>NC_138377.1:99796129-99870191 GCF_054177405.1 Leptonychotes weddellii
TCCTCTCTCTCTCTCCACCCCCTCCGGGATTCCAATTATTCTGACATTGGAACGCTTCATGGTGTCACTTATTTCTCTGATTCTATTTTCATGGATTCTGAGTTGTTTTTCCCTGGCCTCCTCTTTTCCCTTTTTATCTATTATATTGTCTTCCAGGTTGCTTATTCGCTCTTCTGTCTCAGTTACCCTAGCTGTTAGATTATCTAGATTGGATTGGATCTCACTGATAGCATTTTTAAGTTCTGCCAATTCAACTTTTATTTCTGCCCTTAGAGACTCTATGTTGCCATTAATTGATTTCTCTGTTCTAGCCATTGTCTTCACAATTGCTAGCCTGAATTCCATCTCTGACATCTCGGTTATGTCTGCATCCATTTGTAAATCTGCAGCATAAGTCATAATCTCTGAGTTTTTTCTATTTTGGGGGCTCCTCCTCCTAGTCATTCTGTTGATGGGTGTTTGAGGGAATGTATAGAGTCCAAATTATTGACTAGAACCCAAGCAAGATGCACCTGTTTTCTTGGGACCTTAGGGTTGCTGGCCTCTGGTTTTCCCAGCCTGTCTTCTGCAGGAGGGGTCTGCCGCGCTGTTACTCAGGCAACCCTGTTTGGGCGGAGTTGCCTTGCACCCCTGTGGCGGGGGATGGGCTCAGTGGGAACAAGTGTTTTTGGGGCTTTTGTTCTCTGGTGGCTTTCCGCGTCTCTTCCGTGAGTCAGAGCAGAAGAGACCGTTTCCAACCCTCTGCCTCAGAGCAGAGAGACCACAGTCTGTTCTTCAGTGAGCTCTCCAGGCCACACCGTCTCCATTTCTGTCCGTGCTGCTATAAACTGCAGCATCCTGGGTTGTGCGCCCCTCTGCAGCGCTCCCAGTCCTGCCTCCAGGTTGGGACACATCTCTGCCCTTTGTGCTTCTATAACCTCCAGCCGCTCCCAGTTCATGTGCAACCCCACCGCTCTGGGATTCCGTCCCCGGGGCTGCAGTTCGCAAGTGGACCCCGCCGCTTGGGGTTTCTGCCCTGGGGGCTGCCCTAAAGTCCTTTCCCCACTGCTACCGGTCTGCGAGTCTGTGCCCCATCCACAGTGCACGAGGCTGTCCCTCACTGGCGGTGCAGGATCCCCACGGCCAGTCACCTCCCGCTGCCAATTATCCTCAATATCTGCCCGCGGAATCACGGCTCCCCGCTTCGTACCTCAAAACCAACTGCCTGTGATATTCTGTTTGTAGAGATCCAGATCTTCTTACATCTCAGGCTGGTTTTGTGGGTGCTCAGAGTGGTCTGATATCCAGCTCAATTCCGGGGACCAGTTGAAATAGGGTCCCCTACTCCTCCGCCATCTTTCCCCCCTGAAAGAGCAGTAATATTTTGAAAGGAATCTCTCTGAGCAGTAGGTCTCAGTAGTGGGCTTAAAATATTCAGTAAACCATGTTGTAAAAAGATGCGCTGTCATCCAGACTTTGCTGTTCCATTTATAGAACCAGGCAAAGTAGCTTTACCATAATTCTGAAAGGCCCTAGGATTTTTGGATTGCTAAATGAGCATTGACTTCAACTTCAAGTCACCAGCTGCATTAGCCCCTAATAGGAGAGCCAGCCTGTCCTTTGAAGCTTTGAGGCCAGGTATTGACTTCTCCTCTTTAGCTATGAAAGTCTGACATGGCATCTTCTCCTAATAGAAGGCTGTTTCATCTACATTGAAAATCTGTTGTTTAGTGTAGCCACCTTCATTATTATCTGCTTCATTATTATCTATTATAACTTGCTGCTTCACCTTGCACTTTTATGTCATGGAGATGGCTTCTTCCCTTACACCTCCTGAACCAACCTGTGTGGCTTCAGACTTTTCTTCTGCAGCTTCCTCACCTCTCTCAGCCTTCACAGACTTAAAGAGTGGTAGGGCCTTGCTCTGGATTAGGCTTTGGCTTAAGGGAATGTCGTGGCTGGTTTGATCTTCTATCCAGACTGCTAAAACTTTCTCCATATCAGCAAGAAGACTGTTTTGCTTTTGAATCATTCATGTGTTCACTGGAGTAGGAGTAGCACTGTTAATTTCTTTCAAGAACTTTTCCTTTGCATTCACAACCTGGCTGACTTGTTTGGTGCAAGCGGCCTAGCTTTCAGCCTATCCCCGCTTTCAACATGCCTTCCTCACTAAACTTAATCATTTCTAGCTTTTGATTCAAAGTGAGAGACATGTAACTCTTTCATGTAAACACTTAGAGGCCATTGTAGGGTTATTACTTGGCCTAATTTCAATATTGTTGTGCCTCAGGGAATAGGGAGACCTGTGGAGAGAGAGAGTCAGGGGAATTGCCAGAGGGTGGACCCCTCAGAACACACACATTTATTGATTATGTTTGCCCTCATAGGCACAGTTCATGGTGCCCTAAAACAATTACAATAGAAACATCAAAGATTCCTGATCACAGATCAGCATAACAAATGTAATAATAATGAAAAAGTTTGAAATATTGCAAAAATTGCCAAAACGTGACACAGAAGCATGAAGGGAGTAAATGCTGTTGGAAAAATGACGCCAATAGTCTTGCTCAATGCAGGGTTGTCACAAATCTTCAATTTGTAAAAAACAATATCTGAGAAGTTCAATAACGTGAGGCACAATAAAATGGGGGATGCCTGTATTTCAAAAGACTACAAATAGCATCTGGTACCATTCTCCACCCAAGGCTATGTTACCCTTCATGGCATACAAATAACATCTGGTACCATTCTCCACCCAAGGCTATGTTACTCTTCATGGCATTCATTGTGGTCTTCCATCTCTTACTGGGCTCTTTCAGTGGGATGGTCCCCAGTCACTCCAACTAAAAATTCAATCTCTCATGCACCCTGACATTTTACATCCCATGTTTCTGCTTTATTTTCTCTCTAGCACTCTTTGCCATTTACCAAGCCTTACATTTTGCTTATTTATCTTATTTTTTGTCCTCCCCACTAGAATAATTTCTGTGAAAAGAAGCATTTTTGTACATTTTGTTCATTTCTATAACCCCAGTGCCTAGAATAGTATCTGGCACATAGGTGCACAGTAAAAATGTGTTCAATAGCTGAATGCATGCATGAGTGAAGGAATTCCAGATAGGTAGGGATCTAGCGGCTGTGGACAGGGAGCTCTTTCCTTCATCGGGCCAATTTGCCCTTCTAAGACACTTAGCAGGTCATTAGATGAGGCAGTGTCAGGGCTCCAAAGTCCTCACTCAGAGCCCCCTGGGTCTGTTTGGTAATTTTAGACTCTTGGGAGATAATTGGGATGGTTGGTTAGCTAGGAGTCAGGAATAAGAGTCGGGATGCTCTGGGGCTGCCACTGACCTGTGAGGTCATCTTGAGAACTTTGTTCCATGTCTCCCTGGGCCCCCTTGCTCCCTGACCTCGGCCTCCTTCACTTGTCAGGAAAGCAGTTGCTTTCTCTCCTGGCCTCTATCTCCTCTGTCTGGGCTGTGGGGAATTAAAGAAGGAAAGTCTCAACATCACTTTGAACTCTATTGAGGGTGCCAGCTAAGCCGAGGACGTTATTAGTAAAAAAGACAATTCCTTTGAAAATGGAAATTGCCGCATCACACAATCTCCCAACCAGGGGGTGGAATTAATGAGGAATTTGCTCAAGATTCACAACGTCAAAATGATCTTCCAGGTGGCCAAAGGACATTTACACTTCAATCAGAAATCCCTTTGTAGAATGTAAGAGGGGAGGGTTTAATTTTCTGAGATCACAAATGGCCATCCCCTTCCAGAGAAGAAGAGAGCCCGTGATAAAGACCTCCTTGTATCTGCGAACTCTCCAGCTAATTAGAAAACTGAATCTAATTTCACGGATTTCAACTCCTATTAATTTATTCTGAGCTTGTTGGTAATGAAGCTGTGTGTTTGCTTCTTAAGAAGAAAACATCAGAGAGGAAAAGAATGGGTGTGAGGCTGAAATATTTATTCCCTCACCGCCATTCTGTTAATTGAGGAAATAATGTATGATTTAATATATATTACAGCATTACCAAGGCATCACTTTCTTTAGCCACTAAAAGAGCCCTGTGTGGTTAGCCCATAATGGGGAGCATATTTTAACATGACTAAAACACAAACTTACTGGGGTCACTGAACCACAGGTCACAAGAGCGCCTTTGGTGTCAATCAATATGGGTGTAATTGTTTCCAGACACTCGGTCTGATCATGGTCACCCATCCCCTTGTCAGCACACATGTTTTCCTGGAATGAATGGCAGGTTTTCCTTGGGAGCGAAAGTTCCAGCCACGGCTGATGTTGAGGACTCTAACATCTACCTCTCCTGAAACAATGGTTGAGGTGCGCCGGGCTCTGGAATTTCACATTTCTGTCTCCAGCGAGACCACACTGCCTACTGTTGTCTGTGTACCTGGACTGTTTCTGGAACTGAACTTTTCTCATCTCCAGGTCAACGTCTCCATTTTGCTTCAGTTAATGCCAAGTTTATCCGGATATTGTTGATACTAGCCTGCTTCAGAATTCTGCATTTATTTGAACACGTACCTACCTTTACTAATCTCTACTATGTAACTCTGAGCAGTTACTACTCTGAGTAATACCCGAGCACCTAAAAGAGCTTTGTCCTGGGATGACTGCGGAGGTTTATGGAGGAAGACTCAGGCTAGTCCCCAGTGCCTGAAGTTTCCTATCAGGCTGGTTAATAAGATAGACATGTGGGAATAGGATGTACAGAATATGCCACTTCTTTTTAAAGCCTGCATTATGATTGCAAATACATAATTATTTATAATAATTCTTTGTTTAAGGGCGCCTGGGTGGCTCAGTCAGTTAAGCGACTGACTCTTGATTTTGGTTCAGGTCATGATCTCGGGGTCATGAGATCAAGCCCCACATTGGGCTCTAGGATAAGCAGTGAGTCTGCTTGGGATTCTCTCCCTCTGCCCCTCCCCCTTCTCACGGGCGTGCACGTGGGTGTGCTCTCTCTCTCTCTCAAATAAATAAATAAAATCTTAAAAAAATTCTTTGTTTAAGATTGTCTTCCATAGATTCTAAAATTCTTATCTGTCTTGTTTAAAGTACAGTTGCCTGGAACATGGGAGATACCCAATAAATATTTGTTGAATGTTACAGGAAAAGTTACCAAGTAGAAATGAGAAAAGGTAAGGATCTGTAGCTGACCCTGTTGGCCACTTCCTAGTCATTTATTTACTTCCTCTTTCTTTTTTCTCAGCCTTGGTGGATGCTGTAAGCTATCTCATCCACCTCCCATTCCAACTGCTATAAACTACATTTCCCAGCATGCTTGCAGCGGGGTTCTGCAGGTGGTTCAGATCCTGCTGGGTAAGACCTGGATATGGATAAGAGCAGGGGGCAGTGGAGGGTGGTGGTGCAGGGGGTACTGCGCAAAAACTGACTGGATGTCCTGATGCAGCACTTTGTATTTTCTGAGAGGGGCCATGGTCAATCAGTTCTCATGTGCTTTTCCAGAACTTGCCACTGCCCCAGTAAGTTAGATTACATTTCCCCTCTCCTTGAAGCTGGGTGGGACTTTGTGACTGCTTCAAGGGATAAAATATGATAGAAGCAACACTACATGGCTGAGACTGGGTCATGAAAGGAGATACGACTTCCATCTGGTTTCTCGCTATCTCTTTCTCTGTCTCTGCCTCTTTCTCTCCATCTCTCCATCTCTCTCTCTCTCTTTCTCTCAGCACTTGCCCTTGGAATGCAGACTCTATGGTATGAGGAATCCCTGGCCACGTGGAGAGGCCACAATGGGACAAGAGGGGATGTCTGCAGGGGAACTTTTGGGAAAGGTTTCCTCACTTTTAATAAATAGCCCTAGGAAGAGATGGTTTCTCTTCTTCACCCAGCTGTGATGCATGGAAGCTTCTGTGGCCATCTTGTTACTGGCGAACACATAGAGAGGGGCAGTTCACAGAAAACCACAGAGAGAAAAGTTGGAGTATGGAAGTACCTGCCTGGAGTTCTGTCTTCCCATCTCTGGACTCCCTTACATGCTAAAGCTACTCTGAGTTGAGGCTTTCTGTTACTTGTAGCTGAAAGCATCCCAACTGATTTAGGATTTGTTCCTTGATGGTTGTAGTTAATTCCTGCCCTCTTTGTGCATTCTGGGGCCCAGAAACACAGAAAGTCCGGTGGGTCAGTGGGGGTAGAGCTGTGCCCTGGAAGTCAAATCTACAACTGGGGTTTGCATACATTTTCTAGAAGTCTTCATAATTTCAGCAGGACCTATTTTGTCCTTTCTCCTGAGATAATCTCTGTGAGCTGAGCCTCCTTTGTACTTTAGATATCATTCCCTGGGATTGAGAAGTAAAGAAGAAGGCAGGGAAGGGGATGACAGAACAAAAAAACCTCGCTAAAAACAAAATGAAACGAAAACCTTACATTTCCCAGCCTAGTTCTGGCCAATAAGACATAAATGAAAGGTTTCTAAGAAATTTTTGCTTTCCTTTCTTCCTGCCTAGATCATGATGACTAGAGCTGCAGCAGCCATTTTGTGACCATGAGGGAAAGGCCAAGAGAAGAGACTGCAGATCTGATATCTTTGAACCACTAATACAATACCACTACCTATCTCTGTGTTGTGGGGGGGAAAATAAAAATAAACTCTTACACATTTAAGTTCTATCTCTGTTATTGTTGACTGAATCCAAGTTCTAAATGATAAAGCCCTTTTGCCTGCAGCCTGGGGCTGGGGCAGGTAGCTGAGGACATGAGTGTTTAATATCTTCCTTCTGTCTCTCTCTCTCTCTCCTATTTTCCCTTCATCTCTCCTCTCTTCCATTTCTTCCTTCCCTATTGGGCCTGTACTATGCACCAAACTCTGGGCCATGCACTCACTGGGAGAGGGGAATGAAACTTTGGGCAGCCTTAGGGAGAGCCTGCCACCTGCTCTGTGCGGTGATCTTATTGCTAGAGATAAGCCTGGGTCTCAGAGGTGCTTTCTAAAACTCCCATCTCTGTGTGTGGATTCTTTCTTCTTAGGGAGACAAGAGGTGGAGAGGAAGAGGATAAATCTCTAAATCAGACAGACTTGGGTTTGAATCCCGGATCTGCCACCTGTTGGGTGTGAGATCTCAGGTAAATCACTGAGCACAAGTATGAGCTCTTCTGTGCAATGAGTTGTTGCAGGGATTAAATGACACGGCAGTAGCTCGCTTGTGGTGGGTGCTTACTCTAAGCCAAATGAGAGTTACATTAATAAGAAGAAGGAGGAGGGAATAGATATTGAGTAGACTTCTGGCAGTCTCTGCCAAGAATGAGAAAATAGGACCTAATTCCTGATTTCCTGTTGAACCAGAGCAGTCCTCCCAGATCTGAGGATAGCTTGCATGCTCTCTTAGGCTCAGCTTTGCTGTGGGAGTGAGAAGTTTCCCCTGTCTTTGTCCCTCCCCCAGCCATGACTCAGGAGAAGCTATCCTCACTCAGTGAGTGTGCTCAGGGCCCCATGATTCCAGCAAGATGGTTGGAGAATATCCATGTGTCTGAAGACAGCTGGACCACAGCCTCCTCACTCTGGCTGCACACTTGTTAGAAACTATAGTTAGAACAGTAAATCTTGGGGGCAAGGAAGAGAGAGAAGCCAAAGGAGAAAAGAAAAAAAAGGAAAGACACAGTCCAGAAAAATGGGATGTTACTTCTGTGCAGCAAAGCCAGTGTTCTCTGGGCTGGTCCTTAAGAAGAATGAATGACCTGTGGATGCTCATGGGGGCCAGCTTGGAATTATAGCTGGCATGGTTTGGGGAGCTGTAAACTCTGCCTGTGCTGGCACAAAGGCCTGTTCTGAGAAGCCCTGAAAAAGCCCTCTATAACTGGGGCTCCTGAACCTTTCGATTGTGACATCCACAGGCAGGATACATAGCTTTGTGCTCTCCCTTGCCCTCGAGTTGCCATTAGGGAAAAAAACTCAAGAAAAGGAAGAAATAAAACAAGTTGAATTTATTATGTTGCTAGCAATAGAAATGATTCACTTTTTAGTTACTTTAGAAAAATGTGAACATGCCTAATAGATTTTTCTACTATAAACAATTTCCTAAAAACTGAAAAATAACTCAGTTTTATTTTACTTAGTAACATAGCCCATATTCACAAGCAGCCCTTCACACATGACATGTTCCTCCATAAACAATAGGGATGGGAGTGATTCATATCTGAACACCAAACTTCCGTGGTCTTGGAGCCTATTATAGGAAAATTATAAGTTAAAAATTATTGATGCAAATCTGGATCACTATAGACTGTGAAATTAACCTAACAACCCACAAAAAGCTAAGTGGATAATGTTAAAGCTGTACTAAAAGAGACTTGTAATAAAAATAGCAAGGCCATCAGTAATGAAAAAACACAGTCAGTTCAGGGTAACACTGATGTACTGACCACACATCCTTCCGAAAATTGTGAAATTCTAACCATCTGCAAGTGTGCATGCAGGGGAAGAGTTTGATAACATTGCTAAGTGTTGCATGGCAGCCAGACTTCTTAGTAAAGGACATAGTCAGAGTCCTGGGTCATTTCAGTTTATGAATAGCACTTTTTACCAAACTTCCCTGACTCACTCACTAGGTTACTAGTAAGTAACTCTTAGTTGTTCCAAAATACGAGAATCTATAGAAAGAAGCATGAGTCACTTGACTGTAGGAATTGAAGAAAGACTTTGCATTCTTGGGTCACCCTGGCCCATTGGGGGAGCCCCTGTGGCCTGGCAGGGAGCTTCAGGCCACTTGTGGAAACTCTGCTTTAACAAGCAAGTCTCGCCTACTGGAAGGCATTTCTCTGGCAAGGGTCTCTTTCCTGTGTGGTACAGTATCACCAAAATTTTCCTCTCCACTAGAGTATGGACTTCCATTAGCACACAAACAGGCTGCAGTGACTCCCACCTTAGAACTTACCTCCCCCTTGACTTACAGCTTCTGCTGCGGCTACACAATTCCCTCCTTGCTGCTGCAACAAAACTCCTCAAAAGAGTTGTCTATATCAGTTTCCCTGGTTCTTCTGCCATCACTCCTGAACTATTCTAAGAGCCTTCTATCCCCATCATTTCACTGAGACAGCCTTCGACAAGGTTGGCAGTGACTTCCGTAATGGGTGCCCCTATCATTCTTGTTAGCGTTATCAGTAGGGGAATCAACTCTCTATATGTCTGGAACTTTCTCAGATTTTAAAACGGAAAGTCCCACATGCCAGGAACCACCTCAGTCCTGGGTAAATCCAGATGGTAAGTTGTCCTAAATTGATGATTTCCATGTTACCCAAATCCACTGATGAATTCTTAGTCCTCTTCTTGGTTGACCTCACAGCAACCTTTAAAAAAAAAACAGCTTCATTGAGATTTAATTTGCATATAATGAATGGCACATTTTGGAAGTGTATAAATTAACAAGTTTTGACATATTTATACATCCATGAAACCATCATAACACTTAAGATAATGAGCGTATCCATCACTCCTCAAAGTTTCTTTGTGCCCATTTGCAATCCTCCTCTCCTGCCTCTCACACCTGCCCTCCACCCCCAAGCTAGTTATTTATTGTTGTGTAACAAATAACCCTACCACTCACCAGCTTAAAACAACAATTTATCATCTCTCATTTTCTGCAGGTCAGGAATCTGGGCACAACTTGCCTGAGTGCCTCTGCCAAAAAGTCTCTCCCAAGGTTGTAACCAATGTGTTGTCCAGGGCTGTGGTCTCATCTGACAGCCGGACCAGGGGAAGATCCACATCCAAGCTCACTTACATGGTTTTGGCAGGATTCAGTTCCTCATAAGCTGTTGAACCAGAGACTTCAGATTCTTATTAGCGCTTGTCTGGAGGCCTCACTGAGTTCCTTGCCGTATGTCCTCTCCTTAGGGCAGCTCAACATGGCAGCTGATTTCATGAGAGAGAGAGAGGCAGAGAGAGAGAGAGACAGAGAGAGACAGAGAGCATGGTAGAGAAAGTAAGCAAGCTGGAAGTTACCATCTCTTTATAACCTAATCTCAGAAGTGAAATCTCATCATTTTTGCCATATTTTGTTCATTTATAGTGAGTCACTAGGTCTAGCCTATTCTCAAGGGGAAGGAATTACACAAGGGTGTAAATACTAGGATGCAGCAATCACAGGGAGCCATTTAGAGACTGCCTATCATACAAGGCAATCATTGATCTGCTTTCTGTCACTATAGGTTAGTTTGCATTTTCTAGGATTTTATGTAAATAAGAAATCTTTCAACTTTCACTCAGCATAATTATGTTGAGATTCATGTATGTTGCATCTATCAACAGTCCTTTTTTTTTTAATTACTGAGGAGTATTCCATTTTGTGGATATACCACAATTTGTTTATTCATTCACATGTTGATGGACATTTGAGTAATTTAGTTTTTGGCTATTACAAATAAATTTGTTATGAACATTTATCTATAAGCCTTTGTATAGAGATATGCTTTCATTCTCTTGAGTGACTATTTAGAATTGAAAAGGCTGGAACATTTGGTAGCTACATATTTACCTTTAAAAAAAATAACAAGCTCTTTACACAAAGTGGTTGCACTATTTTACAATCCCACTGGCAATCCTTGGTATAGGCAGTCTTTTTTACTTTAGCAATTTAAATAGCTGTGTAGTGATATCTTACTGTGGTTTTAATTTGCACTTACCTAATGATTAATGATGTTGAAAATCTTCTTGTGACTATTTGTTCTCCATATGTATTCTTTGGTGAAGTGTTTTTTCAATTCTTTTGCCTCTTTTTGGTTAGGTTGTTTGTTTTCTTATTATTTAGTTTTGAGAGCTCTTTGTGTATTCCAAACACATGTCCTTAGCAGGTACATGATTTGAAGATATTTTCTTTCAGTCTGTGGTTTACCTGTTATTCTTTTAACAGCATCTTCAAAGAGCAGAAATTTTGATGAAGTCCAATTTATCAATTTTTCTTTTACAGATTGTACCTTTGGTGTCATACCTAAAAAATCTTTGCCTAATCTAAGGTCACTAAGATTTTATCCTATGTTTTCTTCTAGAAGTTTTATAGTTTTAGTGTTTATATTTTGATCCATGATTCATTTTGAGTTAATTTTGTAAATGAAGTTCATGTTCTTGCAAATACAGAGCCATTGGTCCTGTATCATTTCCTCCATTGAATTGCCTTTGTACCATTGCTAGCTTCTACCTTTTTGTTTCAGTGATTTATTTGTCTGTCTTTACAGCAATGCTTATCTTGATAACTATATAGTAAGTCTTAAAATTAGTCAGTGTTAGTCCTCCCATTTCTTTCTTCTCTTACATATTTGTTCGGCTCTTCTAGATCTGTTGTATTTCAATATGAATTTTAGAACCAGCTTGTCAATTTCTATAAAAAATGCTGCTGGTATTTTGGTTGGGATTGCATTGAATCTATAAAAAATTTTGGGAAAAATTAATGCCTTATTGAATCAACCAACTCATGAGCACAGTGTATCTCTCCATTTTTTTTTAGGTCTTCTTTAAATTTCTTAGCAATGCTTTGTAGTTTCAGTGTTTAGGTGTCTTACATCTTTTGTCAGATTTTTTCCCTAAGTATTTCATATTTGGTTATGCTACTGTAAATGGTATTTTCAACTTCTGTTTGATCATTGCTGGTATCTAGAAATATAATTGATTTTGGTATATTGATCGTGTATCCTGTAACTTTGCAAACTTACTTATTGATTCTAATAGCTTTTTTTGGGGTAAATTCCATTAGATTTTCTACATAGGAGATCACATCATCTGTGAATAAAGGCTGGGTGCCCTTTGCTTCTTTTCTTTGCCTAAATTGCCCTGGCTAGAACCTCCAATATAATGATGAGAAGTATTAAGAACAGGCAGCCTTGCCTTCTTGTTCTTAGGGGGAGAGCATTCTGTTTATCACCATTAAATGATATTAGCTGTAGGTTTTCCATAGATCTTTTTTTTATCAAGTTGAAAACCTCTCTTCTCCAATTTGCTGAAAGTTTTTTTTTTTTTAATTTTAATTCCAGTATAGTTAACATACAGCGTTAAATTAGCTTTAGGGATACAATACAGTGATTCAACAATTCTATACATTACTCAGACTCATGATAAGTGTACTCTTTACTCCTCTTCACCTGTTTGATCCACCCCCCCGCCCCCGGTAATTATCAGTCTGTTCTCTATAGTTTAGAGTTTGTTTTTTGGTTTGTCTCTTTTTTTCTTTGTTTGGTTGTTTTGTTTCTTAAATTCCACATATGAGTGAAATCACTTGGTATTTGTCTTTCTCTGACTTACTTGACTTAGCTTTATACTCTCTAGCTCCAACATGTTGTTGCCAATGGCAAGATTTCATTCTTTTTTATGGCTGAATAATATTTCACTGTATACATATACACCACATCTTCTTTATCCATCCATCTATCGATGGACACTTGGGATGCTTCCATAATTTTAAATAATTTTGCAATAAACATAGGGGTGCATATATCTTTTTGAATTAGTGTTTCTGTATTTTGGGGGTAAATACCCAGTAGTGGAATTACTAGATCATATGGTAATTCTATTTTTAATTTTTTGAGGAACCTCCATACTTCTTCCATAGTGGCTGCACTAGTTTGCATTCCCATCAATAGTGCTAGAGGGTTCCTTTTTCTCCACATCCTTGTAAAAACTTGTTGTTTCTTGTGTTTTTGATTTTAGCCATTCTGACAGGTGTGAGGGGATAGCTCATTGTGGTTTTAATTTGCATTTCCCTGATGATGAGTGATGTTGAGCATCTTTTCATGTGTCTGTTGGCCATCTGTATGTCTTTGGAGAAATGTCTATTCATGTCTTCTGCCCACTTTTTAATTGGATTATTTGTTTTTTTGGTGTTGAATTGTATAAGTTCTTTATATATTTTGGATATTAACCCTTTATCAGGTATGTCATTTGCAAATATCTTTGCCCATTCTATAGGTTATCTTTTAGTTTTATTGGTTGTTTCTTTTTCTGTGCAGAAGTTTTTATTTTGATGTAGTCCCAGTAGTTTATTTTTGTTTTTGTTTCTCTTGCCTCAGGAGACATAGCTTGAAAAATATTGCTATGGCCAATGTCAGAGAAGTTACTGTCTGTGCTCTCTCCTAGGATTTTTATGGTTTCAAGTCTCAAATTTAGGTCTTTAATCCATTTTGAGTTAATTTTTGTGTATGGTGTAAGAAAGTGGTCCAGTTTCATTCTTTTGCATGTAGCCATCCAATTTTTCCAATACCATTTGTTGAAGAGACTTGCCTCCCTTGTCCAGGATTAATTGACTATATAATTGTGGGTTTATTTCTGGGCTCTCTATTCTGTTCTGTTAATCTATGTGTCTATTTTTGTGCCAGTACCATAATGTTTTGATTACTAGAGCTTTGTAGTTTATCCTGAAATCTGGGCTTGTGATACCTCCAGTTTTGTTCTTCTTTTTCAAGATTCAGGGTCTTTTGTGGTTCCACACGAATGTTAGTATTATTTGTTCTAGTTCTGTGAGAAATGCTGTTGGTATCTTGATAGGAATTGCATTAACTCTGTGGATTGCTCTGGGTAGTAGGGACATTTTAATGATATTTGTTCTTCCAATTCATGAGCATGGAATATCTTTCCATTTGTCTGTGTCATCTTCAATTTCTTTCATCAGTGTTTTATGGTTTTCAGATATAGGTCTTTCATTTCCTTGGTTAAGTTTATTCCTAGGTAGCTTATTATTTTTGGTGCAATTATAAATGGGATTGTTTTCTTAAATCTCTTTCTACTACTTCATTGTTAGTGTATAGAAATGCAATGGATTTATGTATATTGATTTGGTATCCTGCGACCTTACTGAATTTATCTATCAGTTCTGGTAGTTTTTTTGGTGGAGTCTTTGGGTTTTCTATATGTAGTATCATGTCATCTGCAAATAGTGAAAGTTTTACTTCTTCCTTATCAATTTGGATGGCTTTTGTTTTCTTGACAGATTGCTGTGGCTAAGACTTCAGTACTATTTTGAATAAAATAGTGACAGTGGACATCCTTGTCTTGTTCCTGATTTTAGGGGAAAACCTCTCAGTTTTTTACCATTGAGTATGATGTTAGCTGTGGGTTTTTCATAGGTAGCCTTTATTATGTTGAGGTATGTTCCCTCTCAACATACTTTGTTGAGGGTTTTTTTTTTTTTCATGAATGGATGTTGTTATTTGTCAAATGCTTTTTCTGCATCTATTGAAATGACCATATGGTTTTTATTCTTTCTCTTGTTGATGTGTATCACATATTGATTTGCAAATATTGAACCATCCTTGTAATCCAGGAATAAATTCCACTTTATCATGGTAGTGATTTTTTTTTTAAGATTTTATTTATTTATTTATTTATTTATTTATTTATTTATTTATTTATTTATTTCCCAGAGAGAGAGATAGCGAGAGCAGGAACATAAGCAGGGGGAGTGGGAGAGGGAGAAGCAGGCTTCCCGCCGAGCAGGGAGCCCAATGCGGGGCTTGATCCCAGGACCCTGGGATCATGACCTGAGCCGAAGGCAGACACTTAAAGACTGAGCCACCCAGGCGCCCCTCATGGTAGTGATTTTTAAAATATATTGTTGGATTCAGTTTGCTAATATTTTGTTGAGGATTTTTGTATCTGTTTTCATCAGAGATATTGGCTTTGTAGTTTTCTTTTTTTGTGGTGTCTTTATCTGGTTTTGGTATCACGGTAATGCTGGCCTTGTAGAATGAATTTGGAAGTTTCCCTTCCTCTTCTATTTTATGGAATAGTTTGAGAAGAATAGGTGTTAACTTTTCTTTAAATATTTGGTAGAATTCACCCATGAAGCCATCTGGTCCCAGACTTTTGTTTTTGGGAGTTTTTTGATTACTGATTCAATTTCCTTGCCGGTAATTGATTTGTTCAAAGTTTCTATTTCTTTCTGCTTTAGTTTTGGTAGGTATTAGGTTTCTAGGAATTTATCCATTTCTTCTAGTTTTTCCAGTTTATTGGCATGCAATTTTTCATAATATTCTCTTATAATCTTTTGTATTTCTGTGGTATCAGTTGTTATTTTTCCTCTTTCATTTCTGATTTTGTTTGTTTGAGTTCTCTTTTTCTCTCTCTCTATATAAGTCTGGCTAAAGGTTTATCAGTTTTGTCGATCTTTTCAAAGAACCAGCTCCTGGTTTCATTGCTCTGTTCTAATTTGTTTTGTTTTGTTTTTAGTTTCTATTTCATTTATTTCTCCTCTAATCTTTATTTAGTATGTATGTATGTATTTATTTATTTATTTAAAATAGGCTCCACACTGGGTGTGGAGTTCAGTGTGGGGCTTGGACTCATGACTCTGAGATCAAGACATGAGCTGAGATCAACGGTTGCTTAAACTGAGCCACCAGGCAACCCTACTCTAATCTTTATTATTTCCTTCCCTCTACTGGTATTGCATTTTGTTTCTTCATCTTCTAGCTCCTTTAGGTGTAATGTTAGGTTGTTTATTTGAGATTTTTGTTGCTTCTTGAGATAGGCCTGTTTTGCTATAAACTTCCCTCTTAGAACTGCTTTTGCTGCATCCCAAAATCTTAGGACTGTTGTGTTTTCATTTTCATTTTCATTTTCATTTGTCTCCATATGTTTTTTGATTTCCTCTTTGATTTCTTGGTTGACTCATTCATTGTTTAGTAGCATGTTATTTAATCTCCATGTATTTGTGTTATTTCCAGATTTTTTCTTGTGGTTGATTTCTAGTTTCCTAGCATTGTGGTTGGAAAAGATGCATGGTATGACATCATTCTTTTTCAATTTGTTGAGACTTGTTTTGTGGTTTAACATGTGATCTATTCTGGAGAATGTTCCAAGTGCACTTGAAAAGTGCGTATTCTCCTGTTTTAGGATGGAATATTCTGAATATATTTGTTAGATCCATCTGGTCCAGTGTGTCATTCAAAGTCATTGTTTCCTTGTTGATTCTCTGTTTGAATGATCTATCCAATGATGTAAGTAATGTGTTAAAGTCCCCTGCTATTATTGTATTACTATCAGTTACTTCCTTTATGTTTGTTATTAGCTGATTTGTGTATTTAGTTGCTCCCATGTTGGGTGCACAAATATTTGCAATTGTTATGCCTTCTTGGATTGTTCCCTTTATGGTTATATAGTGTCCTTCTTTGTCTCTTGTTACAGTCTTTGTTTTAAAGTCTATTTTGTCTGATATAAGTATTAGTACCCTGTTTTCTTTTCACTTCCATTTGCCTGATCAATATTTTCCCATCATCTCACTTTCAATCTGCATGTGTTTGTAGGTCTGATATGAGTCTCTTGTAGACAGCATATAGATGGGTCTTGTTTTCTTTATCCATTTCATCACCCTATGTCTTGATTGGAGCATTTAGTCCATTCATAGTCAAAGCAATTATCAATAGGTATGTACTTATTGTCGTTTTGTAACTTGTTTTATGGTTGTTTTTGTAGTTCTTCTCTGCTCCTTTCTTCTCTTGCTCTCTTCTCTCACAGTTTGCTGGCTTTCTTTAGTGATACAGTTGGATTCCTGTCTTTTTAATTTTTTTTACATATCTGTAACTGATTTTTGATTTGTAGTTACCATCAGGTTTATATATGACATCTTATGCATATAGCAATCTATATTAAGTTGATGGTTGTGTAAGTTTGAACCCCATCCTTATTCTTCTCCCTGCCAGGTTTTAGATATATGGTGTCATACTTTATATCCTTTTATTTTGTGAATTCCTCGACTTATTTTTATAGATATACTTAATTTTACTGTGCTTGTGTTTCCTACTTTTCTTACTCCTACTTATGGTCTTTCCTTTTCACTCAAACATCCCCTTCAACATTTCTTTTAGAGCTGACTTAGTGGTTATGAATTCCTTTAACTTTTGTTTGTGAAATTCTTTATCTCTCCTTCTATTTGGAATGATAGTCTTGCTGGATAGAATATTCTTGGTTGCAGAATATTCTTTCTTTCACTACATTGAATATATCATGCCACTCTCTTCTGGCCTGCAAAGTTTCTGCTGAAAAATCAGCTGATCATCTTATGGGTTTCCCTTGTATGTAACCATTTTCTGTTGCTGCCTTAAAAAAAAAAATTTATTTATTATTTTAAGAGAGAGGAGAGAGTGGGGAGAGGCACAAAGAGAGAGAGAATCTCAAGCATACTCCCTGCTGGGCATGGGGCCCAACGCAGGGCTTGATCTCATGACCCTGAGATCATCACCTGAACTGACATCAAGAGTCAGACACTTAACTGATTGAGCCACCCAGGTGCCCCCTTTTGCTGCTTTATTTATTTATTTATTTATTTATTTATTTATTTATTTATGTATGTATATTTTTTAAAGATTCTATTTATTTATTTGAGAGAGAGAGAGAGCATGAGCAAGGGGTGGTGCAGAGGGAGAGGGAGAAGCAGACTCTCTGCTGAGCAGGGAACCTGACATGGGGCTTGATCCCAGGACCCCAGGATCATGACCTAAGCTGAAGGCAGACACCTAACTGACTGAGCCGCCCAGGTGCCCCTCTTTTGCTGCTTTTAAGATTCTATCTTTATCACTACTTTTTGCCATTTTAATTACTATGTGTCTTGGTGTGGACTTCCTTGGGTTGATTTTGTTGGGAGATTTTTGTACCTCTTGGATCTGGATTCCTGTTTTCTTCCCCAGATTCAGAAAATTTTCAGCTATTCTTTCTTTCTTTTTTTTTTTTTTTTGAGATTTTATTTATTTATTTGACAGAGAGAGACACAGTGAGAAAGGGAACACAAGCAGGGGGAGTGGGAGAGGGAGAAGCAGTCTTCCCGCTGAGCAGGGAGCTTGATGCAGGGCTCGATCCCAGGACCCTGGGATCATGACCTGAGTCGAAGGCAGACGCTTAGTAACTGAGCCACCCAGGCGCCCCAGCTATTATTTCTTCAAATAAAATTTCTGCCACCTTTTCTCACTCTTCTCCTTCTGGGATCCCTATAATGAGAATGTTATTAGGCTTGATGGTGTCGTTGAGTTCCCTAAATCTATTTTCATTTTTCTTATTTTTTTCTCTCTCCTGTTCAGCTTGATTGCTTTCCATTACTCTGTCCTCCCAAGTTGTTGATCTGTTCTTCTGCTTCCTCTAATCTACTAGTTATTCCATTTAGTGTATTTTTAATTTCAGTTACTGAGTTCTTCATCTCTCACTGGTTCTTTTTTTTAATGTTTTCTATCTCTTTGTTGAGGGTCTCACTGAGGTCCTCCACTCTTTTCTCAAGTCTAGTGAGTATCCGTATGACCATTACTTTAAATTCTCTATCAGGTGTATTACTTATCTCTGTTTTGTTTAGCTTTCTTGCTGTGATTTTTGTCTTTTTTTCATTTAAGACATATTCCTCTGTTTCCTCAGTTTGTCCAACTCTCTGCATCTGTTTCAATGTGTTGGAAAAGTCAGCAATGTTTTCTGCTCTTGAAAGTAGTAGCCTTTTGAAGAAGAGGTCTTGTAGTGTCCTGCAGTGCAGTGTCCCCTGTTCACCAGAACCTGGTGGTTCAGGAGTGTGTCTTATGTGTGTAGTATGCATCCTGCTATTGTGGCTGAGCCAATTTTGACTTCAGTCCAGGCATCTGCAATGGCTCTTTTTTGCCTGTTGTGGGCAGGGCTTGGTCCCTATGTTGTTAGTGGGCCAGTCTGGGGTCTGTGGCATCCCTTCCTCCCTCCTGCAGACAGTCCTATGGGTTCACCCTTCCTACCCTCTTCAATATGGCCTCTTCACTACCTTTAGCTGTGGAGAGTCTGTTCTGCTAGTCTTCAGGTCCTTTTCTGTTTTATTTACTCTGATGTGGGTGTTATCTTGAATCTGTGGGACAAGGTGAGCTTAGGATCTTCCGATTCCACCATCTTCCCCAGAAGTCTTCTGGCAGGTTTGTTTTTTAATCATAAAATGATACTGGATCTTGTCAAATGCTTTTTATGCATCTATTGAGATGATTATATGCTTTTTCATTTTTGTTAATATGACTTATATAACATCTAAAAAACATGGTATGAAAAAGGAAAATTATAGGCCAATATCACATGGATAATAAAGCAGAAATCCCAAAGAAGATAGTAGCAAACAAAATTTTATAATAGGTAAAAAAGATAATGCATCATGATCAAATTGGATTTATCCCAGGAATGCAAGATTGACTTAATATTAGAAATCCTATTAATGGGGGCAGAAAGAGATTCATTTTTGTATTCCCATTTCATTTTTGTTTTGATTTTTAGAGATTAATTTTAAAATGAATTTTTATCTTATAATTATAAAAATATTTATGTGGTTCCAAAGTCAAATCTATAAATCAAGGTACATTCAGAGAAGTCCAGATTCTGTCCTTGTCCCCTCCACTACTTTCCCTCCCTTATTTTTTAGGTAATCACTAAAAAATTGTGGTTTATCTTTCCATTAAAATATAATTGTCTCCCACTCCTTTTTAGATGAATGGTAGCATACTATACACACTTTTACCATCTTACTTTATTTACTTAAAAATATATCTTCAACACTTCTGTGTAGTAGTATATATAAATGTTCCTTATTTCTTTTTACAGCTGCATATAATTCCATATAGGTATACTATAGTTTATTCAACAATCTCCTTGAGTTGAGTTGAGTGAGTTGGGAGCTTTTGCACTTACAAGTAGTTCTGTAATGAATAACCTTGCACTTGTGTCTTTTTTTTTTTTTTTCTTCCCATTTGATCTTTGGGATATATTCCTAGAAGTAGGATTGGTGGGTCAAAGAGTAAATGCATAGAGACTTATGTCAAATTTCATTCCTTAGGGATTATACAATTTTGCATTCCCAACACCAAAGAATGAAAATCTCCATTTCTCAGAGCTTCACTAACAGAGTATGCTGTCAAAATTTTAGATTTTTGCCAGTCTAGTAGGTGAGAATGAAATCTCAGTTTACATTTCTCTTATGAGCAAGATCAAGGATCTTTTCATATGTTTAATAGCCATTTGCATTTCTTTTCTATTAATGGTGTGTTCATATCTCTTGCTTGTTTTTCTATATTATTTTCTATATACATTTCTATCTAAATCATGGCCTTATCTATTTTAGAAAAATAGTGTTTTAAAGATTTTATTTATTTGAGAGAGAGAGAGAGAGCACAAGCAGGGAGAATGGCAGGCAGAGGGAGAAGCAGGCTCCCCACTGAGCAGGGAGCCTGACATGAGACTCAATCCCAGGACTCTGGGATCATGACCTGAGCTGAAGGCAGATGCTTAACCGACTGAGACACCCAGGTGCCCTATTTTAGAAAAATTTTAAAATATTAGGGATATTAGCTCTTTAGAATATAAGTTGGAAATATTTCCCTCAGTGTGTTGGTTCAGACTTTTTTCCTAACACAAGAAGTCCAGAGGTAGGTGGTTGCGATCATTGGCTCAGTGGCCTGACAATGTCAGTGCCAGCCTTTCTGAGATTCTCTAGGCATTTCTCGTAGAGTCACATTATGACTGTGTTAAAGGCAGGTAGGACCAGGAAGAGATGGCTCCAGAGACATATGTCCCTTTTATTAGGAAGGTGAAAGTTTTCTCAGAAGTCCCCAACAGATTTGCATTCATTTAATTAGCCAAAACTAGGTTATACACCTCTCACCCCCAGCTTCAGAGAAAGCTGGGAAGGAAAACATCTCATTTTTCTAGCCTCTGGAGTGGAGTTGGGCAAAGAGAGGGAGACTGGAATGCACGTTCAGTTACCCAACCAACTACCATGGACAGGAATGAACAAGTTTAGGTCAAAGGGAAGACTCATCTTTTCTCCCATTCTGTGACATGTCTATGAGCTAGTAGTGGGGCTCACAACTCCAAAAGGAAATTCAGTCTTGTGTCCACGAAAAGGTTGGTATGGAAACCAGGTTATAGTGGACCAAGGAGCTGAGGAAACAGGGCAAGGGAGAATAGATTGGTGTTTAGAGAAGTTTGACTATGGAGGATGGAGGAAGTATCAGGTTAGCTCAAGAAGACCTGGGTCCGAGGATGACCAGAGATGATGTGCTTTATTTTAAAGATTTTATTTATTTATTCGAGAGAAAGAGAGAGAGAGAGCAGGTTGCAGAGGGAGAGAGAATCTGAAGCAGACTCCATGCTGATCGCAGAGCCCAATGCGGGGCTCGATCTCACAACCAAAAGATCGTGACCTGTGCCAAAACCAAGAGTTGGACGTTTAACCAACTGAGCCACCCAGGTGCCCCAGAGATGATGTGCTTTAAAATATGGAAGAGTCTTGAAGGAAGACTTTGATGAAACATGGAAAGGGAGTAATTGATAAAGGGAGGTTCTGGAAGGGATAGGATGGTATGAGGACAGTGACAGGTGTACAGGTGTGTTTGTGGTGGGAGGAAAGGTAGCTGTTCCTCTGAGATTGGGAGCAAGAGAGTGCAAAGCATCTGGAGCAATTTATATGAATTATATGCAGATCCTGCCCTTAAGAAAGTCACAGTCTGAAAGGGAGATGAGACCTGATGTCTTCAGGAATACTTGGCTTCAAGATAAAGAAACTCACTCAAAAGTTTAAGTCAAAGGCCACTGTGAAATAATAGAAAATATACATATTGGTCTCTGCCCCTGCGTCCTGGCACAGAGCTCCTAAAACCCTAGCAATTTCCTAAGTGATAAGGCACTGGGAGCAACTTTTGTTCCGATATGTGGTCTTTGATCCCAGTTCCTGACACAGAGCTCCTGAATCCCTTGGAATTGCTCAGGTGATAGGCACATCTTTTGTTCTAATGAGGTAATGCTTGATTGGTTCCTGGATGGGGGTTGGTCATCAGAAAGACCATTATTAGAAGCTTGGAGCTTTCAGCCCCACCCCCCATCCTCTGAGAAGGGGAGAGGGGCTGGAGATTGAGTTAATGATTGATCACACCTACTCCACATCATTTCCATGGGGACAGAAGTTCCTGTGCTTGGGGTCCTTGTGGACTTTGCTCTATATATCTCTTCATCTGTATCTGTTTTCATATCATTTTATTATATAATAAATTGGTAAGTGTTTCCTTGAGTTCTGTGAGCTGTTCTAGCAAATGATTAACCCAAGAAAGAGGTCATAGGAAACTCAGATCTATAGCCGGTTGGTCAGAAGCAACAGGTGAGAATGTAGCTTCATGAGTGGCATCTGAGGTGGAGGCAGCTGTCTTGGCCCTTAACCTCTGGAGCCTGAGCTAACTTAGCTTAGAGTCAGAACTGAATTGACTCAGATACCCAGCTGGTGTCACAGAGACTTGCTTGGTGTGGACTCCTTCCCCCCGAATCTGGTGTCATAAGTGTTGTGAGTGTGGTAATGGTGTGAAAGTGTAGAGGCAAAACAGAGGAGTGTTTTTCCTATACAGCCTGTTTATTAGAAAGATATAAAGGAATATCAAGGAAACCCAACTGTGTGGTTTTTAAAAATTGAGAAATATATTTCTCATACTATAAAATTCACCTATTTGAAATTCAGTGGATTTTAGCATATTCACTGAGTTGTGCAACTATCACCATGATCTAATTTTAGAACATTTTCAACACTCAAAAAGAAATCCTAGATGAGTTAGCAGTCATGTCCCATTCCCACCACTTCCCGACCCCCCACTGGCCCTAGGCAACCACTGATCTACCCTCTATCTCTGTTTATTCTGTATATTTCATATCAATGAAGACATACAGTGTGTAGTGTTTCACATCTGGCTTCTTTCACTTAGCATAATGAAAGATTTCAAGGTTTATCTATGTGATAGCATATATCAGTACCTCATTCTTTTTTATTCCTGAATAATGTTCCATTGTATGGATACGCCACATTTATCTATTCATCAATCGATGGTTTTTTTTGACCTTTTGCTACTGCGAATAATGCTGGTATGAAGATTTGCACATGTTTTTGTGTGGTTATGTTTCATTTCCTTTAGGTATATACCTCAGAAAAGAATTGTTGAATCATATGGTGTAAGGTGGGTGTAAGGTGGTATCTTGTTGGGGTTTTGATTTGCATGCTTATTGGCACATAAGAGTGAGGGAGTGGTGAATTGTGTACCCCCCAAATTAATATGTTGAAGCCCTAACCCCCAATGTGATGATATTATGGAGACGGGGTATTTGGGAGATAAGGTCATAAGGGTGGATTTCTCATGATGGGATTAGTGCCCTTATAAGAAGAGACACCCGAGAATTTGCTCTCTTGCTCTCTCTGTGAGGACACAGAAAAAAAAAAAAAAATCAGCCATCTGCAAGCCAGAGAGAAGGTTCTAACTGGGAGCCAAGTCAGCTAGCTCCTTGATCTTAGACTTCCCAGCCTCCAGAATGGGGAGATATGAGTGTGTGTTGTTGGAGCTAACCAGTCTGTGATAGTGTTGGGGCAGCCTGAGCTGACTAATACACTACCTAAGAAACGACTGTCTAGCCCGAGGTCAAGAAAATTTACTACTATGTTTTCTTCTAAGAGTATTATAGCTTTAGCTCTCTTTTTTTTTTAAAGATTTATTTATTTATTTTAGGGGGGAGGGGCAGAGGGAGAAGGAGAGAGAATCTCAAGCAGACTCCATCCTGAGCGACGAGCCCATCTCAGGGCTCGATCTCAGGACCCTGAAATGAGGGCTCTGAGATCCAGAGCCAAGCCGAAACCAATAGTCAGAGGCTTAACCAACTGCGCCACCCAGGAGCTCCAGCTTTCTCTCTCACATGTAGGAAGATGATCCATTTTGAGAATTTAGTTGGCTCTGCATGCATTAGGGGTCCACCTGCAGGAATTAGCTGTGGTCAGGGAGGTGAAGTCTCACGGTCTGCAGAATTGTCTTTTCTGGGGCTGTGGGCAGAGCTGGAACACTAAGAAGAGGATTCTCCCAGAAGCAGCCTCTGAGGCCAGTATTTGAGAGCAAGTGATTTATTAAATGCTCCAAGGAGAAATCAGTGAGGGAGTGGGGGAAGCAGTATCAGAAGGGGAAGAAGCCAATGAAAGGGGGGAATTTCAGTTGAAGTCCGAACCTCTGCTTGACCCCTTGGGGAGCCCTGGAATATAAATTGCATCTGAGAGTTTGCAGCTCTTTGCAGGCAAGAGAGGTGGGCTTTGTAACCTTGTACTAGCCAGTCACTGCTGGAGGGTGGGAGGGGATGGGAAGTAAATCCCCCGACCTGGAACTCAGGATATGTGGATTTGTTCGTAGCAGCCCCAGGAGCCCAAGGGCAAGCGTCCGAAGAAGGTCGCAGCTGCAAACAATTAGTACCAAAGTACATAGAAGCTGAGGGTGGGCACGCTGCACAGGGAGGGGGATGGGGGGCTGAGGGCATCCTCCACCTGACATGGCACGAGATAGAGCATAATACATGACATCAGAGACATGCAGATAAAAGTGCTGGGGGGTTATGGGGAGAAGTGGTTTTCTTCTCTTTTTTGCTCTGTTGTATGATGAGAATTTTATTGTGACTTCCAGAGAGGTAGAAGTGCCCTTAAGAGGGTGCAAGGGTCCCCTGAAGGTAGATAGCAACTATCCTTTTGAGACAGTACCGGAACTCTTCTGATGACCGAGTGGGCTCTCAACTCTGGTGTTTCTTACAGGCACGTTGTGTCCTGGTTACCTGCTGGCTCGGAGGCCGCATTCCCACCCCATGCAGATGGAACCTGCTGCTTGCTGGTGAGTCTGGGGTAGACCCTATCGATGCCTGGTGTCTGTCTCCGCCCAGGCCCCAGGTATCGAATGCAAGCCCTACCACTTTTCATCTTTCCAAATGGTATCCCTTCCCTGCCACGCCCCAAATAACAAGGCTGTCCTAGCTCTTTAAGAAGCTCATTTCTAAATCTAATCCTGGTGGATGATGGGGTAGATGGAACGATACAGTTAACGAGTCTCTGATGTGGACAATTATAACCTCGAATACAGCGTGGCTTAGTTCTCTCCCACTCACGTGCACAGACTGATTCAGTAACACACACCCACTCACAATTATACTACTGTGGCTGAGAAAATACCATACCCAGACCTCACAGGAAACAGACCCGAGCTGTGCACATGCATGCACACACAGGCACGCCGACGCCCACGGGCCCTCACACGCTCTCAGAAATGTTTACCATAGTAGATGTGTTCGGTGTGTCTTCCCAGACAACACCCCTTTTTATTTTTTTTTTAAAGATTTTATTTATTTATTTGAGAGAGAGAATGAGAGAGAGCATGAGAGGGAGGAGGGTCAGAGGGAGAAGCAGACTCCCTGCCGAGCAGAGAGCCTGATGCGGGACTTGATCCCGGGACTCCAGGATCATGACCTGAGCCGAAGGCAGTGGCTTAACCAACTGAGCCACCGAGGCGCCCCAACAACACCCCTTTTTAGAAAGGACCTGCCCATGTACCTGTTGAGGTGGGTCAAGGTGGCTATGTTCGCAGCAGGTGATCCTGCCCCTTCCCCGCCAGGTATGGCTAATTGCACCAGATGGTCACTTGCCCTCGGGTTCCATAAGTACAAGTGCTTTTAGGGATTCTTTGATGGTGAGAAGCAAAACCAACTTAGGAATCAGGGATATCTGCGGAACAGGACGGCAGGACAGACAGACAGACGGGCTTTGTGAGGGACTAGCACTGAGACTGGAAGGCATCTTTGACCCAGGCAACTTGCCTTCCCTTCCTTTTTTTCTTCGGGACAGGGAAGGTTTTTCATCTCTCATCTGCTTCTCTTTTCTCTCTGGCTGAGATACCTGTACTCAAATCACTTGGAGCATTTATTAAAATGCAGAGCCCTGAATCTCTGGGAATAGAGCCAAGGAAATACATTATTAACAAACGTCCCAGGTGATCCTTTGGCTTGCAAAAGTTTGAGAACCACCGTGCTAAGGTGCTGCATAATTCAAACACTAATGTATCTTTAAGACAAGTCCTTCTGTTTATACCACCAACAACTAACTAAAATGCACATGCCTGCCCCAATCCCAAATTTCTTGGACTGAGAAGCCAGCTGACGCAGCATGAGTCAGATGGAGCTGTGGCTGTCAGTGAGGGGGGCCGTCTGGTCCAATCAGAAGGTACAGACTGACAGGCTGGGGAAACTGACCAATTTGTCTGTTGCAGCGGTTCCCAATTCTTTATAATTAATTCCCTTTCACCTCAGTGGGCTTGGGTGGGCTATTTGTACGCAAATGACTCCTAAGGCACAAGTCCTCAGAAACACTCAGGCACACATGCTCATTGCACACACACACACACATACACATGTGCACATCAGCTGACAAGTACACACTCATCATCAAGGGCACTGTGGGAGAGGTTTGTTCTGGTAATGATCTCTTTGCAGCTCAGTAAGACTATAAAAAAGGTGGGGGACCTTTATTAATTATATATCTTACATTCAGTGAAACATAATATTTAATTTAAATAATTGCAGGAGGCGGCTTTGATACTTTGATTTGCTTCCCAGAACACATGGTTCTTCTCCCTCCCTGGCCTGCTGAGCTGAAGTCTCATGATGAAAGACCAACCTGGTTCTGTCCCTTTCCCAGGATTTTTGTCCTAAAAAATGATGAGCTGCTTCCCTGATGTAGTGTAAAACCAGCATCACAGCCATTTCCCTGGCTTTGAAAAGGAAATGCCCGGGGAAAATACTCATTCTATCTTTTCTAAACAGCAGATTGGAGAGATGGTGCTTACTTAGAACAGGCTGCCTGGAGGAGGCAGGTGTTCTAGGCAGATGGCCCCACAAGTGTGTTAATGCTTAATCCCCCTCTCCCCAGACTGGCCATGTTTCCTGATCTTGGCCACACCTTCTTTTGCCCTGGGCCCTGTCCATCTCCGTGGGCTCTCAGTAATCCAAAGACAAACCATCTTCTGCTGGCCCTGCCCTCAGCAAGGTCTCCAGAGCTGAAAGGTTGGAGACCTGGTGATAACCCCCAAACACTGTAACACTACAAGACCAGCTACAAAACTCAAACCCTGACAAATCAGGCTAGGAACTCCTCTTTCGACAAAAGCTTCCAGAGTTCAGGTGACCAGAGGGCTCATGCCAACATCTGACTGGAAGAAGGGATCTCAGGATCCTTGCTGAGCTGGGAGCTTCCAAGGCAACGCATCCAGGCCAGCTGGCTGGGCACATCCCTGGAGTTGCCCCTCTCTCCTTCCTGAAAGACAAGAGACTTGACGCTGAATGTAGGTCAAGTTTGTGTCCAAGATTCTTTTCCTTTTTTTCTAAGACAGTGTCTGGGAAGTAGCTGGGCTGGGAGTGGTTTGGAACGGGGAGGAGGAAACCTAACATTGTCAGAGACAGTGGCTGGTGTGGACCGACATTGTTGCATTTGACCCTCACCAGTCTTGTGAACTAGGGAGGCTTAGCCCCACTTTACAGATAAGAAAATGGGGACTCTGAAGAGTCACTTGCTAAGGTCATCCAGTTGGTAAGAGGCAGAGGCAGGATTTTAAGTTACACTGTCTGGTTCCAGAGTGCCTCCCTTTTCCACTGTAGCTGCTGTTGGAGAGAGGTAAGATGAGGGTTCTCCTCACCTGGGCTGGTTCCCCCAACTTCTCGGGGCTCATGGCAGTAGAGGAGGGGCCCAGGTAGGGCCCATGGGCTCTTCAGCTTCACCAGTGAGCTGCCACAGGACCAGGACACTTTATCTCATCCATTTATTCCATCTCTCTCCTGTGTCTTCATCTTCTCTCTTTGCCAAACACCCTCCAATCAGTCTGATGTTAAAATAACAATGACAAAAACAAACAAACAAAAAAAAAATGAAACCTCCTTGACCTTCATAGCTGCCAGCCATCATTTTATCTCTATGGCTGATGTACCTCCCTTCTCAGCTGAGCTCCTCCAAAAAGTTACCCTCGTATCATGTCCCCACTTCCTTGCTGTCCTCTCTTTGTCCCTGTCCAATCTGGCCTCCTCTCCCTGCTCTGCTAAAAGGGCCCCACTATGGCCCCTAATTACCTTCTTGCCGCTAAATTCATTAGACACTTTCCATTCTCATATTATTTGGCTTCTCAGCAGCCTTGACCTTTTGGCCTCTCAGTCTTCTTAATACCTTCTTTTTCTTTTTTTTCCCACGACAATGCATTCTCTGGATTTTCCTCCAGCCTCTTAGCTACTCTTTCTCCACCTCTTTTTCGGGCTCCTTCTCCTCCATCTAGCCTTTAAATGTCCAGGTTTTTCAGGGCTCAGCATCAGCCTCTACCCTTCTGGTTCCACATCTGCTCTCTGATCGCACCCACATCCATGGCTTAAATACCTCGATCCAGTTGTCTATGTAAAGCCCTGGCAAATGTTTGTGAAACAGGCCAGATAGTAAATATTTTAGGCTTTGTGGGCTAAATGGTGTCTGTTCTGACTCCTCAACTCTGCCATTACAGTGCAGACTCAAACCATAGACAATATGACAACAAGTGGGCATGGCCATGTTCCAATATAACTTGGTTTATGGACACTGAAATTAAATTTTATACAATTCTCATGTTAGGAAATACTATTCTACTTTTGATTTTTGCCAATCATTTAAAAATGTAAAAACCAGATGTGGTCGGTGGACTATAGTTGGTGGCCCCCTGGTCTATCTGTTGGTTCACATGAATGTCTGGTAGACATCTCACACCAGCGTGTCCACAGTGTAACTCTGAACTTCCACCTCTAGATCTCAGTGTCCCCAGCTCAGTGAAGGACAACTTCAAGCTCACAATTGCTTGTGCAAGAAATCAGAGAGTCATCCTTGATGGATCCGTTTTCTCACTCCTCTCTGCTGTCAATGTCCAACTACCAGGTCTCTTTCCTAAATACATGCAGAGAATAATATTGTGAAATGTCTGCTCACTCTCTTATGCCCCACCAATCTTTTCTCATATGTCATCTTCCCCATAAGGTCTAGCTTGATGCCCTCTCTCCATCCTTGAGCCCTTTACCCTGTTTTTCTTCCTTCTCCTTTTCCAGTTGTCACTTGCAAATGTACTGTGTAATTTACTACATATTACTGCTATTGTTTCTGGCCTGTCTCTCCCGGTTGGAATGCCAACTCTCTAAGGGCAGGGATTTTTGTCTATTTTGTCCCAAACACCTAGAGCAGTGTCCAGAGGAGGGACTCAACTAACATGTGATGCTGAGGTGTAGATTTCTTCATGGGGAAGGACTGGCTGAGACAAAAGAAGTCATTGCTATTCATAAACGGGAGTCTTCAAAGAAGGGTTTCTTGACCCTAGCCGCACATAGAACCATCTGGGAGCTTTAAGGATCCTGCTATCCAGGCTAAGCCCCAGCAGACCAATTAAATCAGAAGTTCCTGGAATGGGGACCTTTCAGGTCCCTACAGAGTGCAGCCAAGGTTAAGAACCACTGTTTTAAAGCAACCGGAATTATAATGGCCATAAAAGCAAATTTTTCATTTATGAAAGTCAGGCTTTGTGGTGGAGAAAAAAGCATGTGTGGGCTCTGAAGATCCTGAGCTCAGAGAACTGGGTGTTTGAGCAGGGAAGAAAGTAGATTGCAGCACAGAAGGAGAGGAAACTTCAGCAGTGTTGGGGGCTGGTAGCTCAGTCCCTGTGTCATGACTCACACTGTGGAGAGGCTTGGGGATATAAAGTTGGGAGAAGACTTTTTCTTAACCCCTTAACTTTTTATTTGGAAATCGTTTCAGATTTATAGAAAACTTGAAGAGCAAATAAAGCACAGGCATTTCCCACATATCCTTCACCCAGCTTCCCCTAATGTTATCATGCTACAGGACCATAATACAATGAGAGAAACCAAAAAATAAAACCTTGATAAAATATTGTTAAGTAATCTACAGGCTTTAGATGAATTTCACTATGTTTTTCAACGATGTCCCAATCCAGGAGGCCACACTGCATTTAGTGGTCAGGTAGTCTCCAATCTGGGACAATTTCTCAGTCTGTCTTTGTCTTTCATGATATTTACACTTTTTTTTTTTAAGATTTTATTTATTTATTTGACAGAGAGAGACACAGCGAGAGAGGGAACACAAGCAGGGGGAGTGGGAGAGGGAGAAGCAGGCTTCCCGCAGAGCAGGGAGCCCGACGCAGGGCTCGATCCCAGGACCCTGGGATCATGACCTGAGCCGAAGGCAGACGCTTAATGACTGAGCCACCCAGGCGCCCCTGATGTTTACACTTTTGAAAAATACTCATCACTTGAATCTGTAGTATGTCCCTCAATTTGAGTTTTTCTGTTGTTTTCTTATGATTGGACAGAGATTATGCATTTTGGGCAAGAATACAACAGAAGTGATGTGCCCTTCTCACTGCATCTTATCGGGGGTAAGTACTGCCAATCTGTCTTATTAGTGGTGGATGTTACTCTTGATCACTTGAGTAAGGTGGTGTCTACAGGTTCTGGTGGAGGAGTCTTTTGTCTCATTTCTTCTAAAACTTTGTGAACATAACCAGTGGAACATTTAGGTAGAAAGAACCTGGATTGGGCTCTCATTCCACCTCCCCTAGAGATTCCTTCACTTCCAGTGGTTTTTGAAGGGGATAAGCAAATGTTCCTGCCCCCTGGAGAGGGGCCGAGCAGGTGTCTGATGATGGAGAGTTCAGATGGCTGCTAGGGGACCCTGGAGCAGAAGCTGTGGGAAGGACAGTTCCAGGCCAGTGCAGGGTGGAGTTGGCATCAGTCTCAGAGGACTGAAGGGGCCGGCCATAGCAAAAATGGGTGGACAGTCAAAAGGGAATAGACCACCATACAAGTCTTTCTCTACTTATGATGGGGTTACCTCCCAATAAATCCAATGTAAGTTGAAAATCTTATGTCAAAAATGCATTTGATACACCTAACCTACCAGGCATCATAGCTTAGCCTAGCCTACTGTAAACATGCCCAGAACACTTAAGAGTAGCTTACAGTTGGGCAAAAGCATCTAACACAAAGCCCATTTTATAATACAGTGTTGAATATCTCATGTAATTTGTTGAAAGTGAAAAACAGAAAAACAATGATTGTATGGTTATAGAATGGTTGCAAGTGTATCAGTTGTTGACACTTGTGATGACGAGGCTGACCAGGAGCTGTGGGCTCGATGCCCAGCACCACGAGAGAGTATGGTGCCACTTATTGCTAGCCTGGGAAATGATCCAAATTCAAAATTGAAAGTATGGTTTCTACTGAATGCGTATTGTTTTTGCACCATGATAAGGTCAAAAATTGCTAAGTCAAACCATCATAAGTCAGAGACTGTCTGTACACTTAATCTCCTGGGGAAATGGACATGTCACACCAATGGACAGTGTTACAGGAATGAACTGGGGGCCAACACTGACGCCCAGACAGGCCTCTTTGCTCTGCAGTGCTCAGCAAGAACCAGAGGACAACATATAGACCAGGAGTCTCTTCCCTGGCTCCATAATGTTTTCCAAACCATGCTAGCTCTCATGTTTTTCCTTCATGTCTCTTTCACTATTGTCATTACATGGTGATATGAATCATTGTTTGATGATTATTTGCTATTTAAACTGTAAGGTCTATGGGGGCAGGAACCACATCTGTGTCCCTAGAGCCTAAAACAGTGCCTGGCACACAGAAGTGGATATTTATTGAGTGAATGAAAACATGAATAAATGGGAGTCATACCTTTGGTTCTGGTCTGAGGGGTTGGAACAGGATTCTAGACACAGAATCTGCTTGCATTGCCCACCAAGATGCTGTAGGAAGGAGGGAAGTCCTCCTCCTCGGGTACCCTTAAGACAAGGGATCACACATCTTTTTGCTCAGTTTTGCTGATTTGCATGTGTCTGGGCTTGTCTCCATATAACTAGGCAATGCATGGGATTGGTCAGCCTAGGATACAGGTGTGTGGGGTTGGCTCCTTGTCACACTGAAACCTGCTGGCACCTCAGCATCCTCCACTCTTGGCTCTCTTGACACCCAAAGGGACCTTGTCCTGGCCAGGGGCTCTCCCAGCTCTCTTCCCATCCCCACCCTGTCCTTCCCATTGGCCATAGGACTTCCACCCCAACTCCCTCCAACAGGGGCCCCTGGCTTCCTGTCTCTGGACCCATAAAAAGTTACTTTGGTCTCAATCAATAGGCTGTCTCTTTAACGAGGGAGATGCTGGTTTGCAGAATGGAGCTTCCAGGCTGGGGCGGGGACAGAACCGGTCCCCACAGACAGCTTTGCTTTTCCAGATGATGCATTAAGCTGCATCAGCAGATTCTGCTTTTTATGAGGACATGTATGACTCCCTAAAGAAACCTTACAGAGAGGGTATGGGGAGGGAGGAGAGCAGGGAGAAGAGTGAAGGAACGTAATTCTCAAAGTTCAGAGAGCACTGCTCAGGTTCTGTCCTCTCTGCCATCTTCCTGTCCCTTCAAGTGCACCAGTGGTGCTGGGTACCTAAGACATCCACTGGCATAGTGTGAACACACAGGCTCCCCCAGGTGCAGAACACACAAAAACTTACACTCACCACCATCATCCTTTGGCCTGCTGTGCTCTTCGGCCGTTCTCATCTCTGATCACCCCATCACTCCTGCCCTACCCCCCTTTAGCCCACATTTCAATCATCCCTTCCTCGGGGAGCCCCTGGCTCAGACCCCTGGTGCAATGCTCTCAGAGCACCCTATGCCATGCCCCAGGCCCCTTTTGGTGTTTTCTGTAGTGGAATTCGACATTCATTTGTGTGTTTCTTTAATTAATATGTGCCTCACCTACCAGACTGTAATTTTCAAGTGACAGTCACAGTTTTGTTCTATCCTCTGTATTTAGCACGTTGCCTGGTACGAAGCAGGTCGTCATTAAATAATTGCTGAATGAATTACAGGTTTTTCCCCGCTCTCTGAATGTAGAGTTCCTATGAACACTTGTGTAAGCTGAAACGGTGTAATATAAAGAAGCCATGACCATTAATTTATAGGGAAACATTTTTGAGCATTCCCAGACTCCAAAAGTAATCCCTCTTCGGCTTTTCTGATACCTGAGGCCACAGCTTGCTAATGGATGCACAAAATAAGTTGAGATAAAGCATAGACGCTCCCAGGTACAGTCCAGAGCTCTGTGGGGAGGGGAATGCTGGGGAAGGGGCGGGGCGGTGGTGGCGGGGGGGAGCACGGGTATACTTGGGGCCCACGCTGACTCCCTGCAAAACAAACACCAAACACTATTTTTAATTTTTGCCTTTTTTCGTAACAGTGGAAATCCTCTTTGGACTTTCTTCCGTTCGTGAAAGCAGGTGCGGATGTAGGTTTTTCATAAACGTGAAGTAGCGTAAACTGAACTTTCAAAAAGTGGAGGACACCTGTAAGGGTTGCGGCGGGCAGCTTCTAAAACTGCCCCCCAGGACCCCCTACCTCCCAGCAGTTGTCCCTTTGTGTAGCACCCCCCCCCCGAGCGGGGGCTGGGTCTAGTGACTCACTTCCAATGAATAGAATATGGTGGAAGTGATGGATGTCACTTCTGAGATTAGCTTATAAAAGACTGTACCTCTCATCTCTCTGTCTCTCTGACTTTCTTCTCTCTCTCTGGTCTTGACTTGCTTGTTCTGATGAAGCCAGCTGCCATGCTGTGAGCTGCTCTATGGGGAGGCCCCTGTGGCAAGGACCTGTGGGTGGCCTCCAGGTGACAAATGGTGAGGAGCCGAGGCCCTCAGTCCACCAACTGGCAAAGAGCGGACCCCTGCCAACAGCCAGGGAGTCAGGCCTTGAGGTGGTTGTAGACTGGCTGACACCTTGATTATCACTTTGTGGAGGACTTGGAGCCAGAGAACCCAACTAAGCCATGCCCAGATTCCTGACCCATAGTAACTGGGAGATGATGAATGTTGTTCATTTAAGTCACCAAGTTTTGGGGTCATTACGCAGCATTGTTATGTCCAGGTGACTAATATAACCAATGGATGACCGAGAAACACACAGCAATCCCTAGTTCATCGTGCTCTGAAGCGTGCCCTCCTCAGAGCCTCCCCTCCACATGCACACCTACCTGAGCCCTGAGAGGCACTCCCCCTTTCTCTCCCTTTGCTACCGTACAACCCCATTCAGGGGACATCTGTTCAGTGATTCTCCTGTGTCAAGCCAGAGCTCCAGGCCCACTAGGAAACCACCCCCGGCCCTGCCACAGAGCCTGTCGTCCTTACCGACCCCCTGCCCAGCTCTACGTCACGGCTGAGGCCAGAGTTCCCGCTTGTCCGGCAAACTTGTGAGAGCGGCTTGGGGTGAAGGCGGAGGCTGGGTCCAGCCTGAGGGGAGTAGCGGGAGATGCGCAATTGCCGGGGAGGTTGTCCCTCGCACACCCCCCACTGCCCACCTCTGCCCCACACAAGGCCTGCCTGTGCTCCCGCCCCTCTCCTGCCAGCAAGGAGGCAAGAAAAGGGAGCTGTTCTCAGCCTGGAGCCCCCCACCAGGCAGCGGTGGGCGGTGGCAGCGCGCACTCTCTCCCAGGCTGGCAGCTGGCTGGGTGGCAAGGACATGGTGGTCCCTAACAGACAGGAAATCCCCTTTCTCCTCACTTGCTGTGTCCCAGCCTCCCGGAGCCTCTGGAGGAAAGCCTGCCCTAGCCCTGGACTCACAGGATCCTTCCCTGGGAGTCACTTCTGGGAGTGGGATCACTGTTTGCAAGTGTCAATGGAAAATGCTCACGTTTCTGGTACTAGACAGGGGGCTGATATTTTAGAGGCCTCTAATCCAGGCAGATTTGCTGGCAATAGCAAGAATATCCTTCACTGATTGGCAAGAAGGGATCTAGAAAGCCCTCATTTCCTGCTCCTCTCTCCCGACCATCCTACCATTGACTCAGAGGCTCCTGCCTTGCTCTGGGTCTAACGAAGTTATTCAGAGTCCACTGCTGATTTCCTTGGGAAGGATGGTTGAGGAACATTGGCAGGCATTTATGTCTTGCTTTCTCAGAACTTATTCTCTTCTTGGCCCTGCTTCTTTGGGCAAAATATAGGGAGAATGAAGCCTTTCTGTCAGGGAAAATGAGCCACACAGGCAGGCGCTGAAGAACTGAGTCCTCTGGAGGGACCGTCCGTAGGGATCCTCAGGGCCCTCTGAGGCCATTTGTGTTAGACCTCAGGCTTTGGGCAAGGCCAGCAGCCCTCAAGTTATGCTTCCCATAGACAGAGCCAGGTAAGCACTCTCAGCTGTTGATCCTGCCTGTCACCGCTGAGGAGCCTGCTGCTTCAGTCCCCAGAGAGTGGGGGCGGGTGTGCAATCTGAGAGGCTCTCACTGGCCCCATTACAGTCATAGGCACTGACTGGAGAGAGTTGCAGGGGGTGCTGGAGTCTTGATTGAGAAGTAAAGTTGAGGGGCACCTGGGTGGCTCAGCTGGTTAAGCATATGACTCTTGATCTCAGCGTCATGGGGTCAAGCCCCGTGTTTAAAAAAAGGAAAAAAAAAAAAAAGAAAGAAAAGTCGAAAGGGCTTTAGAATTATTATTGGTGAATCTTGCCATGTGTCCCAGAGGCCTACGCTCTGTACCCTGTATAACGCTCTGTCTGTGTGTGCTTGTATATAATGGCAATAAAAATGGGGACTCCTACCTGGCAAGTCTTCATGGGCAAAGGAATTGAAAATTTCTCCTAATGCAAATCGTCCATCCATCCATCCATCCATCCATGCCTTATCTACTTATTTACTATCTCTCATCAATGGCCAAGTGGCCCTGTGTATCAAGGAACTCATGATCTAGTTCAGGAGCCCCAAATCACAAATGGTGGCAGTGGGGCAGGTCTCTGGTTAGTATCAGATAGGGGCTGCATGAATGATCTATGCCCAAACCCATGGCCTTTATACCTATTTTCCAACCTCCCAAGGACTTCCAGGTCCTAGACCTTCCACTTTGAGCCACTCTCTCAGCCTCTTCCTGTCTTCCCTTCCCATTTCTCCAGCTTTCTAGGAGCCTCTACTCTGTTGTCCTACAGTCCTGAAAAACCCCAGTTCCATTTGGGCTCAACCATTTACCTTCCTCGTGCCTGCACTGACACTGAGCACATTCTTTTGTGCGCTGGGGCCATTATACACACATGGTCTTCAGCCAGTTGGTCCCTTCACACGTCTAGTAATTCCTTCATGTTTCCGTAGAGCCTTATGCTTCCTGTTGTCCACACAGGCCATCCCAGTCTTGTCCTCAAACCTCCAATCCCACAGTTCCCCTGTCTGTTGTGTCTGAACCTCCATCAGCAATCCCCCTGCTGCCACTTCACAGCTAAAATCCCCCCATCTTCCTGTCATCCCACCTCAGACCTGTCTGAACCTGCACCTGTATATCCCTTCTACACTCCAGTTAGGGGGTCTGTGCCCTGGACTCCAGTCCCTCCAGTCCCTCTCAACTTCCCAGGGACTATTCCTCCCCTCCCTCGTTTACAGCTGCAATCTTTACCTCCCCATCAGCTTCTTGCCATCAACATTTAAATATGCTCATGTCTTTGTTGTCTTTAAAAAAAGCCTTTGTTGACACCACTGTGTCCTCTCCATCTGTCATCCCATCTCTTATCTTGTTCACAACCAAATTTCTTTTTTTTTAAAAGATTTCATTTATTTATTTATTTGAGAGAGAGAGAGAGCATGAGAGGGGGGAGGATCAGAGGGAGAAGCAGACTCCCCGCTGAGCAGGGAGCCCGACGTGGGACTCGATCCCAGGACTCCAGGATCATGACCTGAGCCGAAGGCAGTCGCTTAACCAACTGAGCCACCCAGGCGCCCCCCCAACCAAATTTCTTGAGTGTTTCCTACATTCATATACCATATTCCTTGCTTACTCCTCAACACTTGGTCATCAAACTTCTGCCCTCTCTTGTCCACTGAGACTGCTTTCCTCAAGATCACCAAGGATGTTCTGGTGCCAAACCCAGTGGACACTTCCCATTTGTTTTTCATTTGCTCTCTCAGCACCACCTGACAACGTTGACCACTCCCTTCTTACGAGTCTTGCTCCCTTGGCTTCCATGACCTTGCTCTCCCATTTTCTTTCCATCTCTCTGGCCACTCCTCTTCAGTCATCATCTTCTTCTTCTTCAAAGATTTTATTTATTTATTTATTTGAGAGAGAGAGTGCACAAGTGGGGGAAAGGGCAGAGGGAGAGGGAGAAGAAGACTCCCTGCTGAGCAGGGAGGCTGACACAGGGCTTGATCTCACGACCCTGAGAGTCATGACCTAAGCTGAAATCAAGAATCATCCTCAACTGACTGAGCCACCCAGTCACCCTGGCCTCTTCAGTTTTCTTTAATGCTTTCTCTGACTGTTGCTCAAGTGTTCCTGCTCTCTGGAACTCTGTCCTACTCCCTCTTGTTAGGCTGTATGTTTTAGCATCTAATCTGTTCTGTTATTATTGAATCTTGATGACATTTATATAGTGAGGACTTTTGGTTGCTAATGATAGAAGCTCAATTCACACTAGCTCAAGCAAAAATAGAGAAATTTTTGGCTAGCATAATAGGCAACTTCAGAGGTGGCATTGACTTCATACATTTCTTGATCTAGGGACTCAGATGACGTTGTCAGACCTCTCTTTCTCCGTGTTCTCTCCTGCTTCTGTTTGTCTGTTGGCCTCATTCTCTTCTATTGCAGACAGAATTTCTTATGCAGAGGGGTTGGGGGCAGAGGAGTGGATGTAGACAGCCCAAGATAACCTAGATCACCACTCAGATGAAAGAAAGAACTTCCATCTCCCAATATTGTTATTTCATTCCCAGGAAAGGGGTCTGGTTAATCCAATTGGAGTCACATTCCTACTTAGTCGACTAGTCAGTGAGTTTGGGGTGGTAGTGGTGATCTGTAATTGCCAGTCCCCCAGGACCACAATGAATTGTAAAACTATAGCTTTCTAAAGGAAAAGTAAGGTATTATAACCATGAGAAGAGAGAGGAGTACAGAATAGACAAGACAGATATTCACTGTAATTTATTCTTCCAGTCTAGGTCTTTCCCCTGTGCCTCAGTTTTAGCCATGTGATAGATATCTCTGCTTAGATGTCTCAAACTCAGCAAGTCTTTGCATGAATATCTGAGGAAATATATCCTGAGTCAAAATGTATATGATAAGGCTTTATTAGGGAGCATACTTCAGGGTAGCAAAGAGAGAGAGAAAAAAGGTAAATGAGGAAGGGAAAGAAGGAAGCAAATATCAGGTGGTGTGTTACCAAGTGTTGTGGGTTGATCTGTGTCCCTCAAAAAGATTTGGTGAAGTCCTAACCCCCAGTACCTGTGAATGTGACCTTATTTGGAAATAAGGTCTTTGTAGATGCAGGTACTTAAGGGAAAGTTTTACTGGAATAGGACAGACCTTAAATCCAATTTGTTTGGGGTCCTTATGAGAAAAGGAAAGGACACACAGAGACACAGACATAGAGGGGAGAAGGCCATGTGAAGACAGAGGCAGAGATTGTAGTGATGCTGCCACAAGCCAAGGAGTACTTGGGGCCACAAGCTGCTAGAAGAGGCAAGGAAGGACTCTCTCCTAGAGCCTTCAGGGAGCACAGCCCTCTGTGCTCATTTCAGACTTCTGGCCTCTAGAACTCTGAGAGAATTGACCTGTTGTTTTAAGCCACCTAGGTACTTTACTATGGGGAAGTACTACACCAAACTAGCCACAGCTTCATTAAAAAATGCAGCCAGTTGGGGCACCTGGTTGGCACAGTTGGTTGGGCATCCGACTCTTGGTTTCAGCTCAGATTGTGATCTCAGGATTGTGAGATTGAGCCCAGCGTTAGGCTCCATGCTCAGTGGGGAGTCTGCTTGAGATTCTCTCTCTGCCTCTCCATCTGCCCCTCCCCCCACTCGTTCTTCCCCCCCCACCCCGAATATATAAATAAATATTTATTTTTTAAAAATGCAGCCAGTTGCTTGGGCACATGGAATGTCTTCTAGACAGGACTTATAGAAGAACCATGCCTAGGAACACACCTTTGGGGTAGGAGACCTAGAAATCCAGTGGTTTCTTTTGGGGTAGGAGACCTAGAAATCCAGTGGTTTCTTCCTTTCTCCTATACTTCATGGGTCAGGCCTGCTTCATGAGTATTAACTCTCATGCATTTCTGGGTTGTGTTAATTGGCTCCTCCAGGCATCCACTGGAGAAGCCAGACCACAAGCTTCTAGTTTGGTGCTTCAGTTAAGCCTAAAATTGATCAGAGAAGCCATAGCTTGGAATGGGTCCAACCAAGTTCAAGAAAGGCTGGAGCTTGAAGGATTATTGATATAGACAAAGTGGGATGAAGCAGGGAAACTTCAGTACATCATGGTATACAAGGAACTGGAGACGGTGCATCACTGGGAACCTGCTGGACAAGCTGCAGGACCTGGGTGGAACAGAATTAACCATTGGTGATAGCTGCCTGAGGAACGTGTAGAGAAGATGCTGGTGGTGTGGCTACTCAAGTCCACCAACTGTCTACCACATAAGGAGCCAGTGCCCTTGCTATGGTTGCATGAGAAGCAGTTCAAAGAGCTAAAGAGAATTGCTCCAAGACCAGCAGGATTTGGGATAAGGCAAGTGGGCACCAGTGATTGTAGCTGGGCAGTCCCCATTGGACAGGTGACTAAGGCCTGGGGGAGCAGGTGGGGATGAGCAAATTTTGGGGTGTGTACATAACAGGATCTGGAATAATGTCCAAACTGCATTAATTATCACCCCTCTCCAAACCCAAGCCTGCTATTTCTATGCTTCCTGATTCAATAACCTGAGCCAGAAACTGTAGAGTTGTCCTTGACTTTTTCTTTCTCCCTTGTTCAATCCATTGCCAAGTGCAGTCAGTTCTGCCTCCAAGATATCTCTAGATTCTGACCACTTCTTTCCATTTCTATTACCAAAGTACTCTTCCAGGCTACCATTTTCTCTAGCTTGGATATTGCAATAGTCTCCAAATGGGCTCCTTACCTTTTGTCTTGTCTATCTCCAAAATGTGCCCCTCCCTGCAGCCAGCATGATCTTCCTGAAACACAAATCTAAACCAAGTTACACCCATGCAGACACTTCTTCAAAGGCTCTTCATTGATCTTAGGATAGAAATCAAACACAAGGGCCCTGCATGCCCTGGCTCCACTGAATCCTCTTGTTTCTTGTCCTGTTGCTTTCTCTCTTGCATGCAGCCACTCTGAATTTCTCTTAGCCTTTCTACCATGCTATGCTCTCACTTCATCTCTCCATTCATTCATCTAGCAAGTGTCTGGTGAGTGCTTACTAGGTCCCAGCACTGTTATAGCCCCCAGAATATAGCAAGGATTCTCTTACTCTTGAGCTTTTGCACGTGCTGTACCTCCTGCCTCACATGTTCTCTATGGCTGACCATGGGGATTGGCCCCTCAAGAACTTTTCTCTTGTCTTCATGTGAGAGAGCTTGGAAAATGAAAGGACTTTTCTCAGTCTTCCTTGTAGGTAGAGGTCACATACAGTTCTGGCCAATGAGATCAAGGCAGAAGTCTATCCCAAAGGACATCCTTTCCTAAATAAAAATTCTCATTAAGAGCCTTTTGCCTTTCCCTCTTCTTTTCACCTAGAACATGGATGTAAAACCTAGGGGTACAGCAGCCGTGGTGAAACTATGAGGAGGCAAGAATGAGGAGAGCGGCCTCCATGCTAAGGAGAGTGAGTAGAAATAGGGAAAGAACTTAATGCTGAGGCCACTAGGCACAGCCATGTAGGTTGTACATTGCACAACTCTAGGGGGCACCACTGTCATAGACTGTGGTATCGTTAAGCTGCTGCACTGGTCCTGGCTCTGGTCTAATCTCCAAAGGGAGGGGAGTGGAGGGAAGGACAGGACGCTCTGAATTCCGTAAATTGTGAATTTCCCCAAATCTCCCCTGCAACAAACTGTTTCCATAACCCTTTGTGACTAGGCTTTTGAAACTCAGAGACTGAGAACTGACTCCATCCTTTGCTTTATTAGCCTCTCCCTAAGGCAATGAATGATGACTTGCTTAGTTCAGATGGGGAAAGAAATCTGGGCTGAAGGAAAGAATGAGGAAGGGGTAGAATTCATTGGTTAATATTTCAAACCATTACCTTGCAACAAGTGTACACAAGAGAGGTCTGTGCCACCCTCAGTTTGTTTCCTGAGATTAAGAGTCTCTTATGGTTTGTCTCCCTTCTTGGTTTCGTCCTGTTTCATTTTTCCCTCCCTTCTCCTATGATCCTCTGTCTTGTTTCTCAAATTCCTCATATCAGTGAGATCATATGATAATTGTCTTTCTCTGATTGACTTATTTCACTTAGCATAATACCCTCTAGTTCCATCCACGTCGTTACAACTGGTAAGATTTCGGTTTTTTGATGGCTGCATTATATATATATATCCCCCACATCTTCTTTATCCATTCATCTGTTGATGGACATCTAGGCTCTTTCCATAGTTTGGCTATTGTGGACATTGCTGCTATAAACATCGGGGTGTACGTACCCCTTCGGATCACTACCTTTGTATCTTTGGGGTAAATACCCAGTAGTGCAATTGCTGGGTCGTAGGGTAGCTCTATTTTCAACTTTCTGAGGAACCTCTGTGCTGTTTTCCAGAGTGGCTAAACCAGCTTACGTTCCCACCAACAGTGTAGGAGGGTTCCCCTTTCTCCACATCCTTGCCAACATCTGTCATTTCCTGACTTGTTAATTTTAGCCATTCTGACTGGTGTGAGGTGGTATCTCATTGAGGTTTTGATTTTGTATTTCCCTGATGCCAAGTGATGTTGAGCACTTTTTCATGTGTCTGTTAGCCATTTGTATGTCTTCTTTGAAGAAATGTCTGTTCATGTCTTGGTCCAGGAAAGATCTTATAAAGAAGGTGATTCTTGAGATGGATTTGGGGGAACTAGGAATTTTCCAGGCATATGAAAGGGCATTCCTGGCTAGAAAACATTGTGAAGATTGGCAAAGGGGGTGAAATATAGTGATGTCGTGGGGTGGCCTTTAATAGTTTACTGCACCTGGAGGGATGGTTTTGGGCTCAGTGGCAGAACTCCACACAATGCCATTTGGGGGCCAGATTCTACTTTGTAATGGATTGAATTGTGGCACCCCAAAAGATGTCCAAGTCCTAATTCATTATATCTGTGAATGTGACCTTATTTGGAAAATGGACCTTTACAGATGTCACTGAGTTAAGGAGGTAGAGATAAGATCATCTTGGAGTAACTGGGTGGACCCTAAATCCAATGACAAGTGTCCTTATAAGAAGAGGAGAAGACACAGGGGAGAAAGCCATGTGAAGATAGAGGCAGCCACAAGCCAAGGAATGTCAAGGATTACTGACAGCCATCAAAAGCCAGAAGAGAGGCTTGGAACAAATTCTCCCTCAGAGCCTCCAGAAGGCACCAGCCCTGCTGACATCTTGATCTTGAATTTCTGGCCTCCACAACCATGAGAAAAGAAATTTCTGTTGTTTTCAGCCACCCAACTGATGATAAATTCTTATGGCAGCCACAGGTTACTAACACACACCTGCAGGTGCCCAGCCTAAATCCAGCATGGCTTTGTGACTGGCAACTTGGGTCACTGGAATCTAGAGAGGGGCTCTAATGAGTGTTCGCTTCAAGGTCCAGCTTTTAGCTGCTTAACACAGAGGAAACCACAGCCATAATAGACATGTGCTTCTACACAACCAATTGGCTGCCCAAAAGGGGCAACCTTCTCAGGATGAAGAAAAGGCAGTCTTTTTGGCTGGGAAGAATTTTCTGGAATCCCTTTGTCAGTAGCTCCTTATTCTGACTGGGTGAGATCCTGGGGGGCTGGCATCATTCTCTTCATGAATTTGGAGGCCTTTATAAAGATAAGCATTTGCCTGAGTGGCTTCCATGATCTTTTCAGCAGAGAGAGAGAGAGAGAGAAATGGGGTGTTGTTGGTAACGTTTTATGCCAAGAATTAAAACAACATTTTTCCTGTCCACCAACCATCTTGCCCAAAGCAAATTTCGGGAAGCTCCCATGATGTACCTTTTTGATCTGTTTTTCTTTTCTTTTTACTTTTTAGAAACATAAGATTTGTTTAATCTTTGTAATTAACTAGACATGCGGGGTTTACATGTGTTGGGGGGTGGTAAGCAGAATAAAGGCTCTCCAAAGATGTCTATGTCCTAATTCCTGGAAACTGTGAATATGGTAGGTGACATGGAGGAAGAGAATTAAGGTAGCAGATGGAATTAGAGGTGCTAATCAGTTGACCTTAAAACAGGGAGATGATACTGGGTTATCCAGGTGAGCCCATTGTAATCACAAGGGTCCTTGTACAAGAAAGGAGGCAGAAGAGTCAGAATCTGAGTGATGTGTGAGTAAGATGTTTCAACCAGCAAAATACTGGCTTTGAAGACAGAAGGGGCATGATGTGAAACCAAAAAATGTAGGTGGCCTCTAAAAGCTGAAAAAAGAAAAAGCTTATTCGCCCTAGAGCCTCTAGAAAGGAAGGCAGCTCTGCCAACACCTTGATTTTAGCCGAACGAGATCCGTCTCAGACTGTACTATAGTGGATTTGTGTTGTAAGTCACTCAGCTTCTGGTCATTTGTCACGGGAGCCATAGAAACTAATGTTGTTGGGTAGGGGAGATTGAGAAGGGGAAGGTTGGGAGGAATTCCCTTCTGTTTTTCCAACACGGCTACCCCAAGGGGAATTGATGAGACACAGGCCTGAGCTACCATCAGTGACAGCGGCCGAAGAAGGCGACAAAGTGGCAACAGTCCCCTGACCCATGACTCTACTGTCAAGAAAACTGACAGGGCCCCCGCCCCGGCTTCCCTGGAGCGTGACTGTCTCAGACTTTTTGATTGCAGCAGAATCCCGTGGGGTTGCAGGCTGGGAAGGGCCACGTCCAAGCTTGTGTGGCTGCAAAGTGTGAGGATACATAGGATTCCCCAGCTTTGGAGGAGGGCATGGCTCTGCCCGCCACGCTGACCTAGTGAAACCTTCTGTCTGCTGCGGTGTCTGGGTCCTCTGGCAAAGGGCCCTGAGGCTTCACTGTGTCTGCTTCTCTCTCTCTCATCTCTCTCTCTCTCTCTCTTTTTCCCCCACAAAAAATTCCTTTATTTCTAAAGATTATGCAGATTTAAAGCGAACTCATTCTACCTTCATCAAGTCACACTGGTCGTATTTGAGCTGTGTGGAACCAGAATTTACTACCTTCTACAATATTTGGTCCTATTGCCTCTGAACTATTACAACAGAAATTCTAATAGCCAGAGCATTTGCTGTGTTCTAGGGGCATGTGAAGTGTTTTATTTAGACCATTTTTTAGGATTCTGTTTCAAAGGTTTTGCATGTGGCATTCAAGCTTATTTTAATGAATATAGTCTAGTCTTCCTCCAAGGCCCTCCCAGGCCTAATGAGACATCCTGGAGCACCTGCCTTGACTGGCCCACATGCCCCCCCCTCCCGCCCCCATCCCATGCCTTCCCCTCCCCCACCTCCACTCCCCAGGGAGATTCGGAGAAGTGGCTGAACCTGTAGCTATTCCAGGCCTGCCCTTGTGCGTCACTTGTCCCGACACTTTCATCTTCATCTTCTCAAATGTCCCTCGGAGCGCTGGCTTCCAGCCTCCTGGCTTGGAATTTGTGAGACCAGTGCTGCCTGAATCAACACTTGTCAGGGATGGCTTTGCCTGCCTGGCCTCAGAGCATCACGAGCAAAAACAAGAGAGGAAGGGGTTGTGGGGCTGGGCAGAGTCAGGAGGGCTGTGAACCACTATCACTGGGTTTGTGCTAGCCCCTCCCCAGTCCTGAAGGAGACCGAGGGCGACCTGTGGTCTGTTCTGAGAACTTCCCAGTAATCTGCTTAAGTGTGTGGGCTCTGGGTCCAAATTATTATTCCACCACTCACTAGCTCTGTGACCTTGAACAAACTGCTTAGCTTTTCCGAGCTTCCATCTTCCCATGTGTATACATATAAAATAGTAAGCAGACAATAAGCATTAGATATAATGGAAATATTTTTTCCTCTTTTTTATTAAATTTTTAATTTAAATTCAATTTAATTAACATATACTGTATTATTAGCTCCAGAGGTAGAATTTAGTGATTCATCAGTTGCATATAACACTCAGTGCTTACATCAAGTGCCCTCCTTAATGCCCATCACCCAGTTACCCATCCCCCCACCCACTTCCCCTCCAGCAACCCTCATTTTGTTTCCTATAGTTAAGAGTCTCTTATGGGTTGCCTCCCTCTCTGTTTTCATCTTATTTTATTTTTCCTTCTCTTCCCCTATGCTCATCTGTTTTGTTTCTTAAATTGCATGTATAAGTGATTTCACTTATGGTATTTGTCTTTCTCTGACTGACTTATTTCGCTTAGCATAATACCCTCTTGTTCTATCCACATAGTTGCAAATGGCAAGATTTCTATCCAAAATGTATAAAGAACTTATCAAACTCAATACCCAAAAAACCAAAAAATCCAGTCAAGAAATGGGCAGAAGACATGAACAGACACTTCTCCAAAGAAGATATACATGGCCAACAGACACATGAAAAAATGATATTATTATTAATTACTATTATGTTATTTCTATTATTTTCAGGTGGATCCTTCACCTTCAAAAGTCATGAATCCCAAAGTACTCTCCAGTGATATTTCCCAACCATCTCAGGCCCTCCTTTTCTAGTTCTTCTTATCTGTTGGTCTGTCTCTCTAATAGTTTTATTAAAGTATAATTGACTTCATATTAAAGTGTATAATTTGATCTATTTTGACATATGTGTACAATCAGGAAGCAATCACTACAATCAAGATGATAAAAATATCCATTGTACCCAAAAGTTCCCTGTGGCAATCCCTCCCGACTCCTCCTCCCTGACTTGTATCCCCTGTTCCCAGTCCTCAGGCAACCTCTCTCAATATAGTTTATATTTTGTAGAATTTTATGTAAATAGAATCATGCAATATGTATTCTTTTTTGGTCTGGCTTATTTCACTTGGCATAATTATTTTAAGATTCATCCATGTTGTTGCATGTATCAACGGTTCATTCCTTTTTATTGCTGAGAACTAACTTATTGCATTAATATATCATAATTTGTTTATCCACTTACTCATTGATGGACATTTGGGTCATTTCCACTTTTTGGCTTGTTCAAATAAAGTTGTTATGAACAACATTCATGTCCAAGTCTTTGTATGAACATATGCTTTCATTTATTTTGGGTAAACATATAGGAGTGGAACAGATAAGTCATATGGTAGATATAAGTTTAACATTTTAAGGAACTGCCAGGCTGTTTTCTGAGTGGTTGTATGATTAACATCCCTCCTAGCAGTGTATGAGACTTCCAATTGCTTTACTTCATCACCAATGCTTGGGATGATCAGTCGGTTTTAATTATAGATATTCCAGTGGGGTTAGTGGTTTTCATTTGAATTTCCCTGACAATTAGTGATTAATGATGTTGAACATGTTTTCTTATACCAACTTATATTTTCTTTGGTGAATTATCTCTTCAAATCTCTTTTCTATTTTAAAAATTGGGTTGTATGTTTTCTCATTACTGAGTTTTGAAGTTCTTTATATATTATAGTTACAAATCTTTATCTGATATTTTTCTCTAAAAATATTGTCTCCAAGTCTGTGGTTTGTTTTTCATTTCTCTTCACAATGTCTATCAAAGAACAAAAGTTCTTAGTTTTGATGATGTCCAATTTATCAATTTTATCTTTTTATGGACTGTGCTTATTACATGTATCAAAGATGCCTTTGCCTAAACCAAGTTCACAAAAATTTTCTTCAAGGTTTTATTCTAGAAGTTTTATAGTTTTCAGTTTCATGTAGATTTATGATCAATTTTTAGTTCATTCTGTAGATAGCGTGAGGTAAGGATTGAAGTGTTTGTTTTGTTTTTGTTTTTGTTTGCATATGGATATTCAGTTGTTTGAGATCACTGTTAAAAAGCCCATCATTTCCACACTGAATTGTCTTTGCACCTTTCTTGAATATCAATTGGCTCTATATGTTATGGATCTATTTATGGACTCTATGCTGCTCTATTGATTTGTCATCTTTACACCAACACCTTGATAACTTACTGTAGCTTTAGAAATCTTGATATCTGTTAGTGTAAGTTCTCCAACTTCTTCTCTTTTAAAGTTGTTTTAGCTATTCCAAGTCCTTTGACTTACATGAATTTTAAATAAGTACATCGGTTTCTGCAAAAAGTCCTTTTGGGACTCTGACTGAGATTGTGTTGAGTCTGTAGATCCATTTGGGGAGAGTAGATATCTTAACAAGATTAAGTTATCCAAGCTATGATCACAATTATTCATATATTTGGGTTATCTTTAATTTCTTTAATCAGAGTTTTGTAATTTTCAATGAACAGAGCTTATATGTCTTTTATCAGATTTATTTCTAAGTAATTTATATTTTTTGATGCTATTGGGAATGGTATAGGTCTTTACATTTCAATTTCTTTCTTTCTTTTTTTTTAGATTTTATTTATTTATTTGACAGAGGGAGACACAGCAAGAGAGGGAACACAAGCAGGAGGAGTGGGAGAGGGAGAAGCAGGCTTCCTGCAGAGCAGGGAGCCCGATGTGGGGCTTGATCCCAGGACCCTGGGATCATGACCTGAGCTGAAGGCAGATGCTTAACAACTGAGCCATCCAGGTGCCCCTACATTTCAATTTCTGTTTCTTCATTGGTATTATAATGAAATAGATTGAAGGCATCCAAATTGGAAAGGAAGAAGTAAAACTGTCACTATTTACAGATAACATGAAATTATATACAGAAAACCCTAAAGACTCCACCAAAAACTATTAAAACTAACAAATTCAGTAAAATTGCAGAATACAAAATTGATATACAAAAATCTGTTGCATTTCTATATACTAATAATGAACTATCAGAAAGAGAAAAATAAGGAAAAAAAATTCCATTTCAACTGCATTAAAGAGAATAAAATACTGGGGCACCTGGGTGACTCAGGTGGTTAAGCCTCTGCCTTCGGCTCAGGTCATGATCCCAGGGTCCTGGGGTCAAGCCCTACACCGGGCTCCCTGCTCAGTGGAGAGCCTGCTTCTCCCTCTCCCTCTACACCTCCCCCTGCTCATGCTCTCTCTCTCTCTGTATCTCTCTGTCTTAAATGAATAAATAAAAAAAATCTTAAAAAAAAAAGAATAAAATACCTAGGAATAAATTTAACCAAGGAGGCAAAAGACCTGTCCAGTGAAAACCCTGAGACATCAATGCAAGAAATTGAAGAAGACACAAATAAATGGAAAGGTATTCTATGTTCATGGATTGGAAGAATTAATATTGTTAAAATTTCCATAATACCCAAAGCAGTATACAGATTCAATGCAATCCCTATTAAAATACACCAGCATTTTTCACAGAAATAGAATAAACAATCCTAAAATTTGTATGGAACCACAAAACACCCTGAAAAGCCAAAGCAATCTTGAGAAAGAAGAACAAGGCTGGAAGAACCACATTCCCTGATTTCAAACTATATTACAAAACTATAGTAATCAAAACAGTATGGTATTGGCATAAAAACTGACACATATATTAATGGAATAGAATAGAAAGCCATGCATATATGGTCAATCAATTTACAACAAAGAAGGCAAGAATATCTGATGGGGAAAGGACAGTTTCTTTGACAGATGGTCCTGGGAAAACTGTACAGTCACATGCAAAAGAATGAAACTGGACCACTATCTTACACCACACACAAAAACTAATTCAAAATGGATTAAAGAGTTGAACATAAGACCTGAAACTATAAAACTACTAGAAGAAAACATAGGCGGTATGCTCCTTGACACTGGTCTTGGTGAGGATTTTTTCGATTTGACACCAAAAGCAAAAGCAACAAAAGCAATTATAAATAAGTGGAACTACATCAAGCTAAAAAGTTTCCACATAGTAAAAGAAACCATCAACAAAATGAAATGAACGGGAAAAAATATTTGCAAATCATGTATCTGGTAAGGGGTTAATATAAAAAATATATAAAGAAACTCATACAACTCAATAGCCAAAACAACAACAACAACAGCAAAACCCACCAACCCACAACAATATGATTAAAAAATGGGCAGAGAATCTGAATGGACATTTTCCAAAGAAGACACACAGATGGCCTAGAGACACATGAAAAGATGCTCAGCATCACTAATCATCAGGGAAATGCAAATCAAAACCACAAGAAAATATCATCTCACACCTGTTAAATGGCTATTATCAAAAAGACAAGAAATAGCAAGTATTGGTTAGGATGTAGAGAAAAGCGAACACTTGTGTGCTGTTGGTGGGAATGTAAGTCGGTACAGCCAGTATGGAAAACAGTATGGAACTTCCTCAAAAAATTAAAAATAGAACTACCATATGATGTAGCAATTCCAGTTCTGGGTATTTAAAAAAAAAAAAAAGCAAACCACTAACTTGAACAGATATATGCATCCTCATGTCCATTGCAGCATTGTTTTCAATAGCCAAGATACAGAAATAACCTAAGTGTTTATTGATGGATGAAAATGTGGTATATGTTCACTATGGAGTATTATTCAGCCATAAAAAGAAGGAAATCCTGCCATTTGTGACAGCATGGATGGACCTCGAGGGCATTATGCTAAGTGAAATAAGTCAGAGAAAGACAAATACTGTATGATCCCACGTAGATGTAGAATGGAAAGAAAAGAAAGAAAGAAAGAAAGAAAGAGATACAGAGAACAGATTGGTGGTTGCCAGAGGTAAGGGGTGGGGACTGGGCAAAATAGGTGAAGGTCAAAAGGTTCAAACATCCAATTATAAAATGTCGTGGGGATGTAATGTGACTATAGTTAACAATACTGCATAGCATATTTGAAAGTGGCTAAGACAGTAGATCTTAAAACTTCTCATCACAAGAAAAAAAGTTTTTATAACTATGGTGATGGATGTTAAATAGACTTATTGTGGTGATCATTTTACAGTGTCTACAAATAAGAAATCACATTATACACCTGAAATTAATACAATGTTATATGTCAATTATACCTCATTAAAAAGATTTATTTCCATTTACTGATTTTTGCCCTCCAACACTGTTAAATTCATTTCTTTGTTCTAGTGACTTTTGTATATTGCATAGGATTTTCTATATAAATGACTATGTTGTCTGCAAATAGTCTTATTTTTTCTTTTTCAATTTGTGCACCTTTTATTTCTTTTTATTGTCTTATTTCACTGACTAGAATCTCCAGTACGATGTTGAATGTAAGTGATGTGAGATGACATCTTAGTTTTTTCTGATTTTAGGGGGGACGTATTCAGTCTTTCACCATTAAGTATGATGTTGCCTGTAGGTTTTTATTGGTATCCTCTACTGGGTTGAGAAACTTCTATTCCTGGTTTTCTGAAAGGTTTTGTCAGGAATGGATGTTGGGTTTTGCCAAGTATTTTTTCTGCATCTACAGAATGACATATTTCATTCAATGGTTATTATTATTATTATTATTATTATTATTTAGAGAGAGAGAGCATGAGCATAAGAAGCAGAGGGAGAAGGAGAGCGAGAATCCCAAGCACACTCTATGCCCAGCACAGAGCCCGATGCGAGGCTCGATCTCATGATCCTGAGCCTAAATCCAGAGTTGGAATGCCAGTTGACTGAGCCACCCAGGCACCCCTCATTCAATGGTTTTTAAATGTTCAGCGAATATTACATTATTGGGATAAACCCCACTGCGTTGTGATGTATATATGTCTCATATATTGTTAGATCCAATTTCCTATAATTTTGTTTTTTATTAGTGTTTATTAGGAGCATGGGTTTGTAGTTCTCTTTTCTTCTAAAGTCTGTCTGATTTTGGTATCAGTGTAATAATGCCTTTCTCATAGAATGAGTTGGAAAGTATTCCCTCTTCTTTAATATTCTGGAAGAGTTTGTGTAGAATTGGCATTATTTCTTTTTTAAAGGTTTGATAGAATTAACCAATAAATCCATCTAAGCCTAGAATTTGTTTTGTCTGGGGGGAATGTTTTTAACTACAAATGAAATTTCTTTAATACTTACAGGGCTACTCAGATTAATGGTCTCTTATTCTTATAATGTCTTTAGAATCAGTAGTAATGATTTTCTCTCATTCCTGGTATTGGCAATTTGTGTATTTTATTATTTTTTTCTCGATCAGATTGGCTTGGGTGTTATCAGTTTTATTGCCCTTTTTAAGAAATATTAAGCTTTTGGTTTCAATGATTTTTCTCTATTGTTTTTTCTGTTACTGATTTCATTGACTTCTGCTTTCTTTGGGTTCATCTTGCTCTTCTTTTTGTAGTTTCTTAAGGTGGAAGCTCAGGTCATTAACTTGAGATCCTTTTCTAATATAGGCAGTTAGTGCTATACATTTCACTCTAAGTATCACTTAAACTACATCCCATAAATTTTAATACGTTGTGTTTTTATTTTCATTCAGTTCAAAATACTTCCTAATTCCTCTTGATTTCTTCTTTGGCCTGTGAGCTATTTAGAAGTGTATTATTTAGTTGCAAGTATTTGTATATCTTTCCAGAGATATTGCTGTTATTGTTTCTAATTTAATTCCATTGTGATCAGAGAATATACTTCGTATGAATTGGCTCCTTTTAAAATGATTTAAACTTGTTTTATGACTGAGAATATATTCTTTTTTGGTAAATGTTCTTATGCACTTGAGAAGAATGTCTATGCTGCTGTTGTTGTGTGGAATATTCTATAAATATCAATTAAGTCAAGTTTTTTGATAGAGTTTTCCAGGTCTTCTATGTTTTAGAGATCACTTTTCTATTCTTTGTATTAATTACTGAGACAGGAGTGTTGAGATCTCCAACTATAATTATGAATTTGTCTATCATTGTAGTTCTATCCATTTTTGCTTCATGCCTTTTGAAATTCTGTTATTAGGTGCATAAATATTTAGACTTACTATGGCTCTTGATTAACTGACCCCTTTATCAATATGAAATGATATTATTATCCCTGGATGTATTCATTCTTTGAAATCTACTTTGGTCTTAATATAGCTACCCCAGATTTCTTTCGATTAGTGTTAGAATGTGTAGTGGGTTGAATAGTGTCTTCCCCAAATTCATGTCTATCTGGAACCCAAGCAGGCTCTTGGGTTATGAATATGAACTTGTTTGGAATAAGGTCTTTGCAGATGCAAGTCGTGATCATACTGGATTAGAGCGTGCCATAAATCCAATGAGAGTGTCCTTATGAGAGACAGAAAGGGATGCACAAATACACAGGGGAGATTGGAGGGATGCTGCCGCAAGCCAAGGAACACCAGGAGCCACCAGAAGCTGGAAGAGGAAAGGAAGGATTCTTCATTAGAGCCTTCAGAGGGATCATGGTCCTGCCAACACCTTGATTCCAGACTTCTAACCTCCAGAATTGTTATTTTCAGTCATCAAGTTCATGTTGACTTGTTATGTTAGCCCTAGGAATCTAATGCAGCATGGTTTAGCTTTTACCGTCCTTTCCTTTTGGTCTGTGTGTCTTTGCATTTAAAGTGGGTTTCTTGATGGCAGCCTGTAGTTGGATTTTGCTATTTATCCAATTGATAATCTCTGTCATTTTCTGAAGGAGTTTAGACCATACATATTAATGTGATTTTTAAAAATATGGTTGGGTTTAAATCTAATATTTTGTTATTTGCTTTCTGTATTCTTTTCCTGCCTTCTTTGGAATTGTCTATTTTTTTTTTAAGATTTATTTATTTATTTATTTGACAGAGAGAGACAGCGAGAGAGGGAACACAAGCAGGGGGAGTGGGAGAGGGAGAAGCAGGCTCCCCGCGGAGTGGGGAGCCCGATGCGGGGCTCGATCCCAGGACCCTGGGATCATGACCTGAGCCGAAGGCAGACACTTAACGACTGAGCCACCCAGGCGCCCCATGGAATTGTCTATTTTTTATCATTTCATTTTATGCCCTTCTAGATTTATTAGTTATACTGTTTTAAGCAACCAATTTTAACATGTCTTGATTTTTTTTCTCCATGTTTCCTGCACTTGGAGTTTGTTGAACTTTTTGCATGTGTGAATATATGGTTTCATCAAGTTTGGAAATTTGCCAGCCATTATTCCTTCAATATTTTTTTTTGTCCTCTCCTCCTTTGGGGATTTCAATTACCTGTGTATTTGGCTTCTTGAAGTTGTCCCACAGCTCGCTGGTGCTCTGTTGATTTTTTTAGTCGTTTTTTCTCTCAGTACTTTATTTTGGATAGTTGCTATTGCTGTGTCCTCAAGTTCATTATTCTTTTCTCTGTGATGTCTCATCCCATCGGGTTTATTTTTCATCTCAGATATTGTAGCTTTTATCTCTAGGCATATGATGTGAGTCTTTTTTATATCCCCCATGTCTCTACTAAACATGCTCCATCTTTCCTTAAGCTTTTTGAATATATGATTTGCAGTTTTAATAACTGTTTGACTACCCTTGTCTATATTAGGTTCTATCATCTGTGTCATTTCTGGGTCAGTTTTGTTTGGTTGGTTCTTTCCTCATTATGTCTTATTCTCCTACTACTAGATGTCAGACATTGTGTATTTTACCCTGTTGGGTGCTAGATGTTTTTTCTTCCCATAAAATTCTTGAGCTGTATTCTGCGATGCAGCTAAGTTACTAGGAAACAGTTTAATGTTTTTCAGGTCTTACTTTTAAGCCTTATTACACTGAACCAGAACAGAATTTATTCTAGGGCTAATCCTGCCTTACAAATTAGGCAAAACCCTTTCTGGTACTTTACCCGGGGCCTCATGAATTCTGAGGTTTTCCAACCTGTCTCTTGAAGACAAAAAACATTTCCAGCCTTGTGTGAGCTCCAGGAATTTTCCCCTCTAACCTTTTCTCTTCCCTTGGTCTGAGGTTGCTTCTTCACATGTATGTTCTGATTAGAACTTAGCCAAAGGAAGACTAAAGAGAACTCTCTGCAGATCTCCAGAGCTCTCTGTTGATGTATGGCCTTCTAGTTTCCGGTCACTGGCCTATGAATTCTAGCCACTGGGGCATCCCACCTCCATCTCCTCATCTCAGGACACTGCTCGGCTCTGCCTGGGCTCCACCTGCCTGCAGTGTGGCCTGGGATCTCTCTGGGAAATTAGGTGGGGCAATCTTAGAACTTACCTCATTTGTTTCTCATCTCACAGGGATCATTGTCCTTCCCTTTTTGATATCCAGTATCTTGAAAACTGCTGTTTCATATATTTTATTTGGGTTTTTCTTAGTTGTTTTAGGTCAGAAGGTAGCTGGCAGCCGAAGTCATTCCCATGCTTCCTTCTTTATCCATTCTCCATTCTTTCCTATGCCCCCTCAAACCCTGCTATTGCCAAGAAATTCCATCTATGCAGAAATTTCCTTTAGATTGACAGAAGGCAATGTGGTCAGCAATTAGGTGCATGCCCTTGGAGTCAAACACATAGGGTTCAGATCTTGGCTCTGCCAGTTCCTTGTGTAATGTTGGCCAAATTATTTCACCAATTAGAGCCTCAGTTTCTTTATGTGAAGAAAGTACAAATGATACCTAGCTATAGGGTTGTTGTGAGGATTAAATAAAGAAATGCAAAAAAAAAAAAAAAGTGACTAGCACCAGGCTCAATGATGGGCTGCATAACCAAACAGATACAAGTGGGATTAGTTTTTTAAATTGCCTTGAATTTCTTCATTGTCTACACCAGCTCTGTTCTTGGGGACAATCTTACCATTACTCTTGAACTCTCAAGGAAGTGGGTATGACCAGTTCTAAATTTCTTGCACCAACAGAGGGGAGCAATCATGTGGAGAACTTCCAATAGCACATACCAGAAACATCATGGACATTTGGCTGCATGAAACATTATAATGATCTTTTCTTTGTGGCAGATTGACTTTACTAATTAGGTTGGGTTTGAGCCAATGTTAAATACAGTTTGCATGTACAGAACGCACACCAATTGGCAGAAATTGGGGACTCAGAAACATTTTAGGTATCAGGACAAGCCAGCTATGATTAAAGCTTTGCTTCAGATAATTCTTTCTCTCTCCCCTGGCCTCCATTTTTTATGAGTTCTTTAAATATTAAGGATATTAACCCTTTATCACAGCAAATAAATCCTTCCCATTTGTTATTCAGTTCTGTTTTTAATTTCTAATCTGTTTTAAACAGAATTTAAGAATTTTTATGCAGTTAAACTATGGATTTTTCCTTTTGCAATTTCTTCTACTGCTTTTACACCTAGAAAAACCCCATCCAGGGATTGAATAAACATTCATCTTTATATTCGTCCAGTTTTTTTTTTAACACTTTATTTCTTATTCTAACTGGAATTTATTTTGATTTTGATGTGTGGTATAAGGTGTGAAGGTGTTATATTTGAGATAATTAATGCTAGCTGCTACAACTGTCAAGCCTTGAAATCTCAATGCCTTAACGCAACAAAGCCTTAATTCTCACTGATGTCAAGCCCAGTGATGGTCAGGTGACGCTGTGGAGCGGTGGTCCTCCAAGCAGCATCTCAGGGTCCCAGCCTGCTTCTGCCTGCAATTCCACCATCTCAAAGTCTTTTGCTTCCAGCTGGGGACTCTCATAGAGTATTTGGTGAGCTCTAACTGCTTCTGCTTCAAGATCAAATTAGATTTTTCAAATAACTAATTACATGGTGCCATTTACTGATCACATATGAAGTGTTCTCTGTGTACTATCCATGGTCTGTACTGCTTATTTTGTTCTAGGAGGCACTGTATAGATTTTTGTTGCAAACTAGCTTTACAATATGATTTAACATCCCCTAAGGTGAACTCCTTCCTCATTATTTTCCTTTTTCAAAGTTTTCTTGGCTATGACATAATAGATCATATTATATATTACATATGATATATTGGTTCTATTAGCATATGAGCTCTATTGGCACCTCAGAAACTTCACCCATCCCTGGGGGTTCAATTAACCACTCAGGTAAAGATGTCTACTATGGATTGAAATTCATATGTTGAAGCCTTAATGTGATTTGGATGTGGGGCTTTGTGGAAGCAATTGGGTCATGAAGGTAGAACCCTCATGGGGTTCTATAGGATCAGTGTCCTTATAAGAAGAGGAAGAGAGCTATCCCCTGCTATCTCCACCATGTGAGGATACAGGGGGAAGGTGGTTACCTACAAGCCAGGAAGTGGACCCTCATCTGACACCCATTCTGCCAATTCACTGAGCATGGTCCTCCCAGCCTCCAGAACTGTGAGAAATAAGTGTTTGTTGTTTAAGCCCCCCAGTCTATGGCATTTTTGTTATAGCAGCCCCAACCGAGTATGATGATATCTAAATCCATGTCTCCGTGTTTTACTCCTTTCCCAAACTCCAGGCCCACAATCCTAGATGCCTGATATACAACCAGAAATATCCAGAGATCTGGCTAGCCCCTCTGGTGGGAGTGAGATCATATAGCAGCTAATGGCTGATTTAGGTTTTTTGTTTTTTGGTTTTTTTTTGAGTCAGAGGTAGAGGGAAGTTGGGAGAAAGAGAAGAACTGATGCTTTAACATACTGGCCCATCTCCACACAGAACCTGGAGAAGTAACAGGAAAGGAGTGATCATTCCAGGGCTCCCTTACTCAGGAGGGCTTCCCCATTTGGGGAGATCTTTAGCAAGTCACTTCAGCTCCTCATGAGCCTATGCTTTCCTCCCTGTGGCTGGGGTTGAGGGGGCAGGAGGAGACAGAGTGCAACAAGGGTCTCGTGTACCAGCTCAAAGGAACAGCTCAGAGGTCACCACCAGCTGCCAGCAAGAGGGCCTTCAAAAAGGTGCTCTTGCATGGTTTCAACAGTAATAAGAGTAATTGCTCCCAGTTTTTGAGCACCCACTATGCGCTGGGCATGTTTGCACATTAATTCATTCAACATTTACAGCTACCTGACGAGCTAACCAGTGTTCCTCTAGTATATAAAACACAGATTCCGAAATGTCAAGAGACTTATCCAAGGCCACCAAGCTCATAGGGAGCAGAACCAGGATTTAAACCCAGGTCAGTTGACTCCAAAGTCTGACTCCGTCTACTCAGCCATGCTGTATCTGCCATCTTTCAACATAGCAGGGAAATCCAGACTACTCAAAAGCTTGTGAACAGAATTGAAAATTGTCTTGAAAATAGTTGTAGCTGTATGGGAGGGGTGATGGCCCATCTTAATGGTGGACTGGAGGGATAATTTTATGTAATTTAATTCTTCATGTATAAGAATAATGATGTGTGTGATGAATTAGGAATCAATTGGCTAGAATAACCAAAACCGAGTTTCCAGGCATTAGACAATTGTTTGTATTTGCTCTTCTCTTTGATGGATAGACCAGCTATTAAGAAAGAGGGCTTTTTTTTTCTTTTTTTTTTAAAAGATTTTATTTACTTGACAGAGAGAGACACAGCGAGAGAGGGAACACAAGCAGGGGGAGAGGGAGAGGGAGTAGCAGGCTTCCCACGGAGCAGGGAGCCCGATGCGGGGCTCAATCCCAGGACCCTAGGACCATGACCTGAGCCGAAGGCAGACACCCAATGACTAAGCCACCCAGGCGCCCCAAGAAAGAGGGCTTTATATTCTTTTCTAACATACAACACAGAGGAAATGGTTAAGAAATCTTAATGTGCCTTGAGCTGAAGTTGGGCTGAGAGCTAAAGTGTGGACCAGGGTAGAGACCTTCTAGATGACTGAAAGGCCAAGTAAGAAGAGAAAATGTTTTATCTGTGTCAAAAGAAACCATTTGTGTTCTGAGGAGACCCCTCTTCCATGGCATTCAACCTTCGGAGCATTAGGCCTTTAAATACAGAAAAGCAGTCATCTTAATTGGCATGCAATGGTCATGACCACATTCTTTTAGCTTAAAGACCGTCCTGTTCCATGATGGGTTATTCTGACCAGTTTGGATAACGAAGAAGAAAGAACTCTTATTCATAGAGCATACTGTAAAAGAAATGCTTGGGACACAGAGTGGAATGGGTTTAGCCCTGGCCATACTCCCTCTGGTGCCCATTGTAACAAACCCAAGTCTCCCACATACTTAAGGAGAGTCTCAGTCAAAGGGAAAACTTAGCATGTTTGGGATTTGCTGAGCACAAGACTATTCTTCAGTATTTAGGGCATAAGAAACAATTATGCATTTTGCCTAGTATGCCTGTTCCCTTAATGATTGCATCCATGTGTATTTTAGGAGAACTTCAGTCTTCTGTTTCTTATTCATTTACACTTTACACTTCAAAAGATTGTTTTGTAAGAGCTACTCAATGCACAAGAAGTCTCATGAGTTTTCCTTCTAAATGAGCCAGCAACTTTCCAAGAACCAGGAAGCTACAAGTTGCCAAGAAAAAATAAATGAACTCCAGAAGGTTCAAGTTTGGTTTAAAACTCTGTAAGGATTTAAGTAGGTTCCATATCTGGCTTAACTCCACATCCCCATCTAAGACATAAACCACAGGAGGGAATACTATTCCTGGCATGCAACTTTTTTCCCAAGCATTGAATTTAATGATTAATTAGAAAATCTTAGCAGAATAGTTATAATGCAATGACATAAGGAAGACTAGGGTATGGTGGAATAGCTCTTGCCTGGAAGTTAGGCAGACCTGGACTTGGTTCTGCTACAAAATTTTCTGGACAAAGTAAATCTTGTCTCTCTGCCTCAGTTTCCTTATCTATGAAATGAAGAAACAACAGCAAATGATCTCTAAGCTTCCGTGATGAATGTTGAAAATGACCCCTTGTCCAATCTGTGGAAGCAAGTAGTCTGGATCTTCAGTATTGTTGATCAAGATTGGAATTAATTGATTGTGTTCTTGTCCAACTCTGAAGGTTTAAAAGAAAAATGAAAGTAGGCTAGTGATAGACCTGTTCAAAGAAAAGATGTGTGGGTAGAGAAAAAGGAAGGGGGATGTCTTCATCATTAAGGTTGCTCTAACAAGATACCGTAGACTGGGGGCTTAAGCCACGAACACTGATTTCTCACCATTCTAGAGGCTGGAAGTCCGAGATCTGGGGGTGGTCCAGTGATGGTGAGGGCCCGCTTCCTGGCTTGTAGACAGCTGCCTTTTCACTCTATCTTGGCATGGTTGAGAGAGAGCTCTTATCTCTTCAGTCCCTTACAAGGGCACCGATGCCCTCATGGGGGCTCTATCCCCACGACCTCATCCAAACCCAATGACCTTTCAACGGTTCCATCTCCAAACATACCACACTGGAGATTAGGGCCTTCACATAGGAATTTGAGGTTGTGGGGCATAAACATCCAGCCCGTCGCTGGGGATGTAACAGATGTGATGGGTGTCAGATCCTCGGGACCAGGCCAGCGCACCCATGTCCTAGCTGCTGTGGGTGCGAGCTGTGCCTAGTGCACACCTGTACTCCCCCTGGAGGCTTGTCCTTGGCTGATTGAAGCTGGAACTGTGGGAGGTTACAAGTCCTGCCCTCAGGATGCATCTTGGCCACTGACTGACTGATGGATGAGTCTAACAGTCCGGCTTCTGTGTCTCTAGGTCCCTGATGCTACGGGGCTCCACATGGACCAGGCTGTGGCTAGACATCCCCTGAAATCTTTGCTGAGCTTCTTCCTCTGACCTCTCCTGCTTCTCTCACTCCTCTCCAGGTTTCTCCTGGGAGCACTGCCTCACTGTGTCACTTGCCAGAGAATCTCCATCTCAGGCTCTGCTTCTAGGGACCTGCCCTCAAATGAGGGGAAGAAGACAAATGAGCTGTGTCAGTAACTCTTGTGAGTGTTACAAGAACCATGCCTGCCTCACGTGTCCTGGGCCTGGCACGGGCGAGGTCATGATGGAAAGAGCAGAGGTGCAGGGCACCAGAGACCCCTGAGATACAGAGCTCTGTGGCCTTGGTAGGAGTTTTGCCCAGCCAGCCAGCCAGCCAGCCAGCCAGCCAGCCGTCATTCAAAGAGAGTTATGACTGTGATGGCTCTGGGCCTGTAAGCAGCTCAAGTCAGGTCAATTCGGTTCATGCTGTAACTTGACCAAGCTGGGCCTTGTGTCTGCTGAGGCCCCGGCAGCAGGCTGAGAAGGGGAGGGATGGCATCATAGCAGGGGATGGGCAGCATCTGTTCTGCCCAGGAGATGTATGACCACAGGACTAGGTGATTTGAAAAGGAGGAACAATAACATTCATCTTGAAGATCGGAGAAGACTTTCTGAAGGAGATGGCGTTTATTCCAGACCCTGATGGATGTCTCTGATTTGAAAATGTGAAGACATGTGGGGGAGAGCTTTCTAGGTGGGAAAAAGAGTCTTATCTCAATAAACATGCTCTTTTTATGTTGTTGTTGTTGTTGTTTCCCCCCATGAAACTATACCAAAGTAAAATTTCAACCTTGGGTGTGATTCACAGGTTTGAGACTCCATATGGGGAATTGAAACTAAGATCCCCTGGGACTTAGAGCCCCAGGATCTGTTTTCCTTTGGTGGAAGCTATCTGTCCCTTGTGAATGCTCTCAAATACCCTCCAGCATGTACTCCCTTTTCTATAGTCCCACGTGACGGCATACATGACCGTAGGGGACTCTTTCAGGGAGGGCAACAGTCCTCAGTCCCCAGGGGGAAGCCAGAGCGATGCTCAGTGAAGGGGAGGGATTGTGAAAGCTCCCAAACGATACAGACCCAGGCTGAGCAAAGGGCAAGAGAGAATAGCATGTGCCTGAAAGTCAGGGAACTCTCTGGGGAGACAAGAAAGCGAAGACGAGACAGCAGCTGGTGGCAGGCATCAGCAGATGGTCTGCCTCGCTGCCGGAGATGGAACAGCAGTCGTAGACAAAGACGCCATCCTGGAGAGAGGACAGCCACACTGGCCCTTCTGCAGGAGTCCTGGGCCAGGCTGGGAAGAGAAGCCGAGCGCCTTCTGCCAGGAAGTGGGATAAAGGAGGGGTAGTGGCGTTCTGCAGCTTTCATCTCCAGGAGAGCCAGGAAGCAAAGATGGTTGGATGGAGGGTGTTGAGAATCCTAATTGCTTTCTGTCAAGGTCAAGAAAGGTGCCCGTTGTACTAGAAGCCCTCAGGTTGTCTTACAGGAGACGTGGGAGTGGAAATGAGCAACCAGGGGCCAGTCGGAGCCACAAAGGAGAGGGGGCTGGAGGAAGCCTAAGTCCAACGGGCTGAAACGTTAAGGAGCCTTATGTTAGCATTTCTTTCAACGTGTGTAGTCCCATCCTCAGCATGTGAGATACTCTTCTGACTTTAGGATATTATAGAATTTTTATACAGTGAATTCTTTGCTTTGTGATTTCTCTTAGTGTTCCTAGGTTGAGAAAAACATCCCCTTCAAGAGGTTTGATCTCATGTCTTCCCAAGTTTTCTACAATTTGAAAACTTGACTCTTTAAAATCCCTGCAATTAATTTTGGTGCACAGAGTGAGGTGTGGACCTCATTTAAAAAATAATCTGTAACTCTCTCATTGAGAAGAAAAGAAAATTAATGTTTCTTTTTTTTTTATTATGTTCAGTTAGCCACTGTATAGCACATCATTAGTTTTTGACCATTATGGTAGTATTAGGAAAATATAAAACCTTTGACAGAAGGAAAAAAAAATCGTGTTCTCACCACCCAGAAATAACCGTTTTTGGTACATTCTCTTTTGTTCTTTTGTTGTCTGTAGTTTTACTGAGTGTAATCTTATGATACATGTAAAATTATATAGGCTGATTTTTTAAATTGCAACTATTTTGATAATAAATACAATAAATACTCATTAGAGGAAGTTTAGAGAATACATAAATTTATGAAGCAGAAAATGATATTCAGTTTTGTATATTTTCTTGTAGTAATAACATAATTTTTGAAACTGTATTTTTATGGGTTTTTTTAAAATATTTAATTATTTATTTATTTGAGAGAGAGAGTGCAGGGGTGGCAGGAGGAAGGGCAGAGGGAGAGAGAGAATTTCAAGCAGACTCCCAGCTGATCAAGGAGCCCTATGCGGGGCTCGATCTCATGACCCTGAGATCATGACCTGAACTGAAACAAGAGTCAGACACTTAACTGAGTGAATCACCCAGGTGCCCCTACTTTTATGTTTCTTAAATCACTGATGCCATACAGTATATGCTGGACTCTAAGCACTGTGAACAGGCTCCAGATGGGAGACCATGTAAAGAGGGACATTGGAAATATATTCACATATTCACCTAATCTATGTCTCATGTATGTTATATCTATGGAACCTGTGGTTTATTAGTCTTCTCCTGAATAACATACCCAATATTCAGGTTGCTCAATATGATTTTTTAAACTACATTAGTAATATTTTATTTCTTAAGGTGGATACATAGTACTTGTTGTATTACTGTTTCGTTAATTTAAAATTGGGGGCCATCAAAATGTGTTTAATTTCTTTTTAACTTTTTATCTGGCAATAATTTCAAATTTATAAAAATAGAATGAGGAGTGCCCATTTACCCAAATTTACTTACTGTTAACATTTTAAACCTGTTTGCTTTATCATGTTCTCTCTCTCCCCTTTCTCTCTCTCTCTCTGCCTAATTTTTTCCTGACCCATTTGATGGAAAACTATGTATTCATCATGGTCCATTACCCCTGAATACTTTGGTATTTCCTAAGAATAGGGATATTCTCTTACATAAATACAATACAGTTATCAACTTCATACATGTATAACTACACTGATAAAATCATCTTATCTCATATACTGTTTGTGTTCTAATTATGTCAGTTGGTCTAATAATGTCCTTGATGGTATGTTTCCCTCCAGCACAGAATCCAGTCTAGGTTCCAGTATTGCCTTTAGTTATCACATCTCTTTAGCCTCTTTTAATATAGAAATTTTCCACTGCCTTTCTTTGATTTTCATGATATTGACATTTTTAAGTATATGGTCCCTTTCACCTGTCTTTTTAACCAAAATGTTTCCCATTTATACCATGTTCATTATTGATTAAACTGTGGCTGTGCCTTCATGACCAGAATACTGTACTGGAGAATTGGAGATGTATCCTTTTTAGGGTATCTCATTTGGAGGTATGTAATGTTCACCTGTCCATCAGAACTGCTGTTAATTTTATTTTTTTAATTTTAAAAAAGTTTTTATTTAAGGTCTAGTTAGTGAAATACAGTGTAATATTAGTTTCAGGTGTACAATATAGTGATTCAACACTTCCATATTTCACCTGGTGCTCATCTCGCCAAGTGCACTCCTTAATCCCCATCATCTACGTCACCCATCCTCCCCCACCTCCTCTCTGATAACCATAAGTTCTCTATAGTTAAGAGTCTGTTTCTTGGTTTGTCTCTCTTTTTTTTTTCACTTTGCTCATCTGTTTTGTTTCTTAAATTACACATATGAGTGAAATCATTGGTATTTGTCTTCCTCTGAGTTATTTCACTTAGTTTAGTACTCTCTAGCTCCATCCATGTCATTGCAAATGGCAAGAGTTTGTTCTTTTTTATGGCTGAGTAATATTCCATCATATATATGTATGTGTGTGTGTATGTATATATATATACACATACACACACACACACATACATACACACACCACATCTTTATCCATTCTTCAGCTGATGGACACTTGGGCTGTTTCCATAATTTAGCTATTGTAGATAATGTTACTATGAACATTGTGGTGCATGTATCCCTTTGAATTAGTATTTTTTTATTCTTTGTGTAAATACCCAGTAGTGCAGTTGCTGGATTGTAGAGTAGCTCTATTTTCAACTTTTTGAGGAACCTCCATACTGTTTTCCAGAGTGGCTGCACCAGCTTGCATTCCCACCAACAGTGTAGAAGGGTTCGCCTTTCTCTGCATCCTCTCCAACACCTGTTGTTTCTTCTGTTGTTGATTTTAGCCATTCTGACAGGTGTGAGGTGATATTTCATTGTAGTTTTGATTTGCATTTCCCTGATGGTAAGTGATGATGAACATCTTTTCATGTGTGTTGGCCATCTGTATGTCTTCTTTGGGAAAATGTCTGTTCATGTCTTCTGCCCATTTTTAATTGGATTATTTGTTTTTTGGGGGTGTTGAGTTTGATAAGTTCTTTATACATTTTGGATACTAACCCTTCATCAGATACGTCTTTTGCAAATATCTTCTCCCATTCAATGGGTTGCCTTTTTGTTTTGTTGATGGTTTTCTTTCTTTTTATTTTGATGTAGTCCCAGTAGTTTATTTTTGCTTTTGTTTCCCTTGCCTCAGGAGACATAGCTAGTAAGAAGTTGCCAGGCCAATGTCAAAGAAGTTACTGCCTTTGTTCTCTTCTAGGATTTTGATGGTTTCAGGTCTCACATTTAGGTCTTTCATCCATTTTGAATTTATTTTTGTGTATGGTGTAAGAAAGTGGTCCAGTTTCATTCTTTTGCATGTGGCTGTCCAGTTTTCCCAACACCATTTGTTAAAGAGACTGTCTTTTTCCCATTGGATATTCTTTCCTGCTTTGTTGAAGATTAATTGACCATAATTGTGGGTTCATTTCTGGGTTTTCTATTCTGTTCCATTGATCTATGTGTCTATTTTTGTGCCAGTACCATATTGTTTTGATCACTACAGCTTTGTAATAAAAATTGAAGTCCAGAATTGTGATGCCTCCAGCTTTGCTTTTCTTTTTCAAGGTTGCTTTGGCTATTTGGGGTCCTCTGTGGTTCCATACAAATTTTAGGATTGTTTGTTCCAGCTCTGTGAAAAATGCTGTTGGTATTTTGATAGGGATTGCATTAAATGTGTAGATTGCTTTGGATAGCATAGACATTTTAATAATATTTGTTCTTTCAGTCCATGAGCATGGAATATCTATCCATTTCTTTGTGTCATCCTCAATTTCTCTCATCAGTGTTTTCTAGTTTTCAGAGTACAGGTCTTTCACCTCTTTGGTTACGTTTATTCCTAGGTATCTTATTGTTTTGGGGCTGCTGTTAATTTTAATCACTCTCAAAGGTGTTGCCCAATTTCTCTCACTATAGAATCCATCCCTTTTTGCCCCCTTCCTTGCATTAATAAGCAGCCTATAGATAGACATTTTAAGACCATATAATATCTTGCTTCTCATCGAAACTTCCCCTGGAATTAGCATCCATTGACAATTCTGGCCTGACCCAGTCTTTGATGTAATGATGAATACAAAGTGATGATTTTCCAATTCTAGCACTCCCTCCACATGTCCCAGTTGGGCATTCTTCCTGAACCTCCCTACCCCTTCCCCCATTTATGTATTTATTATTACTCATTATTTATCAATTTTCAGTATAGGCTGACACACTTATTTTTTCCTATGGTTTATAACACATTGCTGTATTGTGGTTTTCAGATTGTCCCAGACAGGGCCAGTGGGGCCCCTACAAGCTGCTTAGTTTTTTGTGTGTATTATTTTCATGAATCCAACCCCAAATCCTCTGTCAGTTCTCTAAATCTGCTCATGATATCTCCAGATGCATCAGACATGCGTTCAGTTTCATTTTCTTGAGGTATCTGTCCCTGTAGCCTTCTGACTTGCTTCAGTTTGGGCTGGTTACAACACAGATGTGGATGTTGGCTTCTCTTCCCCATCACCTTGGGGGGGGTTCCCTCATCTCTCTCTCTCTTGAATTCCCTGGTCCCTGATTCCCATTTCTTTCTATATTTAGTCCTATGTTTTGATGAATTACAACCTCAGGTAGTTTTCTTAAAAAACAAAACAAAACAAAAGCAAAAATGTGCAGTACATTTTGTGAGACCTGGCAAATCTGAAAATGTCTTTACTATACCCTCACTATTAATTGACAATTTGACCTGATTTAGAACTCTAGGTAAGATGCAGTTCACCTTCAGATTTTGAAGGAATCATTATTTGTCTTCTAGCTGCTCTTATGGTCAAGAAGTCCAAAGCAATTCTGACTTTTGATCACTTGTATAAAAACTTTCCCCATCTCTCTGGAAACATCTCTTTTTCATTTTTAGTTTCTAAAATTTCATCATGATGTCTTCTTTTAATTTTTCCTATAATCGTCCACCATTTCTACTCAGTTTTTAAAATTTTTGCTATTGTATTTTTAATTTACAAGAGCACTTTTATTCTCTGAATATTTCTTTTACTATGGCAGCCTTTCTCACTTTATAGAGGTAATATAATTTTTGAAGAAAAATATCTCAGGAAATTAATGGTAAGGTTTAAAAAAAAATTTTTTTTTTTAAATCCATACACAGTCTGTGTTTTTCAACTTGCATCTTCTGTTTCCCTTGGCCTCTGTCTCTTATATGAAATGCTTTTCTCAAAGGTTCAGTGATCTTTGGCCATCTGCTGAATTAAAAAAAATACTTTGTTGAGATATAATTTGTATTTTAACTCCATTGCTATAATTTACATACAATAAATATATCAATTTTAATATCAAGTTCAATACATTTTGGCATTTATACATAATTGACAAGTATACACCCATATAACCATCACCAAAATCAAGCACAGTTTTATCACCCCGGCACCCCTCTAGAGTCACTCTTTCCCTGACTCCAGCCCCAGACAACCACTGATCTGCTTTATGCCAGTATAGATTAGCTTTGCTTGCTCTAGAACACTACATAAATGGTGTCATTTGTAATATTTTTGAGATTCATCAATGATATGTGGATCTGTAGTTCAGTTTCCTTTTTCTTTTCTTTTTTTTTTTTTTAATATGTGCCCTCCTTAATACCCAACACTGGGCTATCCCATCTCCCCACCCCCCTCCCCTCTAGAACCTTCAGTTTGTTTCTCAGAGTCCATAGTCTCTCATCGTTCATCTCCCCCTCCGACTTCCCACCCTTCATTTCCCCCTTCCTACTATCTTCTTTTTTATTTTTTTAACATATAATGTATTATTTGTTTCAGAGGTACAGGTCTGTGATTCAACAGTCTTACACAATTCACAGTGCTCACCATAGCACATACCCTCCCCAATGTCTATCACCCAGCCACCCCATCCCTCCCACCCTCACCACTCCAGCAACCTTCAGTTTGTTTCCTGAGATTAAAAATTCCTCATATCAGTGAGATCATATGATTTCAGTTTCCTTTTTATTGCTGAACAGTATTCCATTAATTACAATTAATTAATTGATGGAATGAATGTATTTCCATTACATTAATATGCCACAATTTGTTCATTCATTTAGAGATGGACATTTGGTTTGTTTCCATTTTGGAGCTAATAAACCTAAAGCTGTTTGAACATTCATGTACAACTGATTGTATGGACATAGGTTTTCATTTCTGTTGGGCAAACACCAAGTTGTGGAATTGCTGGGTTTTATGGTAAATGTATTCTTAACTTTCTAAAAAAAAAAAAAAAACCAAAAAACTATTTTCCAAGGTGATTGTACAATTTTTACATTCCTGTCAGGAATGCAAGTTTCAATTGCTCTGTGTCTTTGCCAGCACTTGGTATTAACAGTCTTTTTAATTTTAGTCATTCTAGTGGTTGTGTAGTGTTACCTCTTTGGTTTTTATTTGCATTTCCTTGGTAATTAATGATGTTGTGCTGTTTGCTTAAGGAGCAGGGCACTAGAAAGGTGATTGGACATTCAGGCAAGTGGGAAAGTCTTGTCCACTGAGGCTTCACTGAATAGTGATCCTCATGGGTTGTTTTGCAGAGAATCCTGTTATCAGTTTCTTAGGTATTTTTCTCTTGGACTGGTTAGATTCCCCATAGGATTTTCTCCCAATCACCTGCCAGAAGCATGTATGGTTTCTAGGATTCTGAAATCCAAGTGTGAGAAGAGAGCCGGATGCTTCAACTTCCAGGGTGTAATTCCTATCTTCAATCCTGTCAGGTGTCTCTTAGCCCAGAGAACCTGTTTTGCACTCTCCAGAGAATGAAGCTACAGTTTTCTGCAGAGTAAGGGAGGAGTTATTCCCTAGTTGAGCTGAGTGGATCGGGGCATTGGGGGTCTAATTGCTCCTTTAGCTTTCACCTACTTTCCTCTTTTCCGATCTACCTTTGCTCCTACTTCCAGAGGTATCCTGTGTTGCCAATTTCTGAGCCGTTGGGGCATTGTGTAGTGTGATTGATTAGCTCTTTAGCTACTCAGGTTCCTTGGTTATGAAAATGATTGCTATGCCACTTCATGCAGCTCCACCTTGTAAAGGGAAAAGATAAAGAATGTGGTTAGTAACTCTCCTAGCAGAGGATACCAGCAGCATTGAGGATACCAGCCCTGTTAGTAAGTGCTGGGCTGGAAGAGAGCTGTGATTGTTGAAGTCACCAAATGGGGCAAGTTGCAGAGAAATGGCGAAATGCGAGTTCAGACACAGCTGCAGCACGAAGAAAACCCACCAAGGAGGCACTTTGGGGTCTGTCTTTGCCTGGGCTATGAGATGTCCCTGAATACATGCCGTTCAACTGAATTCAGGCTCCAAACTAAGTCAAAAAACCCTTGCCAATCACTTAATGCCACTATTTCCACATTGTTGTTTTTTAAAAATTAATAGACTTAAATTTTTTGGTGTAGAGAAAGAGAGGCGGTGGGGGGATGCAGAGGGAGAGAGAGGGAGAGAATCTTAAGCAGGCTTCATGCGCAGCATGGAGCCTGACGCGGGGCGCAATCTCATGACCTTGGGATCTTGACCTGAGCCAAAATCAAGAGTTGACTGCTTAACTGACTGAGCCACCCAAGTCTTGGGGGATTTACAGAAAAATTAAGCGGGTAGTACACAGTTTCCCTCACCTCCCAACTCCAATTTCTCCAATTATTATCATCTTGCATTAGTGTGGTACATTTGCCACAATTGATGAACTAGTATTAATACATTATTAACTAAAGGCCATAGTTTACATTAGGGCTGATTTTGGTGTTATACATTCTATTGGTTTTGACAAATGTATAATGCTCTGTATCCACCACTGCTATCAGAGAATAGTTTCACTGCCCTAAAAATCCTCTGTGGTCTGTCTGTTCATCCCTCCCCACCAGCCTCCCCAAACTCTGGCAACCACTGATCTTTTTACTGTCTCCATAGTTTTCTCTTTTCCAGAATGTCAAGGCTACACTAGGTAGCTTTTGCAGATTGGCTTCTTTCACTTAGTAATATTCTTTTAAGGTTCCTCTTTGTCTTTACGTGGCTTGATAGCTCATTTCTTGCATGCTGCCTACTTTATCCATTAGAGCCCTTTGCATATTAATCACAGCTATTCTAAATTCCCAGTCTGATAATGCCAACATCCCTGCATGTCTCGTTCTGACCCTTGCTCTGTCTCTTCAGATTGTGTTTTTTGTCTTTTAGTGTATGCCTTATATATTTTTTTTCTGGATAGCCAGAGAAGAACATATACCAAAAGCCTGGGGTGGGAGGGAGTGTGGTGGGCTTGAGGACACTATAGAAAGTCAATGTGGCTGGAGTCTGGAGGGGAGAAACAAGAGGTGAAGTTGTTCGTAATTGCCTGAGCGGAGTTGGGGCTCTATAAATGTTTTTGTTTAATGGGTGAAAGAAAGCAGTTGTAGTTGGTCTGAGAGGAAGTTCCCGATAGTGGGTGTGGGGCTGCCCTCAGCTCTCTCTCATCCTCACATTTTACCAGGGTCTAGACTGAGGATGCGGGAACCACGCTCAGCCAGCCAGGAGGTGAGGAAATGGGTCAAAGGCCGAGAGGGGCTAAAGGAGGGACCAGCAACATGTGGCTGAGGGCAAAAGGAAAGAGAGGCCACATGGATGCAAAGGGGCCAGGAAAGGTTTCATGGGGAGACAGCTTTAGAGGCAGGTCTGGGGGAGTGAGGGGAGAAAGTATCCCAGCAAGCAGTGGGGCATGAAGCAAGGCTTCTGAATGGAACAATGTGAACGAAAGTTCCGGGAAAGATGGCTCCGGTGTGGAGGTCTCTCTGGGCTACAGGGCCACGTGTATACAGGTAAATGTGGATGAGGCAGCATTTCAGTGGCACTGGGGGCCTGGGAGAATGTGCCTCCAGACTAGACGTGCCCCCTTCCCGGAGCCCATCACGAGGAAGCCTGGGTCAGCCTTCCCATCCAGAGCCCTGGGGTCAACTGCTTTTCATATTCAAGCATTGGGTAAAAGGCAGCTGCGTTAAAGCCTTGGTTTCTGGAAGGTGAAGAAAATGGCCAAAGCTGGGAAAGCTCCAAATCTTGCAATGCAGGTTTCCCCTCCCATTGCTTCCCAGGGAACTTGAGAGAGAATTTGCCCCACCTCATGGCTCAAGATCTCATCGGACCTGAGACCTAATAGAAAGCTCTTCCTCCAAAGCCCTATGGCACCAGAACACGGGAAAAGAGAAACCATTCGTTTTGATAAAACATCTGTGTCTTTTGATTAAAACATCTGTCTACAGAGCCAGGGTCATTCATTCAACAAACAATCCCGCGTGACTTCTCCGTGCCATGCCCATGGGCTGGCATCAGCCAGTTCAGCTACCGCTTCTCGATGCTGAGAAGTGCCCAAAATAGCCCCATCTGGGACAAGAGACGTCCCAGCGAGCAGTCTCTGAGGAAGTGGTTTGGCTTCTCTGAGCACCCAGGAGTCTTTGGCTTTCACTCCCAGGAGGAGATGACATCTGGGAGGTGGGGAGTGAGGCTTCCTCGGAGCCCAGGAAGCCACGAGGCTGCAGCTCCCCAGGAATAGGCAGAACTGCACAAACTCAAATGAATTCGGAGTGGAAATCGAGCAGTTCAAGTTGACTTGCACACTACAATAAAGATCTGCAAACACTCAGCTCCGTGTTGAACCCAAGGCAGGGTGATTAATTCATTATTCACTTCCCAGCCTGGAAGGGAAAGCGTGTCTACCCGGGGGCCAGCAATGGATGAGCATGGTCATAACTCACGCCATTTCCGAGACTCGAAATGAGAAAATCAGCTGGCTGGAGGGGGGACGCTCTGTAGGCAGCGGCGGCGGCCAGAGGACTGGCCTGTCCAGGCGGGTCAGTCTTCTCTCTGGAGACTCACCAGTTGGCCGGTCACTCAGCTTTTCAGCCAAGGCGGCCAGCCTCTCGGCCACCCGGCTTGGCGCTTCCGGGCCAGACCACAAAGAAACAAACTCCACTCCACCCAGGAGGGGTGCTCCTGTGACCTGAGGTGGCCTCTCCCCAAAGTAGACAAAGTACTAGGAAGAGCACTGGGATCTGTCCAAAAGACCTCTGTGGTCCAGTTGGGATAAACCACTGCCTGCTCTCTTCCTGGGGCTGTTCTGAGTTCCAGGTCCTTCTGCCCCAGCCAGAGGGCCTGGCTTATTGATGTCTACTCAGCATCCTCCAGCCAGGGTCCCTGGATGTCATCAGCTGCCAACCCTGAGCCATGGCCTTTATCCTCCAATCTCGCCTGCCTTTGGGGCAGAGCCCTTGGGGGAGACTGAAATTTCACAGAATTGAAATTTACCATCCAGTGCAGGACAGAGCCTGTCAGATGGCTTTGGGGCCCCTATTGGAAAATGAGGTAACGCTGCAAAGATTTGATAGTTCGTTCTGTCTTTCAGCAACCTCAGTTTCTTCAACCGTTCCTCATTTTTCAAGATGTCCAGACCCCTCCATGTCCCGGCAGGAGGACTATTGACTGTTTCCCACTTTACATTTCCTCTTAAATCTCCAAACTCCCCAGATGGGAGGCGGTGCCTCCTGTGTGTTATCACGAGTGGCAATAACGCTAAGGCTTCTGAGCCAGGTGCTTTGCCCGTCTTCTCTCACTTCACTTTCTTAACAACGAGGTGAGTAGTTATTAACTCTAGGGTATAGATGAGGAAATTGAGTCCTAAGGAGGCAAAATGGCTGTCAGGATCCAGCCCTTGGTTGGCCTGCCTCCAGAGATTTGTACTTCGAACCTTTCTGATAGGTGGTCTCGCTTGCCCAGAGCCTAGTGGGTTTATTAGCTAGAACATGAGGGACATCTGTCTCAGAGACTGACAGGCTTGAGGGTTTTCTTCCCTGGAGACAAGCTGAGCTTTGAGAGACTGGGCAAAGCCCTTTAATCTCGACAAAATGCAGCATCAAAAATAAAATAAAATTAAACCAAAAAATTAAAAAAAATTTTTTTTTTAAAAAGCTTTATCTGCACCGATTTCTACCCTCTGCGTGAGCAGAGCAACTTTTCCAGAAAAGGGAGAGGAATCCTTATTTCTCTCATTCTTCTTTCCAGGATGGATAGTATGGCCCAGGAAGCAATCTGTTTACAACTTCCTTTTGCCTTATTTGGGACACAAAAGAGACCAATGCTCCCTAAATCTATTTATAGAGCAAAAGAGCAAGCAAACTGGATTCCTTAACAAAAGGGTCTCTAACCAGAAGATTAGTGTATAATACTCATTCTCCTCAGAGCTCCCGGACAGATATATTACAAAAAAGAGTGTGGTGACTCAGCCTTCCCTGCCCAAGAACAATGGGCATAATCTATTAATACCTTCCCTTCTCCTAAGAAAGGAAAAAATGTTACATGGCCAGAGCTGGGGGTTGAGGCTTTAGTTTGGGGAGTTTACCAAGCATTGCCCATAGCAACACTAAATGTGTATTAACAAAGCTCCAAGTGAATATTTACAGAGGCATCTTCTGATTGTACTCGCCTGTGGGTGTATTTGACATGATGGTTAAGGAGAGATGACTGGGGATCGGGCAGCTGCTTACACAGGGTTCTCTCATCCTGGGATGAATTGGGTGACCTGAATTGGCAGCCACGTGGGCTCTGTAGGGCCTGCTTCCTGATCACACCACGCCAGGCAGCCATCAAGCCAACTTGAGAGATGGTGCAAGGGGTTCAGCCTCTAGACCGTTCTGGTAACCTCAAGGAAGTTATTATAATTACTCACAGCCTGCCCACTGGGCTGGGGCTTCTCCAAATGAGCAGGAATATGGAAGCAGAACACCAGCTGGGCCTGCCAACCATCCACTAGGATCAGCATGGGATTGGGTGGGTGAGAGCTGTCTATTTTGGGCAAGGGCATGGAGACTGAGGAAAGTCTGGAAAAAATTATCTGTGGCTCAGTCCCAGGTGCAAGTATCTACAACTGCCTGAACTCAGGACATTGTGTATGTGTTTCAGATTCGTCACCTGGTGTGAATTTACCAACTAGATGTTATGAAAATTAGCTGTTGAATATGCTGAGCGGTTTAGCACACTTCTATTATGCAAACTAAGTGAGCTCACCAATAGGTACCAACCTAAATATGTGCCAATTTTCCTTCAAAATTCAAATTGTACCCCCCAAAAAGTATGTAAAACTCAAACTGCAAACCAGAGGTAAAAATATTCAAACTTGGTATGTTTCTGAGTGGAAACTTATATGAAATATAGAAAAATTTAAACAATAATTTAGTGAGGCATTAATTTATATATAGCAAAATGTACAAATCTTAACAGTGGAGCTTGATGACATCTTGTGTACGTGTGACTTTGAGTATATGGCCACTGCCCAGAACAAGAGAGAGAACATTTCCTTGCCCCAGAAAAATCCTTTATGCACCTTCCCAGTCAGTCCCTACTCCCAGATCAGAACTGTTCATATTCTTTCACCAAATTTTAATTTTTGCCTGTTCTTGAATTTCATATAAATGGAATCATACCTATGCGTTCCCTGCTTTCTTCGGCTCCCTGTAATGTTTTTTAGAGTAGTTCATGTTGTTTCTACTGCTGAGGAGTAATCCATTGTCTGTATATAACCAAATATTTTTATTCACCTGTTGATAGACCCTTGTGCTTTTTCCAGCGTTTGGCTATTAAGAATAAAACCGGTATGAACTTTTTGGTTCATATTTTTACACAGGTCTTTCTGTATAAAAATATACTGGTTTCTCTAGGGTATATACCTAGGAATAGACTCTCTTAGAATCTGCCAAGTGACACACTGTAAGTTTAAAAATAACTAGTAGTGGGCGCCTGGGTGGCTCAGTTGGTTAAGCAACTGCCTTCGGCTCAGGTCATGATCCTGGAGTCCCGGGATCGAGTCCCGCATCGGGCTCCCTGCTCAGCAGGGAGTCTGCTTCTCCCTCTCCCACTCCCCACTCTTGTGCTCTCTCTCTCTCTCAAATAAATAAATAAAATCTTAAAAAAAAAAATAACCAGTAGTAAAGTGAAATAAAAGTCAAAGTCTCTTAAAATTTGCTAATTCACAAAATATTTAAAAATAAATAAAATAAGGGGAATCATCCAAAATTCAAACTGCTTTATAGAGATAGAGTGATTTTATCCTTAAGAGCCACAAATGGGCTCTTAAGATATAAATTTTCAACAGTTGGGACTTTAAGCCGAATTGACTTTAGGCAAATTGGTCTTAAGCAAATTGGCCCAAAGCCTCCATATAGACTCTGTTTTTTAAATTTAATTTTATTATGTTATGTTAATCACCATACATTACATCATTAGTTTT
>NC_138377.1:99870291-99970732 GCF_054177405.1 Leptonychotes weddellii
ATCACCCAGCCACCCTATCCCTCCCACCCCCCACCACTCCAGCAACCCTCAGTTTGTTTCCTGAAATTAAGAATTCCTCATATCAGTGAGATCATATGATACTTGTCTTCCTCTGATTGACTTATTTCGCTCAGCATAATACCCTCTAGTTCCATCCACGTCGTCGCAAATGGCAAGATTTCGGGGTTTTTTGACGGCTGCATAATATTCCATTGTATATATATACCACATCTTCTTTATCCATTAATCTGTTGAAGGACATCTTGGCTCTTTCCACAGTTTGGCTATTGTGGACATCGCTGCTATAAACATTGGGGTGCATGTACCCCTTCGGATCCCTACATTTGTATCTTTGGGGTAAATACCCAGTAGTGCAATTCCTGGGTCATAGGGTAGCTCCATTTTCAACTTTTTGAGGAACTTCCATACATATAGACTCTTGTCAAGACAGGTCTCCTCCATTCTGTCTTGGTGTAACTGAATTTTAAGCAATGCAGATTTGACATTCATCCCTGGGAGATTTCATACCGGTGGGAAGTACACATATATTTATGCACGTGGATAGATGGGATTAGGGTGTTGGAGCAAGTAGACACTCGGTAGAAGGCAGGGAAGGAATTCCCGGCCCTGTTCACAGAGCTCTGGGGGGACTGATAATGGGCCATGAGCTGGCAGGATGCCCAGGGAATTAAAACCTGGATGAGCCAGGGCAGGGTCCTAAGCCGGGGAAGGTCTTCATGGAGCTTAAGTGCCGTAGTGGGTTTTGCCTGGCAATGTTGCGGCCCGTTTGTGGGGAGGATCTGGGATGTCATTACACTGAAGGAGGAGAATAAGGAGGAGGCTGCCCCGGGGGGCGGTGGCACAGAAGACTATGGTGTCAGGGGGTTGTGCGAGTTAGCATTTTCTGAGAGAGTAAAAAGACTGTGCTTGAATCAGCCCTCAGCCATCTTTGTCCTGTTGAGATATTCCAACTATCACTGCCAAAATAGCGTCAGCAGATAGGACCGCAAATTAAAAAAAATTTTCAGTCATTCACATATGTTCACTATCTCTTTTGCCTTGGTGTATTCCACACTTTTGATATAATTGGCTTGTAGGTCATCTTCCAAGTTATTAATAAAAAATATTAACCTGGAAAGAACCAGAACAAATCCCAGTGGTCTGCCTCCAGACACTTGCCTCCAGGGGGACAGGGATTTATTAATCAACGCTCCTTGAGAACAACCATCCAACCAACTATAAATCTACCTCCTCGTATCTACCTCCTCGTCCCCACTGACTCATTTCCACCTTTGCACAAAAGATTCATGAGGGATTTAGTAAAGGGCCTCACAGAAATAAGACACCAAGTCTATGACGCCCCCCCCGCCCCACTAATCTAATAATTCACATGAAAAAGAAATGAGATTAGACTCAGTGAGTCCACACTAGTTCCTGGCCAACATCACTTTCTTTTTAAAATTCTCAGAAAACCATCTGTTTAATAATCCTTTCTAGACTTTAGCTGGTACTGGTGATGCTTGTCAATCAAATGGTAAATTTCATCTATCACTCTATTTTAAAATCGGGACATTTCTCAATATCATCCTTTTGGCTGCTCTCTCCAGTTTTCTAGGATGTCTCAAAGATTTTACAGATGACCCGTGTGGTCGTGTGGGAGGTCATCTGTCTGGACCAGCTGACTTAAACTCAGTAACAATGCAACCGTGGTAGTGTATCTGGTGTAAGTGAATTTCGGGCAAGTAGGCTGAAAACAACTTTATTTTACCTCCCTTTGTTCCTTTAAAGTTAATTCAGTGAGCCATGTCCTTTTGATGTTTGTGGATGGAAATTCATCAATCCCGTGACTTTTCTCATCACTCAGGATAAATAAAATTCTATAATCACCTTAAGTCACCAAATACAGTCTTTGTTTAGGTATTAGAAATCGACTCCCAGATAAGGATCAGAACTTAAGCTTTGTTTAAAGTTAAATCTTCCGAATCAGCCTGAGCCTACTGCAGGCAGAAAGCTTGTGGCTGGTCAAAGTGCGTTGGGTTTCTTCTTTTTTTTTAACTTTTTCCACCGGACCTCAGCTGCAGACCTGGACTTGTGAATCCTCTGGGGCGGGGCAGTAGGAAAGAGTGTTCTTAGCTGCCATTTTTGTAAAATGGCTCTTCACTCTCTGGGCCTGGCAAGTGTTTCAAGCCTTCTCATTTTTTAGATTTTTTTTGAGGCAGGTATCAAATTCCAATTTCCCGTGTCCCATCCTCAGCCTCCACTCCCCACCTGCTCTCCTTTGAAGCCTCTCCCTGTCTCTGTGTCTCTCAGTGAAGGGGAAGTACCCCACAGATGCAAATCCTTCCCTCCAAAGGCCTCTTCCTCCCCACGGGCACCTGGATGGCTGAGTTGGTTGAGCTACCAACTCTTGATTTCGGATCAGGGGATCAAGTCATGATCTCAGGGTCCTGAGATTGAGCCTGGAGTCTGGCTCTGTGCCCACTGGGGAGTCTGCTTAAGATTCTCTCCCTCTCCCTCCGCTCCTCCCCGCACGCACGCACGCACACACACTCTCCTGCTCTCAAATAATAAATAAATAAAATCTTTTTTTTTTTTTTTAAAGGCCTCTTCCTCCCCAATCCTCTCCCTTCTCAACCCTCAGTGCTCTTACTGTGGCTTTCAAGGGTCCCAGAGAAATCCAAGCAGGTCAGAGACACTGTGCAATGTTTGAACAATGGCCTCCTTTGGAATGTAACTTTTGTCTTCACATCTCAGGCAGAAGGGACAGAGTCCAATTCGCATATTTGGTTAAGGTAGCTTTCTACTATGTGCTCTCCAATCTTGACCTTCCATTTCCTCTGGTTACATGGCGTTTCTTCCTGATAGGGAGACAAATGAAAATAGTAGTTAAGAACGTCTGCATTCTCTCTGAAGCCTCCCCTGGTTACACACCATCTTCCTCAAGCACAGGGATTTTCCTCCTTTTTGAAGCATATGCTTTTAAAAACCACAACCAGTAGGCCATTCAATTAATTTATAATGAGTAATATAATGGTACATAGATCTAAATATTCATGTTCTTTTTATTACTTCCTAATGATAAAATTGAAGTAGGAGTGGGCAGGGAAAAATCTAACATTTATTGATCACTTACTACATGCTCATCACTTTATAGTCATGATCTTGTTAAGTAATCACAATAGCCACGGGAGGTAAATATTTTTATTCCCACTATATAGATGAGGGAACTCAGGGAGAGAGTCAAGTAACTTGTGTAAAGTCCGCAGCTAGCCAGGTATGTGCTTTCTCTATGACATCTCTGAATTCCAAATTGCTGTCATAAGATAAATTGGTGAACTTGGTAAAATAACAAATAAGATTCAAATATTTTTATAAACAAACAAACAAACAAACAAACAGAAAAGCTGTCTCTCTGGTGGGGGATACATAGAAGAAACTAGAAATCACCAGCTATAAATACCTAAAGATTTGATAGATATTTTTATAGTATTTTACTTAGGAATATATACAGAATAGTTTTATAAAATGAAAGTAATACCATATCCTCTGCTCTGAATCCTAATTCTTAAACTTGCTATACCGTGAACATTTCCCATCCCCAATAAAAGTCTTTGAAAATCATTTTTAATGGCTTCCTACTAGGTCAAGGTATGGGTACACATGACTTACTTGACCTCCTTCCCTTATTGTCGAACATCGAGATTATTTCCATTTGTTACCACTTTGGGTAACACCAGAATGTGCACCATCGTGCATAAATCTGTGTTTGAGTTTCTGACAATTATTGGAAGAAGAGTTGCTAGATCAAAGGGTACGGACCTTTTAAAGGCTCTTCATACAAATTGCCAAATGCTTTCTAGAAAGGTCTGTAGCAGATGGGCTTATCTTAATGGACGGTGTTATCATCACACTCCATCAGTTAAAGACCCATTTCCACACCAGGGCCAGCCAACGGAACCAGAACATTTATGCAGGCTGGTCAGATTATCCTCTCTTCTGGACAATGTCAGAGACATAAAACAAAAGTGTTTTTACCAAATCTCCATTTGGAGGGAGTGGAAGGAGAGATGTATATTTACATATTTGTAGTCAGCGTTCTCCTGGAAGGTGGCATGCTCCTCTGATCCAGCCTGCATTTGGTTCATTGCCCTATGACACAGCCCTGCTTTGGCCAGGAGGCCATAAAGCCACAGAGTGGGGCAGCTTTGTGCTCCCAGTCACATTCTGGTCACACCTTCCTGCACATAAGTCCAGGGCTCCCCCATGAAGCCAGATTGTCACCCAAGAATCCCCAGCAACAAGCTGATAAACAGATCTTCAGGCAGGCTTGCTTTGCATTGATTATGGGTTGAATTGTCCTAGTTTTGTTTTCAAGTGGCAAACTGTATCCAGAGCTTGCTCCAAACCCTGTCCATTTCCTAACCCAAAACCACACTTTGAAGACAGAAAAGCAACATAGAGCAATATATAGTAAATATACTGTAGCAATACAGTAAAGATACATTTAAATGACCATATTTTAATAATCTGTCCCCTCCTAATTTCAAAAGCAGTCCATGTTTAAAGCAGAAACCTTAGAGAACCCAGGAAAGCAGGCGGAGAAGGATGCGGAGTGACCAGCATGCACGTGGCCGGCCCGGCAGATGGGGGGTGTACGAGTCTTGGCGGACATCTGTGCGGGGTCAGCAGGGGTGATGTTCAGCTCCGCAGATGTCGGCTGGATGTACAACAAAGCCTGCGAACTGGTAAGAACTCTCCCGCTAGACACTACATAAGCCCAAGAACTTAGTTCCAACACCAGGGAGAAGGGGAGGGGAAGCCTCCTGAAATGATCAAGACAGAAACCGTAAGTGCAGTAGAATGGAGCTTGATACGCAAGTTCAGTCCATTCGTACAAAGACAACGAACACCAGAGTCAGCTTTGTGTCCTCTTTCTAGTTCCCTTTGGCTTCTCATCTTCTGACTTCAGGGGCACCCCACTGCCAACCTCTTTGCTGGTGCCTCGGCCGGGTCCTGGCCTGGTGCCTGAGAGGGCTTGAGGGACAGAACTACCATCTTTGGGGCTGCGCATAGGAGCTAGCCCTGCAAATCACCATGGAAACTGCAGATCACTGTGATGGTTCATGCTGGGCGTGGATAGAGAGTGTTCCCAGGTGAAGGCTGGGGTAAGCCACTCTTACAAGAATGTAACTCTGCCCTCTCTGAGGACTTTCGTCCCTTAATTCTCCTCGCTGGAACTGGGGGGACTAAATCTCTGAAAGCAGCAGGTGGATGGAAAACAAGACAACGAAACAAAATAAACAGCCCCACAGGGCCATGATCCCTGGCAGGGATGCACCAGAAGGAAAGGAATCTGGTTTCCCAGAGCCACGATGCTGGACCCAGCTCTTGGTCCCACAGGGGCCCAAAGAGCCACCTGGCACAGTTGCCTTTCTCTTGGGGTCCTTCTGTTTGCACTCGTGCATCCTTGGCGACACTTCAGGGGGACTCCAGGGTGGGACTACATCCTAACTGTCAAGACGATGCAGCATCCGAGAGAGTCAGCGAGGCAAGCTGGAGTCCCTGGAGGCCTCCGAGAGTGGAACATGTGTACCAGCATTGTCATTGCCATGCCGTGTGAGTGATAAAGAACTTGAAACATCCGATCCGTAGGAAAACCGCTCAGATTATGGCACATCTGTACAAAGGAGCGCTATCCGACATTAGGAAATACATAGACTTGTGTAAATCAAAAGAGAAAACGAACATGTTCATAATATATTTTTAGTGGAAAAAGGTTTAAAATGGTATGTAGAGTTAATATGTATTCATATATATTATATATTTAATATAGATTTTAAGTAATATATTTTTCTTCATTACATCTAGAAAATCAACATAAAGTGGGCTAACAGCACTTTTTTCTTTCTATATTTTTCTGTGTGTTGATGGATATGGTCCTAAAACCTGTCGTGGCCGCCACGGAGGCGTGCCACTTAGATCTCCCTTCCAGAAAGAACTTGATATCCCTATGAGGAGTGCAGGAAGCTAGCTGCCTCTGACTGAAGTGCTTTGAGGATTCACAGCTGCACGTGCCCCAAGCTGGTGCTCTTCCCCAGGAAAGTCCCCTCACAATGACTGAGCATAGCCGGGGGGACGGATTCCTGCCCTTTCTGTCCCATGTAGAAGTCCTCTTGGGCACTCTTGGTGCTGGAGCTCCCCACTGGGCTGACAGCTTTCTCAAAGCTGGTCCGCAGGCTGGGGCCCTTCCCACCTGCTGCTTCCTCCGCCCCTCTCATTCCACGGGTGTCACACCTGCTTGGCAATCTGAAGTCTTTCCTGCCTCCTCCTGCTTCCTCTCCCCCTTCATTCTTCACAGGCATCCTCCCAAGAATCTCTTATAATTCTAACTCTATTGCTGTTTGCTTCCTGGAGGACCCAACACAATGCCTCTGTGTTCCCAAACACAATATAAGGAACTTGGACTTGGTTGTTAACATTCTTTTCATGGAAATACTCTCCTCTCCACCCTCTGCAAAGAATTATCCCAGATGACTTCCCAAGCGGGCTCCAAAATGTGAGATGTCTCTTTTCTAGGATTTTCTCCTTCTGACTGTTGTTGCCTGAAATCTGTTCCCTCTCGGCCCACCTCTCAGCCCCTCTGTGGCTGATTCAGAAAGGCCACCCGTCCAAAAAAAAAGGGCGCCTGGGTGGCTCAGTCGGTTAAGCGACTGCCTTCAGCTCAGGTCATGATCCCAGTGTGCTGGGATCGAGTCCCACATCGGGCTCCCTGCTCGGCAAGAAGCCTGCTTCTCCCTCTCCCATTCCCCCTGCTTGTGTTCCTGCTCTCGCTCTCTCTCTGTCAAATAAATAAATAAATAAATAATCAAAAAAAAAAAAGAAAGGCCACCCGTGTGCAGGTCAATGTCCATGACCTATATTATCACTAGAATAAGGAAGGCCAGCTAGCAAGAATGAAGATCTAACACCCATGGATCCTTGCATGCCTCAAAGCAGTAACTGCAGAAAAAGGTGGCCAACGCCACGGTTGCTAAGACTTTGGAGCCAGGGTGCGCTCTGGTCCATTCTTCAAGCCTGGTTCATTCTTCCCAGATCAGGTAGCTCCTGATAAGCCGACCTGCTCTTCCCAGCACACAAGGCTCAGGTGCCCTCTGGTACCCTACACGGCATGCCAGTCTCTTGCAGAGCCCATGGTTAGGTGCATGCTACAGCTTGGGAGGCCACACGGAGTTGGTAGAAGGTGGTCCTCCCAGTCATCCTCAGAACTCGGGCCTTAAAGAGCCTGAGGATCCCAGTGTCAGCACAACACAAGGAACTGAGAGACAAGCAAAACTGGGAGCAGACAATCATAGCACGTTCGAGGGAGGCTGGTAAGCGTTAAATCAAGAGTCAGAACACAATCGGATCTATAACCCAGTGTGAATGTGAGATGAAGAACACCTAATTAATATCCATTTACCCTCCCAAGCAGGCTGACGTCCGTCCGCCGTGGCACTTTCTGCTGTGGGCGGAGAAGCGTCTGCCCCGCCTTGGGTCAGTGTCCCGGGGCCTGGCTGCACCAACAGTGTGCTCACGGGACGGGCCGTGCACATGATTTGGAGACGGTGGCCCTGAGGGGACAAACTTCATGCCGTTTTTCCAAACCACACAAGAGAATCTGTGAACTACCCAGTGTCTTTGTCAGAGACTTCCTTTCTGCTTCTACCAGCCAGAATTGGTTTCTTCTGCTTGCTAACTAGGAACCTGGCTGATATGCATATATAATGCAGAGTATTTTTGTATATGTTAAATTAGCATGGAGAAAACCAGGTTAACAAGGAAGTTTAACAACTAGGTAATGAACACAGGTTGCCTGGGAAGGGGGTGAGGTGAAACTGGAGAGGAGAGCACAAGGAAGGAGGCAAGCACACATAGAACAAGGGGGAAAAATAGTAAGACTGCGCAAAGGAAAATCTCAGCGCATGTTATAATATGATCCCGTGTTTGTGTCCACGTAGTGAGTATATTCACATACCGGTTGTAACTCAGATCCACGGAAAAGGACATTTCCCAGGATTACAACCAGGCCCGAGTACTTTTCAGAGCTTCTCAGGAAATGCTGATGAGCAGACAGAGTTGATAAATGTTTATTTACCTGTGTGATCTTAGACCACCTACTCAGCATCAGGCCAGAAGTTTATTTAAAAACTCATGTTCCTGGACTCCACTGTAGACCTCCTGAGTCAGAATCTGCAGTGGAGAATATTTTCTGCCTAGAGTGAGGGAGCTCAGCTTCCTGTGGCCACAGAACCAGAGTCCTGGGGTCTAGAGCAAACCACAGGGCTCCTTGGCGCCAGGCCAGCTCTGGTGCGGTGGGCCCCATCTTTTCAAAGATCTGCTTTTCAAATCTCTAATGACTGTTTAACCCAGCAGTTCCACTTCTTGGAACTTATCCTAAGGAAATAACCACATGATGTGAAAGGATGTATGAGGAAGAATGTTCATCACAACCGTTGTTTAATTAATGAACATTTGGAAACAACCCAAATATCAATCAATAGGGGAGTAATTAAAATAATTATGACACATTCAGACAGTGGAAGGCTATGTAGCCATTAAAATTGTGAGGTAGATCTCTATATGCAGAAATGGAAATACATCTGCAATATAGTGCATGTGGGGAAAAAATCAGATGGCAAAGGAACAGGGATCTCTCACACACAACAGATGGCAGTCACATGTATGGCATAGCTGTGTGTCATGCATAATCTTGGGGATACTTCCTTTTATGCCCAAGAAAACAGATTTGAATGCCGTTATGGAGAATCTTCAATTTTATTTTTTACACACACATATAAATATTTACTTTTTATTATGAAAGATTTCAAACATAAATAAAAGTAGAGTGAGCCTATATCAAACTAAAAGCCTTCTGCACAGCAAAGGAAACCTGCAACAAAATGAAAGGGTGACCTATGCAATGGGAGAAGATATTTGCAAATCAAATATCCATTAAAGGGTTAATATCCCCCCAAATGAAGAAGTCATACCACTCCATAGCAACGAAAAGTCTGATTTTAAAAATGGGCAGAAGGGCGCCTGGGTGGCTCAGTCAGTTGAGCGTGTGACTCGTGATTTAGGCTCAGTGATGATCTCATGGGTTGTGGGGTCAAGCCCCGAGTCTAGCTCCTCGCTTGGTGGGCAGTCCGCTTGAGATTCTCTCTCTCCCTCTGCCCCTCCCCCTTGCTTGCACGTGCTTTCTCTCTCAAATAAATAAATAAATCTTTTTAAAAAATGGGCAGAAGAATTGAATAGGCATTTTTTCCAAAGAAAGCAAAGGGCCAACAGGTACATGAAAAAGTAGGTGTTCAATATCACTTTGATTTGATTTGCAAATCAAAACCACAAAATCACATCACACCTGTTGACATTATTGATCTGTTGGCCTCGAGTCTTGTCATATTATTTTATATTTTAAGTATATCTTTTAGAAATATAATATTTGTCTCTCTGGCTTATTGTATATGGTATCTTCTGTATTGAAGGGTATATCTTCTGAATTTAGGCAAGTTTGTATTTTTGTTCTATGATGGTTCCCTTTAAACCAATTCGGAAATTTACCCTCTGAGTCTCTTCCTTTCCTGCCTATTGTCTATTGGCTCCCCCCCGCCATAAGCAAGACTGAAATTATCTAGAAACTTCCTCTTTCTGCAGGCCATCTCCTCAGCATCTAATTTGAGGTGATACCCCTTTACTCCCAGTTGAAATCCATAAGACAATCTGCAAGCTTATTGAACTTTTCATATGCTTTCCCCATCTCCCCACCGCCCCCCCCCCCCCCAATCTGGGGCAGAGGTATTCTGTTTCCACTGTTAGAAAGTAAAGCCATTCGTACTATTCTTTCTTCCTAAGAGCCATCATTTAGTCTTAATTCTGCAGGGAATTATATCCTCAGTGCTCACCACCAGCCTTCATGCTGATACCTCTCTAGTCACTTTGGTTTTTTGAAACTCATTCTCTAGCAGATTCCTCAGGAAGGACTCGTGGGACAATATTGCCTAAGTTTTTTGTGTCTTCGTAACAGAGTGTCTGTGCCTTTATAGTTGACAGTCAGTTTGCTAGAAAATTCTTGTCTCACAGTTTCTTTCCTTGAGTAAATATGTGGTTTCAGTGTCCTCTGGCATAAAGTGTTGTGTCCAAAGTCTGATGGCAATCTGATTTTCTTTCCCTTATAAGTGACTTGGTCTTCCTGGCAATTTTTTTTTCTTTTTCTTTGAAGTCCGCTAGTTTTACTAGAATATTGGCTGTTGTAGGTTGATTTTCGCAGATATGAAAGTACCTTTCACTGTAAAGTTCTATTCAGAAAAGAAAAATTTAGTTTAAATGTTTTTGTATTTGTTTTATTCTGTTGCTTTGGTTTTCATTTTCAGGGTTTCTTTTTTTTTTTTTTTTTAAGATTTTATTTATTTATTTGACAGAGAAAGACACAGCAAGAGAGGGAACACAAGCAGGGGGAGTGGGAGAGGGAGAAGCAGGCTTCCAGCTGAGCAGGGAGGCTGATCCCTGGCTCGATCCCAAGACCCCGGGACCATGACCCGAGCCGAAGGCAGATGCTTAACGACTGAGCCACCCAGGCACTCCCATTTTCAGGGTTTCTATTCCACATGCTTTGGTTCATCTTTTCCATGCGTGTGTGCATGAGCGCACATGTGTGTGTATGTGTGTGCACGTGTGTGTGCGTGCATGTGTGTGTACCATTTTCTCTTGAATCACTTTTCACTTCTCTCTTTTATTTATTTTTTTTAAAGATTTTATCCATTTATTTGAGACAGAATGAGAGAGAGAGAGAGCACATGAGAGGGGGGAGGGTCAGAGGGAGAAGCAGGCTCCCCGCCGCGCAGGGAGCCCGATGCGGGACTCGATCCAGGGACTCCAGGATCATGACCTGAGCCGAAGGCAGTCGTCCAACCAACTGAGCCACCCAGGAGCCCTCACTTCGCTCTTTTATTTAAAAATTTTTTTTTATGCTTTGCAACTGGTGTTCTTTCATATTTAAGTTCTGTGGTGGTTTTAAAACGTGGCCACAGAGAGACACGAGAAACACTTTCAGGAGAGGGAATTGTTCTATATCCTGACTGTGCTGCTGGTTATAAGACTGTATATAATCACTTAAGTCATCAAACTGCACAATTTTAATGAATGAATTTTATGCAAATTACACTTTAACAAAGCTGAGAAAAATCGACCCAAATTCCTTGACACTCCTTCCAACAAGAGATAGAATCTACGTCCCTTCCCTTTACATCTGGGTGGGCCTGGGACAGCTATGACTAATACAGCAGGGCCAAAGTGATGCTATGTGACAACCAAAGCTAGGTCAGAAAAGGCCAAGTTGGTCTGCCTTGGTCTTTGGAACATGCACTCTTAGTAACTTGAGCCTCTATGTATGAAGCCTGACTAACCTAAGAACGCTATGCCCATAGGCCACCTGTCTGCACTCCAGTCCCCAGGCCTAGCTGCCCTGTGGCCATCCAAGCCCAAGCACCAGACATGTAACTGAAGAAACCACCTTAGATGTAGACCTCCTACTCCCAGCTGCCTCCACAGACAGCCATTCAGGTCATCCCAGCTAAGGCTGGGACCCACAGGCCCGTACATTGGTTGCTTTGTTCCATGAAATTTGGAGGGAATTCATTATGTAGCAGTAGATAGTTGGAACACATCCCTTCTGTTTTAATCTTCATTTACCAAATTATGCTTTCTTCTTTCTTATTCTTTTCTGAGTTCTGTCACTTCTTTTTCTAATCTTTCTTTTCTCAATTACCTCAATTCTTAGTTTATCTAAGCTTATTAGAATCTAATCTTATTAGTGCTGCTCTTTTATAACATAATTTTTCTTAATTTATTTCCATTCATTTAATATATTAGTTACAAGTTTTATCTCCTTTGCGGGCATGTCTTTCTAGCAGGCCTTCATTATCTCCAGAGACAGTATTCTGCCCTTTATTTTCCTTTCTCTTGTAGTGACTTGGCATGGGATTTACTCACGATCATTTGCTGTTGCTCACTTTAATGAGAAGAATTTTTTGTACTTTTAGGAGGGAAAGGTAGGCTGGGATAACTGTCCCAGATTCCCTACCCTGAAAGTTTTCCTCCCACAACTTTCAAAGAATGATTAGATATGTATATGTCTCTCCAAGTATTTTCTGAGTTGTGTCATTACTGCTCTTCTCTCCCATCTTTATCTGAATCTTCTCTCTCTCTCTTTTTTGGTCCCTGTGATGCTCAATTTAAATTCTGCTCCCAGCAGGTACTTTTCAGCACAGAACTTTACCCTACAACAAAGTTTGGTTAGTTTAAAAATGTTCAGAAAGCCCAGAGTATACCAGCTCCTTCTGCCTCCTGGTATCTCCTTGCCCTCACCTGCAAATGGGAGCCTTTGAAACTCCCTCCAGCCTTCGGCTGGCGTTCCCAGGTTGGGCTCCCAAAATTCCCAAAGCCAATTTGGGGTTCTCTGGCTCTCAGGGCTACTGGAGTTCATTCACTCTTCTCCCCTTCCTCTCATGATTTGCCAAAATCATATGGCCTTGTAGCTTGTACCCACCTTCTCATACTTTGGAGTCTGTTATGATACCTCATCACCTAGTTTTGTTGTAGATCAGTGGTTCTTAAACTTTAGAAGTGGCATCACCAGAGTCGCCTGGAGGGCTTGTTAAAGCTCAGGTGCAGAGATCTAGGGTGGGCCCTGAGATCCACACTTCCAGCACGTTCTCAGGTGGTCCGGACATTTCTGGTTTGGAGATCCCACTTTCAGAACCACTGTTATCGATGTTTGTGAGCTTTCTGTTTTGCTATCCTCACCGTTCTGTCTGTTTTTATGGAGGTGATTGAGGAGTTCAAAAATTCTGCTGCTGCCAATTTGCAAAACAATGCCACATATAGCATTACCATATGACCCAGCAGTTCTACTTCTGGGTTATATGCCCAAGAGAGAAGAAAACACGTGTCTGCACAAAAATTGATACATGAACCCTTAGAGCAGCATTATTCATAATAGCTAAAAGGTGGAAACTACCCAATGGCGCATTAACAGATGAATGGCTAAACAAAACGTGATATATACATACAAGGGAATATTATTTAGCCTTAAAAAGGAAGGAAATGCTAACTCATTCTACAACATGGAGGAACTTTGAAGACATCATGCTGTGTGAAATGAGCCAGACACAAAAGAACAAATATAATATAACTCCATTTCTACAAAATGTCCAGAATAGGCAAGTCTATAGAGACAGAAAAGAGATTAGTGGCTGCCTCGGGCTAGGGAGTGTGGGGGGAAATGGAGAGTGACCGCTAGTGGGTACGGCGTTTCATTTTGGGGCGAAGAAAGTGTTCTCAATCCATTGTGGTAATAGTTGCGCAATCCCATGAATCACGTCGTATAGCCTGTGACTTCTATCTCAGTGAGGGATAAAAAAGCAACCATGTTACCAGGACTGCCAGAAGCCTCTTCCATCTTAAAATATGAATTAGTCACAAATGTTGGCGCTTCCATTCACGGCGAGTTGCTTGTGATGCCCCCTACGAGGGCTCACAGCTTGGCAGTCTGTGGAGAGTGCTGTGATGAAGCGGGTGGCTCAGTGCACCCTGGGGAAGGCTTTGTGGCTCCAGAGCATTGCTCCCAGTGTAAGCTGCGGGGATGTAAAGTGGGGTTTGCCCTGATAAAGCCAGGCATCTGGCCTCAGAACAAAGCCTCTGTGCTCTGGGAATCCCGGCCCCTCCCTGACCCTCCCTGCAGCCCACCGCTGGTTGCCTCTGCCATGAATGGAAGCAGACACCTTCAGCCCTGCTTCTTCTTCCCCTCTGCAGACTCCTTCCCAGCCCTTCCCTTGGCTCCAAGGGCCGTCAGGGTCACCCTCCCTTTCCCCAAATCCCCCACCCCCTGCCCTGCCAAGACTCATCCTGCTTTCCATCTTGTCAGACAACAAAGACACTGGAGGAATTTATTTATACCTCCAGCCAGCTAATGAGACAATTCAATGAAAAGCAGCCCCAGCTCGCTGGAGCCTCCTCAGGCCTTTGATGGCCTCTTCTGTGTTCCAATTCCCAGCATTTACTCTACATATAAATTTTCCACGGTGAATAGGCACCATTCTTCCGGGAAACACATTTGTTTCCTTGGCTATTTTATTTCAATCTCTTGTTTTGCTTTTTATTATTATTGTTAAACTGTAATTAATTCTTCTATCATCTTCTCTTTAGCGTAAAATACCTAATGCAGTGAAGTGTCTTCACTCACCCCCAGCTACACACCTCTTCTGGAGAAAAAGGAAGCCTCTGACATTTTAAAAACACCCAAGCTGCTAGATCTTTGCCTCTACAGAACTGGAATGGGGGATGGGGGGGAGGACGGTTTCCACAGGCAGACTTGAAATGGTTTCATGGTCAAGTGACCATGGATTTCAATTTAGCTGGGGTAGTTCTGATTTTTAGCAGACAGACACTGGAAGGGTTAGAAGAGTCATGGGGGAAGCCTGAGCGAAAAGCCGAAATGCACTTTAAAGTGTGGCCCCGGTCTTGCTGTTCGAATTTGGAACCACTGTTCTCCTTCCATCTCTTGAGGACCTTTGCTGCATCGTGTTCCCTCCAGCTTCTTGCAGAATCCCCTCGAAGTCAGCCTCTTTTGAAGGCTTAGCAGAACCAGGGACATGTATGTAGGTGTGCATACCTCGGTGGTAGTGTACGTAGTGCCCTAAATGGTGGCCCTCAGATGTGTCTGTGTCCTCCCTGACCCCCAGAACCTGCAACTGTGACCTGATTTGAAAAAAAAAAAAAAAAGGTCTTTGCAGATGTTATTAAAAATCTTGAGATGAGGAGATCATCCTGGATTGTCTGGCTGAACCCTAAATCCAATGACAAGTGTCCTTCTAACAGACCCCCCCGAAGAGAGAGACAGAGAAGCAGGTGATGGGAAGCCAAGGATTGGAGTGACGTGGCTACAAGCCCAGGAGCGCCAAGGATGGCTAAGGATGGCCGGGCAGCCACCAGCCACCGGTAGCTGGAAGAGGCAAGGGATGGATTCTCTCCTAGAGTCTCCACAGGGACGGGGGTCCTGCCGACACCTTGATTTTAGACTTACCATTTCCAGAACTATGAGAGAATACATTTCTGTTGTTTTTAAGTCACCACGTTTGTGGTAATTTGTTACAGCAGCCAAAGGAAACTGATACTGCATCCATGGTTTGCCAACTCACAATGAGTAGAAAGAAAACACAGAAGAAAAAGATCGGGAGAATACCAAGTCACAAAACCCTCCAACATCAGGCGGTCTCCTTCAGATGGTGACAAGCTAAGTTGTCAGATCAGATGAGGCTGTCCGCATAACTCAAGCCTAAAGCCTGTACTGGACGCAAGAAATGAATTCCTACAACTCAGACCTTGCCAGCCCATGATTTCGCTCGCTTTTCAGGAACGTTGTTTCTCGTATGCACACATGACGTGACATGTAGTTGCTCAGCTGTGACTTTGTGCTTACCCACAAGATTCCTCCAGCCAAAGCATTTCTAAGTTTGAGGTTTCTATATTTCATCCCCCCCACCCCATTTTTTTACATTTCTTTTAATGGCCAGGAAGAACACGTTGATCAGTAGTTAGAGAAATGTCCTAGAACCACAGGTCTGCGTGGATTCTTTCTGGGAAGTCATGTTGTTTGTGAGGTGATGGCCTTGTCTTGCTCTCAGAAAGTGGTCTGTCCCAGCAGGCCAGGCCACTAGCTGGGTGTCCCATTCCACCACCTTAGCATCATTCATTCATTCATTCATTCAAAGAAATGCTTGTTTTTGAATATTGTAATTTTTCTCATCAGCTGGTGATACCTTGTCGGCATCCATTTTTCTCCCTCACTCTAGTGGTTCAAGCAACTTCTGGTCATTCTCCCTATAAGCTTCTCCTCAGTTCACTTGCCTCCCGCTGCCAACCCCTTTTGTAACATCCAATACATGTCTTTGTCCTGCCCCCAGGATGTAAGCTGAGCTAGTTTGGGTCCATATTCTTCACTCTCAGTAGAAACTGCCTACACAGGACCTGGCCTACAGGAGGTCCTCATAAACAACCTGTGGGGCTAAAGGCAAAATTTCCAGACCGTTCTAGCCACATATAGTACTACTTTGTTATGCTTTGATTTTATCTTGTGGGAAAATGTTTGAAGATTTATATTTAAATTGTTCCTATTATTTTTAAATAACTTCCTCTGGCAGCTTACAGAGTGAGTTTTCATCCTAAATGACTATGTATGCCTGTTTGACCTGTTGTAGTTGTGTGTGTGTGTGTGTGTGTGTTTGCATGCGCACGCGTGCATCTGTGTGTGTTTGCACACAAAATCCCTCTGGTAACAGAAAGTTTATTTTTCTTCTTCCCATAACTCAAAGTCCACTGACTGAATGAATTTAACTTAAATTACCTCTCCTGACCCAAATAAATAAATAAATAAAATATCAACAGGATAAATTATGGCCTAAATGTTATTTCTTGTCTCCCAAAAGCGAAAAGGTGAGTATAATTGAGTTTGCTGCTCAAATCACAGCCCTGGCTCTTGGCAACACCCTAAAATAACACTTTCCACCTCAGTTCTGTAGCCCAAACAGAGCACCAGCCAGGCCCCGCTCCTCCACTGATGAAAGGTTTTCGTTTCTGGCAGGGCACGCCGTAAACCGAGGCCCACGGCAGTGAACAAGAGGTGGTGTGGAATTTACAAAGCTCAGAGGGGCAATCTACATCCATTTGTGGTGATTAATATCTCCTGCCTTTGGGTTGCACGCCAGCCTTCAATTACAAACAGAAATAGAACCTGCCTCTTTGTAGAGCAGCCCCCCAAGTACCCATGGAGGGGCCTGTCCCTGGGAAGGAAGGCCAGGTAAAAATCAGAAAAGAAGAAGAAGAGCTGAAACCCACCTCTGTGAGCATTCCTGGGCACGTCCTGTGTCTTCCAGGCTGCCCCTGCTGGGCACCTTACAACATGAAAGGAATGACCTCAAGAAGGTGGGGATATGAGGAATGAAAAGGACTTACTGAATTTCTTCTTTAGTTTTCTGTGTTTATTTTTATGGAAAAAAAAAATCCCAGGGTTCTGCAGGAAATTACCTCGGTCCTCCCCCCACCCAGCCGCCTCTCTTCACTGAATTCAGAAACTTACCAGCTAAGCCAGGCCCACATGGGGTTCTTCTGCTTCCAGTTGGGGCTGAGGCTGATATCAACAATGCCACGGCCAGTTAAGGGGAGAACAGGACCATCGTGAACAGAAGTTTTCAAATTTTTATGTTTGTTGTGGGCATGTGAAAAATAGCACAAGTTCCAAATCACGCCAACAGCCCATCCTCATTTCCCCAACTTTTCTCTCCCTTTGGGTTAGTATGTGTACTTTAGCTGGGGCAGAAGAGTCGATAGTACTCTTAAAAAAGGCCTTGGTGGGAGATCCTAGTCCAGATCTGACCAGAACTCACTGGTGAGGGATGATTCCTGCTCCTGGATATCGGGGCGGACATTAATCATTGTCCCTACTCCTCCAAGTCCATTCCCCACTTTCTCACCCACCAGGTTGTATGTACCAGGTTCTGGGGTTACAAGAGGGGATAAGACAGGCAAACCCCTTACCCCCATGGACTTTGTCTCCTAGTTAGGGAGACACACGCTGAACATATCAATCAATCATTTCGGGTGGTTCTAAGTAACATTAAAAAAAGAAAGAAAGAAAGAAACAGGTTAATGTAATACGGAGTAGCTAGGAGCTGAGCTAAGTGCTTTTTAGGTCAATGAGGAAAGGTCTCTCTGAGAAAGTGATATTTAGGCTTGGGACCTCCATGATAATATATATATAGCCTCAAGATAACACAGAGCTAGTCTTGAGAGGTCATGTGCTAGGCATAAAGCAAGAACCGTCCGGTGTCTGGGTCTGTTGCCAGGCAGTCGAGTAGAAGAGGAAGGCAAAGAGGTATGGCTTTCATCCTACAAAGCTGCCACTCCCAGCTCCCTCAGCTGCAGACATCGATTCCACTGATAACCTGCAGGTGATTTAACAGCCCATCCCAGAGCCAGGCCTGCACTGGGTGTTCAGACCACCACCCGTGGTTCCATCAGCCGTGCTCGCCCCGTGGCCCCTGGTGCATGCAGTCCTTGCAGAAAAAGCAGCAGTGGTAGCCATGCGTGGCCTTGGCACGGAGCCACAGTTCTCTACCCCCTTCCCACGGCAGTCCATTGAGGAAGAACGTCACTACCTGGCAAACTGTCTACACCCAGTCATAATCCAGTGTGCTACGTGCAGGGGTAGATGAACTGAGGGCCCAGCAGGGCTGGGGCTGCAAGGGGAAGGGTGTGAAGGAGGCTTCCGAGAGAAGCTGACACTCCCGTTCAACTTCAGTCCTGACCGTCGGTCCTCCTTTCCAGCATTAACGTGGGCTCTACTTGACAATTACTCTGGTCCAGCACCAGGTTGGCCTGCCATGGTGAGTATACCACTGAATCTGACCAGCTCTGGGAGGCCCATTCCCCGCCCCTGCTCCGGTGTTCTCACAGTTGTCCCCCAAACCCAAGGGAGAACGTTGGAGAGTCCTCCCTGGGTCAGGCACCAGTTCTGGGCCTTCCACGCTGCACAAACACAGGCCCCCCCCAGCCTGGCCCAGTCCCACACCGGGCTGTTGTTCCTATTTCCTGCCTGGCGTCCTGCTGGATTCACATCCAGCATGAAGCCCAGCCCACAGCCTGCAGCTCAACGGGCCCCGAGAAAACATCCCTGAGCTAGTCATTCCAGGCTGGGCGCGGCTGGGCTGGGGCACCCAGGATGGCTCAGTCCCGTGGGCCTCAGGGAGGCAAAGTGCCCACTTGATCCTTTGTGCTGACCTCAGGGCCTGATCACGACTGAAACTCCATAGTCGGTGCTGGGGCAACCCTCTCCCGGGAGTCACCGTCCCGGAGGAAGCCAGGAACTGCTGACCAGGGACCATGAGCCTTTGTCCACGCTGCGAGTTTCGGTCTCCACAAGTGAGCAGCAGGAAACTCTTAAATCCAAAGGGCTCCTGGGCTTGTGTTCTTCTGTGAAGAAGAAAGAGGTGGTTCTGTACTCCCCTCCAGAGTCAAGCCAGAGGGGTCAGGTCTGAGTCTGAGGAAGGACACTGGGGCTCAGCACAGAAATCTAGCATGGGGCAGAGGGGTGTGACCCCCACACTTCCCTGCCTCCCTTCAGTCCTATCTGCTCAGGGGTGACTCCCTTCTGCACAGGGGTTCCACATGCCCACAAAGCACAATTCACTACGTCCCTACCGATGAGCACGTAGGTGGTTTCCTGAAGGAACGTTCCTGTTTCTGAACGATGCTGGCATAAACACATCTAAAAGATGGGTTGTTATCAATAAAAAAGCAACTTGTAGAACAACACATACATAAATGAACTTCTAAATTTTGCACACGAGTGAAAACCATATCTGTTTCCATACGCACGTGAACACATTGAGAAAGGCTGGGAAGGCAACGCCTGAAAGAGCAGTGATCCTCTCCCCAGGAGGAGCAGGCTTGCAGGAGGGCGTAGAAAGTGTGGTCTGTGTGGTTTGAATGTTTTACAGCAAGGATGTTTTCAGGTGCTTTTTAGGTAAATTTTTAAAAAACCAAACATTTCAAAATAACTCCCTGTTCTTTGTGTTGCTAGGTGTGTCAGCCCAGGATGGCTGGCCAGGGAGGATGGCTCTCTTGATTAGGGCATTCCACAGTGGGCTCTTTGGTTCTAAACAAGATTGTCTAAATGGAAGAGCATTGAAACCAAAGAGGGCTAGATTACTCTGAAAAGATCACCCGTTTTGTCCTGGCAACCAGGCAGAGAGAGTCTCCAAGGCCCTGGAATGGGAGAAAGATCTAGAAAGGGGAGAGTAAGAGAGAGAGCAGGCCCAAGGAATGGCAGGTGTTGGGGCCTGATGGAAGGACTGGTCAATGGGACAGCCCTATGGTGGGTATGGTCCAGGTCTTTAAGATCCCAGGGGCCTAAAATTCTACTTGCTTCCTGCTCAGCACTATCCTACAGACCCCTTAGCTATCCCCAAAGCTTTAGGGAAAAAGTCTGCTACGTGCAGAACCTTATGACAGTGGAGCTTTAGAAAAATAAAAGAGAATGCAAAATCATTACTCGAAGGATGGGTGACAAGGGAAGATCAAGATTTCAGAGGGGTCACGAATTTGAGGTGAGGTAACCAGGAGAACGTGAAGCATCTTGGGATCCCTCATAAATCCTGGGAAGGTACGTGGGATGGAGGCTTGAGCAAGTTTAATTGGCCACTAGAGTAGCGATAATTCCAAAAACTGAAGATCCTGAGACTGAGTTAATATAAGTAAAAACACGGGAATTGATTTTTTTTTTTAAATCAGAAACCTATAAAGAAGCAAAAATTGCCAGCATAGCATTTCCATCCATTTGGTGTAATACATTCACGCATTAAAGAGTAAACCCACGCACTGCCCACCCCGATGCTCCCCTCTGCAACTGTATCTGATGGCCCAGCTTTTAGAGTGATGCGGTCCATGGAGTCAGAAGCCCAGAGATCCATAAACCATCCAGACATCTAATAGTGCTTTAAAAGGGGCCCTGAACACTGGAGGCTAAGTGGCCGGTAATGGCTGAGCTGGGTACGGAGGGGGAGGAGAGAGGGCTCTGGGCTGCAGGGGAAAGTGAAGTAGCAAGTGTAAGGAGAATTTTTACAGCGGCTATAAAAACAAGCCCCATGCACACACAGCTAAATTCCGAGTTGGTCAAATAAACTCGGGCCCCTTGTGGTTCATGTTGCCAGCCTTGGCTTCGGTTCTGGCAGCTACTGTCTTAGAGACCCAGTAAAAACGCTTCGAGAGAGAAAGGCACCACCATCTCATTGTGGAGTCGGCACAGAGATGGCTCTCGAAGGGCTCCCTGTTACCAGGAGTTACGGGCAGCCGGCAGTCCTCCTGGTCAATAGGCTCCTGGCAGGTGATTATTACTATTCAGCACCAGCCTTTGGTTCCTGGGAGGCAAACAATGGTTTAGGCTTCTGAGTGAGGGTCACGCTTTGCAGACATGGAAGGGAACGTCTGTATTTGCAAAATGCTATGATTTAGGTTGCTGACCCTGCAGCCCATTCCCATAGGAACTCCAAATGGAAATGCTCACCCATCAGTACTCCCTAAACTCCCAGCTCTCAACCAGTCACTGGTGACAAATGGAAATTTCCTGCCCCATCACTGCGCTGGAAAGGTCAGAGCACACTTTCTGGCTTCACTGAAACTCCCAGTTCAGACGTACCGGGGAAGGAAGGCCGGACCCAGGCTGATACATGTTCAACCACCAGCTTTTTAGCAGACAAAAGCCCTGATTTGTAGCATTTGCTAATTGCCATGGACCAAAGACTCCCACCAGCTGCCAAATCACGTCTCTGGATGGTGCTGGGAAGAAATGTTCAGTAGCACGCCATGCTCTATAATAGATGGAAATAACCCCAAGAACATAGATAATAGTAAAATGTAAGAGAATTAGGAAGTGATATTTTTTTGAGTATTTATGACCTTTGTCTTTGATATAGTTTATTTAATTGCAAGGTTATATAATTTTTTTAAAGATTTTTATTCATCCATTTGAGAGAGAGAGTGTGGCGGGGAGGAGCAGACGGGAGGGACAAGCAGACTCCATGTTGAGCGTGGAGCCTGACGTGGAGCTTGAGCTCAGGACCCTGAGATCATGACCTGAGCCAAAACCAAGAGTTGGACACTCAACTGACTGAGACAGCCAGGCGCCTCTTATATAATTTTTAATAATCACTGTGTAACAACTGGTTTGCAAAATTCCTGAATATTTAGCAATTGACTCTCATGAACTAGTGTGTGAGCTAGCTCTAGCATCCCATGGGCTGTGCTCTGGGGCCTTCTTGCTTTGGGCTCTGGATCTGATTTCTTTCTATACATTTCCTCTAGGCTTCTCTCTTCTTCTCTCGTCCTCACTTTCTCCGTGCTTTTTCTCCCCCATTTCCCCCTATTTGTTGAGCACTGAGCCCCTGTGCTGAGCATGGTGCTTATGTGCTTGCAGAGGTGCTCTGTGGTGGATACTTCTAGTGCTCACCCACACCCAGCTATACTCTTCTTTTGGCACCAGGAGGATGATACTTTTCAGCTTCCCAGCAGGTAGGCAGGACTGTATGACCAGCTCCGGTCATTGGTTGTGAATGGAAGTGACATGGCTCACTTCTAGACTGAAACATTTAACTGATGGTGTGAGACCTTCTTGTGTTCTGTTTCCCTGCTGCAATGATCTTGGGGAATGCTCTGTGTTAGGCTGGCAGGGTCAAAAGATAGAGGGGTGCAGGTCACTGAGTTGCCACATGCAGGACGGTTGCCCTGAAGAATCACCAGGACCCATGATGGATTCGTCTGAGTAAGAAATAAGCATTTGTGTGTTGAGCCACAATGCTTTTGGTGTTGCTTGTTAATGTAGCAAAACCTGGTCTATCCTAAGAATCCTTATAGTAATAGCCAACCATAGGCTTGTATTATCAGGAAATCTGGTACACCACCTTCAGGTCCCCCTCCCCTACCAAAATCTTTGTCTAGGAATTTCCATGTGCTAAAAGTGCTTTGGGGTTTGTTTTTTCTGAAAGGGTTGGATATTCCAGTCAGTTTGAGCTTTATATTAGTTAGGCTGTAGACAACAACAAAGCAAACAACAATAACAACAAAAAAAACCCAAAATAAAAACAAAAAATGTGGTGACTTAAATAAGATAGAACTTTCAGATGCTCATTTCTCTTACACATTAAAGTCTGCAATACAGGGTTGCAGGGTTGGTGAGGACATTCTGAATGTATGGCTTCCATTTCTGGGTCTAAGGCATATGACACATTTGTTATTCTTACCTACCCAGGATGGAGGAGAAAAGGGGCTGGGAAAAGGAAACCCAATCCTTTTAAGCTAAGACCCCAAAGTGACATGCCTCACTTCTGCTCACATCTCATTGGCTAAACTAATAGTCACTTGGATATACCCAGCTGCAAGGGAGGCTGGGAGATGTAGTCTCTAGCTCTCAGCCACATGCCCTTCTGATACTTGGTGGGCCATTTCTGTTACTAAAAGGAAGAAAGGGAGAAGGGATACAGGGGGGAAAGACATAGTCTCTGCCATCATCTCTTGTGTTGTCCTAGCAGGGGAGGAGCTCTAGCTAGTGTGGAAAAGCTACCTGGGGCAGAGGAGCAACAGGTCCTTTCTGGCTCCCACCATCAAATAGACCATTTGGGGTGAGCCCCACTTGGAAGCGGAAATTGATTCCTCTTCTCCAATATTATGGCTCTGTCCCAAACTGGCCAAGGCCTTCAGAGTCACAGTACTGCCCATTTCTTCCCCCAGCCTTGGCCAGGGTGAGACTCTGTTCCAATGAGGCTGATTGGCATGGAGGGCACAGGCAGACTGTGTAGGGTGATGGCAAGGAGTGGTGAGGAGTGTAGGCTCTGGAGTCAGACTCTCTTGGGCAGTGTGCTTAATCTCTCTTCCCCCAGCCTTGTCACCTGTAAGTTGGGATAATAATGGTACCCAGCTCAAAGGACTGTTGGGAGTATTAACGGGAATAATGATGTCAGTGTGCTTAGCACAGTGCTTTCATAACCAGTGATCTGGCTTCAGTGATCTGGCTGTCCCCGGTTGGGGAGCGACAGCTCTTTGACAAACAGCTGCTACTGCAAGGAGGAGGTGTCCACTAGAGGGATGGATACAGCAGGCGTCAGCCTGCCTTGTGTCCTAAACCCAGAGCTGTTCTCCCATTTCTCCTTCATGACTTGTACAGAGCAGCCTGCTGGTCTATGTCTGCTCTCATGGTACCTTCTTGTTCTTCCTTGGCACTGGGCCTTGGTCAGGGATGAGGCACTGGTCTCAGAGAGGGGAGGAGCTATCAGTTCATTCCTTCCAGTAGGGTCTCTGGGGGTTTTGTGCCAATCGATTCACCTATTGCGAAGTTCTGCATACTTAGGGGATCATCTGGCTGTATCAAATTAAAGGCCTGTTGCAGATTTTCCCAAGGGCTGGCCTGACAATTTGCATAACTAAGAGAGGGTAGGTGAGGTGATCACTGTCCCCATTTAGACTGCAGCTGGCAGCTTTCCTTAAAATCAGCCGATCAGTCAATCACAGTAACAACACATAAAAATTTTGGTAAGACACCTTGTTGGGTCACTCATTACATAAGTTCTCTCTCATGTGATCCCCATAGCCAATCCGTGACATAGGCATCACAGAGCCAGATTTATTTAAGTCCAAAATATTGCCTTGCTCTCATCATTAACCTATTTAGGCAGAATTAATACAAGGGAAAGGAGAAAATCTGACATCCGTCAGAGCTTATTTTTAAGGTTTTGAGAAATATCCTTAGATGGGATTCTTGTAGATGCAACTGACAAACTCAAATCAAATTGGATTAAACAAAACTTGTGATTCATTGACTCACTAAGGGTGAAATCCAGGAGTATCTGCCTTCAGGCAGAGCTGGATCCAGATGCTCTTTTGATGTCACTAGTGCTGTGCCTTTTCTGCTTTTTCTCTGCTCTCCCCGTGTTGGATTCCTTTCTAGGCCCACCTTCTCTTCATAGTTGCCCCAGAAACTCCAGGCTCACAGGCTACCAGCTTCCAGTCCCAGAGAAAGGGTTCCTCTTTCCTGATAGCTTCAGAGAAAATCCAAGGTTTGTGGCTCATTGAGCCCCACTAAATCCATCTGGGCCATGCTCACCCCAGAAGTTGGGGGAATTGGGAGAGAGTACACAGAAATGGAAAGGATTTCCATTTCCCAGAGGAAAGTTGCTGTGGTATTATCAGAGGGTAAAACAAATCCAACAGAAGAACCTGTGTGCACCTATAAAAAGTAGAATGATGAGAGGATATACTTTCGCTCTCTGCAATATAAAATGCTTTTCTCTCAATCTCTCTTATTCAGGGGTTCACCTTCTTGGCTGCACAGTGGTCTGAAAAATTCTGGTGCTCAGGCACATCCTAGACCAGGGAAATCAGAATCTCTGGGGGGAGGGTTCTAGGCATCAGAATCTAAAAAAACTACGTACCACATGATTACAATGTGCAACAGGGGTTGAAAGCCAGTGTTCCAATTTCCTGGTCTTTTTATTAAAACCTTGGCTTATGAATACATTGCTTATGCCAAGTTCCAGCCCAGCAGTTCTGAGCGCTGTTGTGAGCTGTGTACCCATGGGGTGTATCTGAGCCCCCTCTCTCCCAAATGCTGAGGCAAGGGCAGGCCATGTGGAGCCCAGGGGAAGTCTCTGGACATTCACAGTGACAAGAACCAGACTTGGCTCCTCAAGGGAAGGGATGTCACCCTAAAGAGATCACAGGCCAGGGAGCTAGTCACTGCCTCTCAACACAGCTGTGGCTCTCTTAGTGCAACCCATGCCCTCTGTGGGCTCCAGGAGGCCTGATGCTGGCTGCCCCAGGGTAAGGTCCCGGCGGGATGCCAAGTGGGAGGAGGCGGTGGTGTCCCCTAAGAGAGCGGGGAAAATCCTCTCCAGAGCAACATGGGGTTTACTCAAGGGGGAGAAGCCGGTTCTTACCCTACTAGGACCAGTGAGTCTCTTGGCAAAGTGGGGTCTGAGCTGGTAAACATAGGCTCAGCCTTCCAGCATCCGTACTGGTGGCTAAGTGCTGGAAAGGCAGCAGGGAGACTTACTTTCTGGATGGTTGCCCGTCAGAGCCCCCCTGCTCTCTGGGCCACTTTTCCTCTCATTATAACCAAGGACCTTTCCTGGAGGGTTTTGTGGCTCCACGGTGATGTCTGGTGGATGGTTTCCTTTTGAGAGGCTATGTGTCTGTGCTCTAGCTGGAGATCTGTCCAGGGGAGAGAGTCTCAAGGTACCCCCAGATCTGCCCTCTCCTCTCAGATTCCAAGGCCACTGCCCTGGTCTGATGGTCAGCCAGTCCCAATTCACTCCTTTGGCGGAGCCCCTGGATGTTCCAGGGAGGTGTCGTAGCGAGTCTATCTCGAGAACCCCGGGTTTGGAGCAGTGCAGGGGTCTCCTCTGCTACCAGCTTGAGGCTGTCCCCAAAGTGCAGGCTCTCATGGCAGCTCTCCCAAGTTACACACTTCTCTGGCCCCGTAGGACTACCATAGGGTCAAGGATACATCTTGGGATTTCCCTTGGCTCTCCCCAAAGACTGTTCAGTCTCAGGCACCCTGAATAACCAACCAGCTCTACCTGTCCCTCAAAGTTGCCTATCTCAGACCCTAACCAGAAACCTTATTTTCTCATCTGGAACCCTGGTCTGGCAGTCCCAGGATATGACATGGGGTAGGGGGTGCCCCCCTTGGACCTGGGTCACTGCAACAGACTCTTAACCTATCTCTTGAAGGCTCCCTCCCTCCTCTAGCCCGACACTATACTTTGAGATGCGTCTTCCTAAAGCAGCCCTGCCACTGGTCAGCTGGCCTTTTTGTTCAAGATGCCTCTGCACTCAGTACAAATTCTCTGCACACTGTTCAAGGCCTGAGGTCTAGAGATGGTCCGTGAGGACAGCCTCCTTCCAGGCTGGCCCAGGGAGCCCCTTTCCACTCAGCCAGCTGCCTCCTCCCTCTGGAGCCCTGTGTATGCAGAGTCTTGTCCTCTTGCACCATTGTCTCAGCCTGTGTGTGCCTCCCCAGTTTGGAGTGTCCTCCATTTTTAAGATCCCACCATCCATTCAAGGCTCCTGCTATATTCCCACTACTTCCCAAAGTCTGTCCAGACTATTCTGGCACATTCTGGTCTCTTCCTCTTTTTGCTTCTTTTCTAACTCAGAGTCAGTACTATTATTTTGGTTGCACTTAGTGGATACTGAGCTCCTTGAGGGTAGCAACCAGTCTGTGCTTGTTTTGTATCTCACCATGAAGCCTAGCACCAGGCTTTGTGCCTAGTAGGTTGGAAGACACTCGTGGGTCCCCACCCAACAGCAACACTTCCTTGCTGGCCAACCTGGCCTTTTCCACTACAGGAGGGTGTCGAGGAGGGAACCTGAGAGCTGCATTTGCCAGCGTCCCACGTAGCAAGGGCACTGATACATGAACCAATCCTTGCTACTGGACCTTATTGATGGGGCAGGGCAAGACTCCTTCCTGTGTAAGGCAGAAAATTCCCTTACTTGTCCATCTGTGGAAATCAGAATGAAACCAATAGATGCTGGCCTCAATACCAGCCCCCACCTGCTGCTCTCAGCCTTAAGCTAGGAACATGGAACCAGAACTTTCCCCAAGGTTCTTGGTAAGTTGGTGAGACCTTGGGAACAAGCCCAAGAGAAACACATGAATACACAAGGTTTTTGTTTGTTTCCTTTCTGATCATTTCATCAAGTCAGTGACCAATTAATGCTTCAGAAGAAGGTAAAAGTCTTTGACAATGGACCTACCTACCAGTGTAATTCTAGAAAATAGCCTTTCCTGACCCTTCCAGGAAATCAGCTCATACCATGAAATATGAAATCCACACATGCATAACTGTGAATGTTATTAATGATCATAAAACCATCCAGCTCCTTTGAAAATCTAAGCCTTATTTCCGACACAATTACCTCCTGCAGCAGACTTGTTTTTCATGATGGAAAGATGTATTTCCTTTCCTTTGTTAAACTTTACCAGTTATTAACTTTACGGAATGAGAGGCTTCTCATATTATGGACAAGTTGAAGCTTTTCCAGGAAGGGAAAAGCCTGGGTCTGGAGGTATCCGGCAACAGCCTTTGCTAAGTTAGAAGAGTTCTCTCTGTCAGGTCCACTAGTACCCATACAGAAATATAAGTTGGCATCTTGGCCAGGGAGGATCTGCAAATTATATGTTCTTAGGGACTAGAGTGAGGTAACTCAACCCTCACTCCCAACTCAGTATCTACTTGCAGGTGCTGATTAATACAGTAGAGGAAATGGTTTGGTAAGCTCTGGAACCTACAGGGTAACCTGTATGCACACAGGTTGTCCAACAGACTCTGCCTGTCTCGGCATTCTGGAATCTCCTTCTCCTCTCACCACTCATCCCTCTCATTCATTTCAATAGGAACAGCCAGGTTCCTACCAAATGACCCCAGTCCCCCTTCCCATTGTTGATTGGATCAAAGTCACCACCTGGTCAAAACTGGGCCAATCGGGGCAGCTTCCCAAATAATTGAAACCAGAGCTGAGGGAAATCAGCTTCTCTCTGGAGTTCCTGGATAGGTAAACTCAGGAGTGGTCAACATCCAGGTTTCTGCAAAAGCCAATCTACAAAAACAGAGGATAGTGGAGAAGTACAGAGGGAAACAGAAGCAAGTTGTAGGCTTCCCTACACTCTAGTCCAGTCTCTGTTCATGATCTAGTCCCGAGGTCTGGCTGCCTCTCTGCCTTTAGTCTCCAGGAAGCACCCCTGGATCCTTGTTACAAATGTCTTTCATTAAAAAAAAAATTTATACTTGCTTGACTAGGTTTATGTGACTTTCAATCAAAAAGACTCCTGACTATCACATATACCACTGATATTATATAACCATTAAAGATTGCTTATAAATAATATTTAATGTCAAGGGAGAATATTTATGATAAATGGTGAGTCGCTAAAAAACAACTTACAGAATTATATAAACAGTGTGATCTTAATAGTGTGAAACAATGGAAGAGTATAAACCATCAAGACATTGTTTGCGATTATTTCTAAGTAGTGGGATTATAGGTGAGTTTCATTTTCTTCATTGCATCTATGTATTTTACATTTTTTATAGAGTATGTATTAATTTTATAATTACAAAATAAGACTTATTTATTTAAAAGTAAAAATACCTAAAAATCTTTACCTGCTTCCTTCCCGTTCCCCCCCGCCCCCGACACCTGCAATGGAAGGCACCACTTGGGTCTAAGTGTACTCACCAATAAATTCTAAACACATCTAGAGAACTTGTGAGGGAGCATGAGGGGTTGAAGAGCCTGCTAGGAGAGGATTTACTCACCGGGAGTCAAATACACTAAGCTGGCCCATTAATGGAGCTGTGGGTTTCTGCGAGGAGAGGAAATTCCAAATATAGCTGGGTGCCCATCACTCAGACCTGCCCCAGCCAGGCTCCCGTGGCTCAGGTCACAGCAAAAGAGTGGAACTTTGCTAAATACTCAGGGACACAGAAGGGCAAAAGGAGCCCTCCCTTGGGGATCCTTTAACAGAGTGTGACAAGCCCAGGGGTACGAGCACTCTCTCCCCATTTTCCTACAGACTTCTATGTAGCTTTGCCACCACGAGGTCTGGGATATTGGCCGTGGTGTTGATGGTGGTGGCGACAACACATGGCAGAGCTGGCCGCATTCAGGAGAAGCTGTAATCATGCATGCGCCGTACAGCAGTCGGAGCCTAGGAGATGCAATGCGAGTTTCCAATTAATGCAGTGGAGTGAAGGAGTCCCACAGAATCTACAGTGATGTCCGGCAAAGCCAGCCTTGCCCAGGGGTTGGCAGGTCCAGTGGTATAAGAAGTAAAGAAACTCGCATAGGAACCAAGGAATAAACTGTGGCCAACTGACTGGATAGCTAAAATGGAAGCTGAAAGCCAGAATAGTCCCAGAAGCCCTCGGGAGACTGCCAATGCCTCATTGACCATGACATGGCCACCCTTGCTAAAGAGAAGGTTGAAAAAGCAAGTTTTCAACATTTCTGTTCTTAATCTAGAGGCAAGCAAGGAAGAGGAGGAACGGAACGAATCTTGACTTGATAAAGGTAAGTTAAAAATCGGTATCAAATTAAATATAGACAAATACTCTGGAGAACAAAATCTAGAAGAATTCTGCACTCAGATGGTAGTTTTATGACACATAGAAATAAAATGTCTTATCCTTAAATGAACGGGTGTTCATTTATATATTTTAAATGGAAATAAATTGTTTAACGTATGCCTATTTCATTCTTTATGATTTCCCCCAGGAACTTCCATTTTCCACTTGTCAGCTATGGATCTCTTCATATCCGGTAGATCGAGTAGAAGTCTACCACATTCACTCTTTATTTTGAAAAGAGCTCTATTCTGTAAAAATTCATGTCATTATAAATATTGAAATATACGAAGAATAAAGTGAAACACGACTGTTAGGGTGAACATCCTTCCAGACATCTCTCTTTGTGTACTGATTAGAATATGACACAAACGGGATCCTGCTGTTCTGTTAGCTCCCTTTTTGCACTCAGTTGTACGTGTCGTAGGCAAATTTCTGTATCATCAAATAGAGATTTACATCATTATTTATATATTATCTACATGGATGTGCCATAATTCTTTAACCAATGATTTAACCCCATTGATGAATATTTAGGAAAACACCCATTTTTACTATTATAAACACAGCTGAGATGAAATTCTTATCTTTAGATCATTGTATGCTTTGGCAATTATTGTTTTGAGGAAAATTACAAGAAGTGGGATTGCTGGGTCAAAGGTACACTTGCTTAAAACGTTCATTCCTTCCATCCTTGTGCATTCTAAAAAGGCTGGACCAATTTATGTCACCACCAGCAGAGCATGAAAGGGGTTGAGCCCCAGCCCCTCACTAGTCCAAGGTCTTGTCATTCTTCTGTTTCCGAGAATAAAATTTCAGAAGAATTCTCTTCATTCATCTTTTGTCTACTGTGGGCTTTTTGTAGGTCCTTTTTTGCATAGGTCCCATGCTGCGTTTTTTCCTGCTTGCTTACCTCTAATTGAGGGCAGTTCTATTAGGGGTTACCACTTGCTTAAAAATGGTAGAAGTGAAATCTCCTTGATTCTTTTCCCTGTTGGATCTTCTTATAGGATTTGAGTCAAAAGGCTAGACTCTAATCATGATTTTCATCCGCTAATTTATTCGTTTGCCAGAAAGATTCCATGAAGGGATAGAGCCCTGATTTCCCTCTGAACTTGTCCACCCTCTTGCCACCTGGGGGAGTGTGGGTTTCTGAAGAGGCTGGCCACTTTGGTGAGAAGTTGGGTGAGTGATGCCCCATGTTCATCAGATGAATCTGCTCCTCTTTCATAAGGAGAATGGGTGATTGAGACAAACACAAAGCTGGATCCAGGTATAAATAAAATCCAGCTACAACATCCTCCTGGCTTGCTGGGTCCTACCTGAGAAGGGCCACCTTCTAGATCACTACAGTCCAAGCACTGTCCCCAGGGGGATCTTCAGGAAGGGTTAGGCCTGTCCTTGGCTAACCCCACAGCACAGAATTCACATAATTCTATCTGACCCAGTCTCCAGGAAGAAGAGCTGATGTCTCTGACCTCAGGGTCTAGAACCACACCCTTAAAGACAAGATGTTACCCTTGATTGCCACAGCTCTGTCCTTTTGGGGCACACCATGCTGTCTTTGGCTGCACTGGACCTACATATTCCCTGCCCATGGACCACTATTTCTTTTTTTTTTTTTATTAAAGATTTTATTTATTTATTTGAGAGAGAGAATGAGATAGAGAGAGCATGAGAGGGAGGAGGGTCAGAGGGAGAAGCAGACTCCCTGCTGAGCAGGGAGCCCGATGCGGGACTCGATCCCGGGACTCCAGGATCATGACCTGAGCCGAAGGCAGTCGTTTAACCAACTGAGCCACCCAGGCGCCCAATGGACCACTATTTCTGCTTGGAAGACTTCAGGTCAAATATGGGGTCACTTCACTCGAAAAGTTAACAGGTAAATGGGACCAGGACCACCCAGGAGAGGCCAGATATCATCCATGACAACAATTGTGCGTAAGCAACAGGCAAAGTTCACTGTTTAGAACCAGAGCCCCAATAGGCTGGCAGAGCATCCCTGTGAGAATCACAGTTTATGTTTAAGGAATCCCATCTACCAGCCCTTTAAGAAAGTGTAGATGGCCAAGGGCACTCCCAGACCAAGGCCAAGGACTGATTCAGTAATCTCTCTCAGCCTTCAATCTCTGTATTAGTTTTCTACTGAGGTTACCACAAATACAGGGGCTTACCGCAACACCCATTTATTATGTCCTAGTTTGTAGGTCTGAAGTTGGACATAGGTCTCAGAAGGCTAAATTCAAGGTGTCAGTGGGGCTGTGCCTCTTGCTGGAGGTTCTGGGGTGGGATCACTTCCAGGCTCACGCAGGTTGTTGGCAGAATCCAGTTCCATGTGGTTGGGGGACTGAGGTCCCTGTTTCCTTGATGGCTGTTAGCCAGGGGTTCTTAGCTTTTAGAAGCCACCCACATCCCTTGGCTCATGTGCTCCTTCATCTTCAAAGTCAGCATCAAAGGTTCAAGTCCTTCTCTTGTCTTATCTTCCCTGCCTTCTCTTCTGCCACATCTCTCTTTCAGCTGGGAAAATCTTTTCTCTTTTGAGGCCTTATGTGATTACATTAAGCCCCTCCATATAATCCACAGTAATCTTTCCATTTTAAGATCCGTAACCTTAATTATATCTGCAAAGTCCCTTTTGCCCTGTAACAACATATTCATGGTTTCCAGGGAGGAGACATGGACATCGGGGGTGGGGGACACGATTTGGATATCTGGACTACCATGACCTTTTGGGGCCAGCATTAAACCAGGAGCAAGAAATCTCTTCAAAGATCAGTCTGAGGAAGACCTGCATGATTCCCACCTCTCCACCCCCTTTCCACACCCACCCACCTCCCTGGACCAGTTGGCTCAGACTTCCCAGCCGAAAATCTCACCAGACTCATGCCACAATGTGTCATGCTCCAGGAGGGGCTGAGCACCTGGCATAGCCCACTGCCTCTGGAGAGCTGGGGGCAACGCTGGAACTTTCATTCCAGGCCCCGAGCCTCCCAATCTGTCAGCTCACTGCTGTTTTCTGAAGCTGAGCCAATATGCTTGGGAGAATCCCAAGGACTTTGGGCCTTAGTCCAATGTGCCCATAAGTAGAAGGCTCTGCTTTCCCTTTACAGGGGACCATTAAAGGCTGGAGTTAAAAGTTTCGGTATAAATATTATAATGGTATTACAACCAGGAAGGCTAAAAACTATCCTGCCAATCAGCCTGTTCCTTGGTATCCCATATAAGGAAGAGTAGCAGGATAAGAGTAAAAAAAATACCATTTTTTTTGGTATTAACCTTGTTAGTGGCTTATATTCACATGAAGAAGTTGGTGAAAGGGTGATTGTGTGAGTTGGCTGAGGTCTCAGCAAGATCCCCCACTGACCCTCCTCTTGAAACTAAATCCAGGGGGAGTGAGTGCAGGTATATGTGGAGAGAGTGAGGAAGCCCCAGTCTAACTTACTCATTTAACTACATATTCAGGGAGAGAGAGAGACATGGCTAGGCCCACACTGAGGTGGCAGCATGGCCTGGGGCTGCTTACCACATACCTGTAGGAAGCAGAAGCCCTGGAAGCCCCGAAGACCATAACCTTCCTAGGCACAAGGTAGAAAGTTGAAGAGAGAAAGTGGAACCTGGGGTGGGTGCCATTAAAATACGGTAACCCCACTCACCAATAAAATGTGGCCCAATGAACATTCTGGACTCTGACCTGCCAGGTGAGCAACTATTCTTCCTTTGGGCAGGGTGGGGAGCTAGGAAGAAGCTAGAAAGAGGTTGTGCTGGGGTGTGAAGAGTGTGCAATGGGGTGCTTCACTAGGGCCCACCTGCATCTACTTCTCGTCTCAACCCACTGGCTGCCCTTCGATTTCTGGGGATAGAGGGTGTGGATGCTTGTTGACCCACATGTTTGTTAGTCCAGGCTCTTGAAAACCATGTGCCCTGCCACTGTGACTTCTAGCTGACCACAGCTGCCAGTGGAGGGACACCTTACCCAGAGAGAGCCCCTCAGCCAGAGACCTGCAATGGTTTAGCTACTTTGAGACCTCCTGGCCTGTAATGCTGGAGATTTGCTGCACCCTGAAATGTCAAGGACATCCTAAACTTCTGAGATTCCAAGGGTCATACAGAATTTTTGTGCCAAATTTCTGCGCTAAGATCTTCCTGGCTTGGGTTTGGGGGACACAGATGGCTTCCTGTGTTCAACAAATTATCAAGATTCTCTCCAGGAAGTTTTCACTGATGCCCAGGTGAGAGTTAGGTGTCCAACCTGGTTTTCCCCGCCTGCCCCATACTCTACTGAAATCACCTTTATTGCTCTGGGTCTCCTAATAAACTGAATTCCTTGAGGCCAGGGACTGTACTTTTTCTCCATTTCTCTAGCCTAGTGTAAGAGGTCACATAGTAGGGACTCAGCTAATAGCTGTTGATGAATACTAATGGTTGAAATAGCCACCCACCCCCCTTGGAGGCAACCCTCATCACCAACCGTAGAACACTGTCCAACCTCAGGCTCCCCAGGCTTGGCACTTTCTAGAAGGACAGATTTTGTCATGGTCTATACAATCTTTCACAAGCTCTCCCTGACTCTCAAAATCTGAGCCAGTCATACTCTATATTGCGCATTCTATATGGGAACTCCCTAGGACCTACTCAGCTACAGAAGGCAGATTTCTTCAAATCGTTGAAAACACCAGGACTGTGGGACGGATGATTGCTCTTAGAAGTTGCAACGTTTGGCCAGCCTGCTATTCAGTTCTCCTCTGGACATTTTGCTGCCATTCCACCTGCTTGATTCTCTTTACTGTGCTCTGCTGATGCCAAACACTCAGTTTTTTCATCCACAAAGGAAGAAGGATGGGATCTGATGCTTTGTTGCTTCCACTTTTAAAACAAATGGGGAGGATCATGGAAAGATTCCCTGGAGAGAGCCAAGCCTGATGCCCTAAACAGTGAGTTGTACCCAACCTCATTGCTTCATGGAATATCACTGACTCCATACCTACCCCCACCATAACTCCTGCTCCACCCCAGGCAACTACCCAGTGCCTATAATTTTACCCTCGGCCACACTCTCCTTGGCCTCGAACGCAGCTGTAATTTCTATGGATTTTTTTTTTTTTAAGATTTTATTTATTTGACAGAGAGAGACACAGTGAGAGAGGGAACACAAGCAGGGGGAGTGGGAGAGGGAGAAGCAGGCTCCCCATGGAGCAGAGAGCCTGATGCGGGGCTCAATCCCAGGACCCTGGGATCATGACCTGAGCCGAAGGCAGATGTCTAATGACTGAGACACCCAGGCGCCACCTGGATCTTGCTCCTCGTTCTCTGCTTTGCCTCCGTGGCACTGATCTTCTTCCAATGAGTAGGCTAGACCCTTGGGTGCACATTGCTGACCATTCCCTAGTCCCTAGCTTTCAGACACCATTCAAGGCTGGTTCCATGTTTTCCCCAGCCCCTTTCTTGTCCCACCCTGCGGTGGCCTTGCAGATGGAAGAGGGAGTGACTGGGTGACAAGAAGGAATACAGTCCAGGCAGGTGACAGATCCCAGGAATGTAGGACACTTACTGATGTCATGCTGGGGTGAATGGAGACTAACATAAAATACAGAAGGCCTTCTACCTTTTAATCTGCTTTCCCCACCCACCAAGTATCATTTCATCACCTGCTCAAATCAGAAGTCTTATAGCCTTCTTGTTTGTTTTTTCTTACTTTACCCATATATTGGTAAGAAATGGCAGGGGGTAAGGAGAAATTAGCTCCTACAGGCTTTTGAGCAAAAAATGACATGATCAGAGTTGCTCTGTGGTAGAACTATCGTGGCAGTAGAGAGTGGAGGAAACTGGGGACCAGGTTGGGGGTAGCAGTTTAGGCCATGTGAGAGATCTCAACTTGAATCGAAGGAGGGCAGGGAGACATGGTGATGGTGGTGGTAGAACAGGCCCAAAATATTATGGAGGTGAAATTGCAGGATGCAGGATGTCAAATTTTGGGAGAGGGAAAAATCAATGAAAACACCCAGATGATCAGCCTGGGGAGTGGAACTGTGGTGGTGCCATTGATGAAAATACTGGTCACGAGAAATAGATGTTTCTGGGAGATCATTTTGAGTTCCTTTTGTGATATATTGATTTTGTGGTGTGGGTAGGATACCCAGACAGAACTGTCTAGCAAGCAGGTGGGACTGTTTTCATCAGTTGGGAGAGGGGAGGATTGTAGTGTCAGCCACAGGAGCTGTCTGCATTAGAAAGGACAGTTGAAAACAAAAAAGAAAGCAGGCTTGAAGGGGACAATGCTCAGACTGTCCCTCTGACTGGAACGCTCCTCCTACACCTGGTGCTCCAGCTATCCAGTGTTGAGTAACAAACGACCTCAAAACTTAGTGGCTTAAAACAACAACAGTCATTTTATTGTCAACTCTTCTGGCTCTAAGGATTGACTGGGCTGCGTTGGGTTGTTCTTGCTCAGGACGTCTCAAGTGGTGGTCATCGACTGATTCGGGCTGAAATAACCTCACATGTCTAGAGCTCAGGCTGGGAAGAATCCAACAGGTGGGGACAGGAACAGCCGGATCCTCAGATATCTCCCTCTCTTCCTCTCTCCCTTCCTTCCTCTCTCTTCCTGGTCTTTCCAGTATGGTGGCTCAGGTAGGCGGGTAACCAGACTTCTCACATGGTGACTGCAAAGATTCCTGTCTCAAGTGAGAAAGAGAGGCAGGGGGAAGCCTCATCAGTTTTTATGCCCTAACCATAGACGTCACGCAGCTTTACATCTGCTACATTCCATTCCTCAAAGCCATCATAAAATCCCACTCAGGTTCAAGGGGAGGGGGCTATAGACACCGCCTCTTGATAGGCAAGTGAAAAGGTTCAAGAACATGGGGGACCAGAAATATTTTTCAGTTATTTCAGGAAAAAAAAGCCTACCTCTTTTTTCAAAACATAGTGTAAAAAGCCTCCCCAGACCTGATGGTTGGTGTAACTCCCACTCATCAGTATCCTAGCATTTTAGAGCCCTATAGCAACACTTGGCACTGTAGGCATTTCGATCTCATTATATATGCAGGCATCTGTCTAAATTGTAAAACTTTATAAGCCAAGGCCCATGTCTTGTTCAGTTTTGGTGAAGCACAAAGTAGCAGGTAGATATAGCTTAGTGATTTAAATTTAATTTCAAGACAAGAGGAGAGGAGTGAGTGTAGAACCCTGGGGAAAACCCGTATTTGGGACACTGGAAGTGAAAGAGCCAATGAAGGAGTCTTCAGAGAGTAAAAACCAAACTGTAATAGTCTTTGCAAAAATATCATGGGCATTTTCCCTACCTATGTCTACAATAATTAGCAACATCTGAAAACCTTCCACAATTAATACTTTGTAAGTAATAGTTACCAAGCAAGTTCCTTTTTTTCCTAACAGGAAACTGCTGAATAGTTAAACCTTGGAATAAATCCTAACCATAAAATAGAACCTAGACTTGCAAGGATATTTATTTTCCTGCCCAGAAACTTATGGTACAACAGGGCATAACTTCAGCAATAATAAAATAGTCTTAAAACAATACAGAGACATTATTTTATGCCTATTTAATTGGGAAAGCTTTTTAAAAATTTTGTAAAATGGCCTAGTGCTACCAAGTGGACTCATATTTTTCTGACAGAAAGGTGAGTTGGCCGAGCCTTCTGGAGGATGAAAGACTTTTATTTATTTTTTTAAAGATTTTATTTATTTATTTGACAGAGAGAGACACAGCGAGAGAGGGAACACAAGCAGGGGGAGTGGGAGAGGGAGAAGCAGGCTTCCCGCCAAGCAGGGAGCCTGGTGTGGGACTCAATCCCAGGACCCTGGGATCATGACCCGAGCCAAAGGCAGACACCTAATGACTGAGCCACCCAGGTGCCCTGGATGAAAGACTTTAAAGAGTTCATTCCCTATAATGTAATAATTCCACCTTACACATTTTTCCTAAGGAAATAATCCTGGTAGGGCAAAAATTCATGTTGAGGTTGTTTAACAAAGTGTACCTTATGAGAGTAAAATACTGGAAACAAGCGAAATGTTCAGAGGTTGGTTAAATAGATTGTTAATTCATTTACTGAAATTATGTGGCCATTTAAAAATGATGTTTTTGACGATCTTTGCCAAGAGTATGCTCACAATATGATGTTCTCTGTAAGAAAGAATTCAAACTACATAAGTTATAGGAAGTGGTATGATCCCAATTTTGTTTAAAAATTACATATGTATAAAGAATAAAAGCAAATTCCACAAAATATCGACGGCAGTTATGTCTGAGGGATGGAATTACAGGCAGTTTAAATTGTTTTCTCTATGCTTTTATGTCTTTATTATAATTTTTTTACAACAAACATGTAATGGTTTTGTAATCTGGGGGGAAATGTACTTTTCAAAAAGGACCCGGTAATTGTTTCTGTGACTGGCTAGGTGATTAACAAAATGGAGAAATGTTTTTCTGGAGAAGAAATTAAATAATTTATGATAAAGGTCTTGGTGTAGAATAACTCACACTTAAAAAAACCGAAAAAACAAAAACCTAACATGCAAGCAAGCAGCCTGGACACACACAGAAGTGCTATCTCTGAGGTGTGAAATTTCACACACGCCAAAGCTTGTGCAGTCCCACTGAGTATTTCCTTTAATGACACATGGGGACTTGGAGTCCTCTGGCTGTAACTAAGACAGACTCTAATGGGTGGCAGGAGTGCTGAGCTGTGCCTTTCTGGTTGTGCCTCGGACTTCCTGGGTAACAAGGAACAAGTCCATTAACCTCTGGAGCTCTCTAAGTCCCTCTCAGATATGGCAATCCACTAACATCAATAGGGTGCCTGAGGGCAAAAGTGGAAGAGAATAAAAGCCACAAATAAGGTGGCTTTAGACAGCGGGCTGGGGACTCTACACATCTGCCTCCAGTTGAACTGCTAAGATCCTTGGCTGGGGATCGTCCCAGTTTCCCGCATCATAGCCCTCATTGCAACACTGCTGGGGTAGATGCCCAGGGAATGGCTGAGCCTTCTGCACAAGCAGATGGAGCTGCCTGAGACCCACCACTGCTCCTCTGATAGGAAGAGCCTCCACTGCAGGAACCAGTTACCGTGATGCCACATAAAAATGTCTGCCCTTGGCAATGCATCATGCAGTGGTGACAGGCTCATAAAACCCGACTTCCCTGTGGACACCAAATGCTAGCCCTGAAGGCATATATGGTCAGTATTCAGGCCCTTCCCAACTTGCAAATGAGCCAGAATCCTAAACCTTGTTATTATTTTTTTAAAGATTTATTTATTTGAGAGAGAGAGATAGAGAGAAATTGAGAGAGAGAGAGAGACCGAGGCAGGGAGGGGCAGAGGGAGAGGGAGAGAATCTCAAGCAGATTCCATGCTGAGCTCAGAGCCCGATGCCGGGCTCGATCTCACCACCATAAGATCACGACCTGAGCCCAAACCAAGAGTCAGGCGCTTAACCAAGTCCACCACCCAGGTGCCCCCTAAACCTTGTTTGTAAAGCAGTCCTTTGGAACCTGGAATGCCAAGGAAATCATGTTATAAATGTAGCACAGTACATGGCATATAGTATATACTCAGTAAATATTTGATGACCAGTGATAGCCAGGTGGGGGCTAAGGTCCAGTTCTAGCCCTTAGCCAATAGCTGCATATTTTTCAATATAAGAAACAATTTTGCTTAATGCTAGCCATGAAAATAACAGACCATCCACTGCATTAAATAATTCAATAATTAGTCTTACATGTATTTATCTTAATGTGTTCATTGGAAAGAAAGCAGGTTTAACTAGAGGGAGTTGAAAATGAAGTTTCTAGAGAGACTAGGGAAAAATCTAGGCAATTTAGAGATGGGGTTCAGAGAGGCACTAGGTTTTTATTATTTTGCTTTTATACCTTTTATGTAAATGAAGCAGCACTTCCCTTTTGGTTGATTGCCAAGATCAGGGTCATTTTACAATGATTATAAGAAAAAAGAGGAGGAAAGAGACAGAGAAAAAAGGCAGTGTTAATCCACACTAAGACTTTACGGAGTCAAACGGACCTCCTGCCACACACCCGGGGAGGAGACAGGACCAGCACACAAATCTAAGATTTAGGACCTGCTTCAGCCACTCCCCAGCTCTGTGATTTGGGATTAGAGACATCCCTGCCTGAGTCTCAGTTGCTGAAGCAGAAGAGTACCCTTTGCATAGGGCTATTGGAAGACTGAAGGAGATTATGCATTTCAGCACTCTTACATTGGCACATAATAAATGCTCAATAATGCTTATTATTATTATCATTATCACTATTATGATTATAGTGGGTTTTCCTGACTTTTTCCTCTAAACTCTAAATTTCACAAGGAGGACTCATGTGCCCATCTTGTTCACTACTATATGCCCAGCATTTAGCAAACTGGGCACATGACAGGGGTTCAACAAGTATTTGTAGGGGAGAATTTGCTTGTTCTCGTTCCTTATGGTTAGTGGCAAAAAGTTTTTGATTTTGCTTCTTCTATCTCCTTTTTGGCTCAAGAGTTTTATAATAAATTATTTATAGACATCACAACACTTCACCCCTAAATATTATAGTCCCATCTCTAAAAAAATAAGGACTTTTTCTCTATAGCCATGATATCATTATCATAACCAGTAAAAGTAATAGTAATTCCTAAATATTATGTAATACCTAGTCCACCTTCAGATTTCTTCCATTGTTCCCCCAGCTAGGCTTTACGGCTGATTTCCTCACATCAGGACCAAATAACGGATCAAAAGGACATTCGGTAACTAGCTCTTTTCTGTCTCTTTTGATCTAGTCCCGGCACTCCCTTCTTTCTCTGACACACTGATTTCCTGAAGATAGTGCAGAATAGCCCGTCTTCTGGATTTGCCCGATTGCTTCATTGAGGTGACCCCTAACATGCTGGTGTCATGGAAGCTAAAGGTAAAGTCCTAATGTGATTCAGGTTAAATACATTCATCCAGAAAAGCTCATAGATGATGCTTTGTACTTAGCAATGCTTCATACCAGGAGGCACATAGTGTCAGGCTGGCCTACTATTAGTGATGCTAAGATTGATCATTAGATTATGGGGGTGATGGCTTAATCCCTTCATTGCAAAGTAAGCCCCCCTACCCCTTGGAACTAGCAACTAAACTGTGGGGTGATAATTGGTACCTTGTAAATATATAATCCACTATCAACCTTTGCCGGACGGTTTTAGCATCCACTGATGATCCTTGCCTGAATTAATTATCCCTATAGGGGTTACAAAATGGTAATTTCCCAATTTTATCATTCCTTCTTCATTTATTAGCCTGCCTTCTTTGTGAGACAAAATTTTCCCTTGTCAACAGGGGCAATTTTGTTACTCTGAAATATAGCTCCTAATGGAAAGACAGGATTTGTATGTGTGAGTTTTTATTCATTTATTTTTAAAGATTATACTCATTTATTTGAGAGAGAGAGAGAGAGAGCGCACAGGTGGGGGGAGAGGCAGAGGGCGAGGGAGAAGCAGGTTCTCTGCCAAGCAGGGAGCGTTATGCGGGGCTCGATCCCAGGATCCTGGGATCGTGACCTGAGCCGAAGGCAGACGCTTAACCGGCTGAGCCACCCAGGTGCCCCGTGTGTGAATTTTTAATAATCAATTTTCAAAAGAAAAGTTATTGGTCAATAGCAATTTAAATAATGGAGTCAAAGCAGAGCTTGTACAGGGGATTTGCTCTAACATCTGGCCCCATAAGCGCCTTAGCATTAGCCTGGCGAGGGACTGGGGGGTTGGGGACTCTGGCAGCTGCCCAGACTGGTTACTTCGTGGAAATCACACCTCCGGTCTTGCCCCCTCCATTCCTCACATTCCTTCTCCAGTTGGCTGATTCCAAATCTAAGATAAAACCTGGGCTCCAGTGTCTCAGGAGGTCTTGGTTATGAAATTTATGAATTTGGTGCTCATCTCCCCTTGACAGTTAGAAAGTATCTCATGATGGGATTTTCCAGCGCTTCCCTTGGAAGAACTATTCTACAAGCTGATGGGATTCAGTGTTCCTTATTTTTCTCTGGCTGAAAATTTTATTTTAAGCATTCCAGTGAGAACTCTTCATTCTGAAACCTCAAATCAGAGTAAATAACTCTCCTCCTTCCCCGCTGACTACACTGTGTCCATGTGGCTCAGCCGTCCTAGCATAAAACCTCGCCTCCCCTGCAGGCCGAGCAACACAGACTGACTGCTCAGAGTTCTGGAACAGCCCACGCCCGCCTCCCCCGCGCAGCGCCCCCGGCCCGTCTCCGGGCCCACTTCCCCCCTGAAATCAGATGCACAGTGTCCTACCCTCTCTCTGACCCCTTCGCCTCCACGCTGCAACATAAGCCCCCATCTAATTGCTGCTCTGCCTCTCTCAGCAGAACTTGACCTCTTTCTGGGCTCCTCTCTTAAAGCAACTGTCTGTGTTTTTCGTTATGTTTGCCAAGATGTATTAGCTTGAACTTTTCCCGGATGAGGCTCGTTTTGCTACTTTGTCTTCAAACCTCTGAGGCTACAGGTTCAAGAACGCAGCCTTTGGGGTGCCCTTTTATTCCTGCAGCCAACACAGGGGAGCTCCTCCGACTTTCCCCCTGGTGCCGGGTGAGAACTGGCCCTTTAAGAAGGGGACACTTTCTGGTTCCAGCTGCAAACCTCAGATGGAAGTTCAAGCCGCAATCTCAACACACTGGTCCTGCCCAGAAAGCTGCCCGGCCTTGGGCTGACTTTCTCCTACAAGGCTGTCAGCCTCAAACTCATCCCACGCAAACACAAACATCTCCTTTTAAACCCTGAAGCCTGAGAGCCTCCACCCTGAAAGGAAGTTGTGCGCCAAGTTCCGGGCACCCTCCGCTTCTCTAGGCTGTCAGCTGTTTGCCCAGCTCAGTGCCCCCCAGAATTCCTTTATGACCACTGCGAAGATGTCATCTCTGTGTCTCCGCTGATCCTTCCAGACAGAGTTGAGAGGGGAAATGCCGAGTGATAAGAATGCTAATCAGAACGAAGGGAGTTTTCCAACATTTGCCTTGCTAGCCAAAAAAAAAAAAAAAAAAAAAAAGTCATCTATAAAAAGCGCTGGAAGGCTTTTTCCTGCAGCCCAGGGCCTTTGCCAGGGAACAGATTTCTCTCCCTCATCTCAGTTCCTTCCAGGCTCTGTTCTTGTGTGTTCTCCTTTTTTCTTTCTTCCTTTCTTCTTTCTTCCCTCTTTTTTTTTTTTTTTTAAAGATTTTATTTATTTATTTGACAGAGAGAGACACAGCAAAGAGGGAACGCAAGCAGGGGGAGTGGGAGAGGGAGAAGCAGACTCCCTACCGAGCAGGGAGCCCGATGCGGGGCTCGATGCGGGGCTCGATCCCAGGACCCTGGGATAGTGACCTGAGCTGAAGGCAGACGCTTAACCGACTGAACCACCCAGGTGCCCCTTTTCTTCCCTCTCTTAACAGAGTCCTCTCTGTCTGGGAAAGCAATCCAGGGGAGCCAGAGGGGCAGTTCTGTGCAGGACCTGAAAATAGAGGCTGCCCTCTCCCTGCTGAGGGGGTCGCTGGACCACTGTGGGTCGCAGTAGGGAGATCCTACTCCTCTGCCTTGTGGGGTCCCATGGAGGTCATACCCAGAGCTCCCAGCTGCTTTTTTTATCCCCTTCCCCGCTGTTTCATTTCCATTTCCTTCTTCTTGACTTCCCTTCGGGGTGCAAGCCTTTGCCTTTGGGGGCAAGATGACCAAGGGAGTCAGAGGGCCCGAGGCTGCCTCCTTGGTTTTTGACAAGGCTAATCTGTGCAGCTCAGCAATCCAAGGATGGCCTTCTCCCTCACTCCATTGTCCAGATGCACGACCCCATCGTCTTTGTAAACAATATAATCTCAAGAGGCTTGCTGCTGTAGAGAGAGGAATAAATAAATCAATATGTAAATAAACCCCCAAGAGCAGGGGAATGTACTAGGACTTTGCACAACTGTGATAAAGCATTTTAGAAGATGGATGTTGCTGTATTTCTGGGGAGCGCTGATTGAAGGGCTAGGATTCCAGCCGTGGGCTGTGGGAGACAGAAAGGGAGCCATGACTAAAAGTCCCTCGTGCATTGATTTGACTTAAATATATTCCAGGAGCCAGTCTAATTGCCGGTTCTGTCTCAGGCTCTCATTCTCCTTCTCTCAATTCCCTGCATTTCAAATAATTTTTTTTTTTTTAATCAAGAAGCCCTAAGCTGCCCTCTATCCTATTGAGAATCCGTCAGGGTTTGTGATTGACTCTTCTAAGAACACAGTGCTGGGAATTCTGCCCTTGGCCAAAGGAAGAACCAGACATTCCCTGCCTACGAGAAGCATGCTGGTAATTTCCAGGGGAAAAGGTAGTTAATTCTCATTTCGAAGTGGGAAAAAAAGCGGCAGGCTCTGACTGTTCACATGGACTCAGAGCCACATTGCTAGTGGGGTGGGGTCCAGGAGAAGGTGGAAGGAGAGCTTCCAACCTTGTGAGTCGCCTTGTACTGCCTCCCAACATGGCGGCCACAGACACTGACCTCCAGAGTCTGACCCCATGATCCTCTGGCCAATCCACCATAGTGACGTCTGCTGCTTGGGGACCCAGTTTGGTGGGCCCCATGTCCATCTACAAGAAGGGAGGGGAGAGGAATCAATCAGCTTTCCTTGAACCTTTCACCCTACCACCTCAAGCTCCTCTCTGAGCTCCTCACCAAACTGCCAGGAGATTTTGGTTAAAATCCATCTATTCCAAATTTGAGAGCAGAACCCTGGCTCCACAGACCCTATGAACCACCTGGTGCAAGTCGATCCCAGTCCAGGTGGTTGTGTCTACTGAGCACCCACAATGGGGACAGAACAGCAGGAGTTGGGGTGGAAACTGTAGCCTATAAGATGCTTTGAGTCTTAGCTGTGGATTTTGAGGTGGGTGGCTGGAGTTGGAGGGGTACCCAGGAGAGGTTAATATTACTGCTCACCCTATGTTCATGTTTTTATTTCCTGCTATTCATGTATGTATTTCCCTCCATGAATCCCATGGCCCTGCCAGCTTCACTCCCGTGTCCTGGTACCTACAGCCCATGCAAATGCTCCCAGAGCCCACCGCAGTAGGACCCAGGCAAACTTGCAATCTCTGAGCCATACTGGCACAGACTTTGCCAGGTGTAAGGACCAGTTTTCAAAGCCAATACCCAGGTCAGCAGGAGCTCAAAGGTGCATCAGATCTCTGCCACATTCTGGGGCTTCTTTTTGCAGAGGGAAGCTCTGGACCAACCAGGCCTGCCAGGAGTTAACGTGGTGATGATGATACGGGGTTGCCATTTGCTTCTACTTGACGCCAGCTCTTGGATCAGCTCAGATCATCCCTAGGATTCACAAAAGTGGCCTTGCTGGGAGCACAGCCTCATCCACATCAGGAACCAGAAGAAAATACCAGGTGTGGTAGTCATTAATGCTATTCACCAAGTAGTCCTGGTTCTTTGCCTTTTGGACACATGACACAGTTGTCTTTCCTGATCTCATTGTGTTGGAGTAGGAACACTTGACTGGGTTTGACCAATGAATTTGTAATACGTGATATGTGTCACTTCAAAGCCCAAGGAATTCACTGCTTGGCAAGACACTCCTTTCCCCACCATGATCTCTATCCATGCCTCTGCCATAACAACGGGTGATGCTTGAAATAGTGGTCGCTGTGTCAGCCTGGGTCTCAGAGTAAGGAGCACAGAGCCGAGCTCTGCCGACCCACAGCAGATGTGTAGCATCACCCAATAAACGTTGGTTGTTATAAGCTACCAAGATTTGGGGATTATTTGTTACCACAGCATAGCTTAGACTATCCTTATTGATACAGGGATCAGACATGCTTGGGGCAAAGTGGCTGATCAGGGTGGCCTTGAGGCTGTACAGTCTGCTTGAAGTTCCAGGGTCTGATGTAAGCTCCTACTGATCTCTCGGACCAGGCGTGATCATCCATTTTTAGTGACACACCCACAGACCTCCTGGCCTGGCTCCCTCCAGGTACTCAGAATAGTGCCCTGGACTTCTGAGGCCTTGCATCTCTCGTGATGCCCTGAACTATCTGTAGGGCATGAGCCAAATGATAGGCCCAGGAAGCCCAAAGTATTGTAGGCAGAACGCCCTCTCCAACAAGAAGTCCATATCCTAATCCCCAGGACCTGGGAATAGGTTACCTTACACAAAAAAGAGGACTTTACAGATGTGATTAAATTAAGGAGTTGGACATACAGAGATTAGTCTGGATTATCTGAGTGGACCCAATGGAATGACACATGTCCTTACAAGCGAAAGAGGGAGGTAGGAATGTCAAAGTCAGAGAGAGATTTGAAGATTTGATGCTGATGGCTTTGAAGATGGAGCAAGGGGACAATTTGCCAAGGAATGCAGGTGGCTTCTAGAAACTTGAAAAGGCGAGGAACCAGACCCTCCCCCAGCATCTCTAGAAAGAATGCAGCCCTGCCAAAACTTTGATTTTAGGCTAGTAAGACCCATTTCAGACTCCAGACCTCCACAGTTGTAAGAGAATGTATTGGTGGTGTTGTAAGCAACTACGTTTGTGGTGATTTATTACAATAGCAGTAGGAAACTAATACACAATGGAAAACCCATTCCTGCTCCTGAGCACTCTCGGAGAACCATCACCCAAACTTGCCATGACCCATATTGGATGGGGCGCCATGACCCATATTGGATGGGGCGCCATGACTGTGTGGCCTGTGAGCAGACCCTCCTTCTTGTAGTGATGATGGCAGACGTTCTTCAAGATCTTCCAAATTTGAAGCTTCTTTCCAGGGCCCATCACTCTTAAATCACTCAGTGCCTTCGAACCAATGCGCTGGGTCTTCCTCATTCATTGTTATATGTTGAGCATGTCGTAAACACCAGTAAATATCAGGTACATGGGAGAATGAATGAGTGAATAAAATGTCATGAGGAATTATCTGTTTATGTATGTAGTTCTTGATGAGTTACTGAAAATCTCCAGCAAGAAACACATCAAGTGGAGTTACTCACAGTACAAATTTCAAACAAAACAGCAAATGAATACAAAAAAGAATTTAATGCTTTGCCCACTCGCAGTTTTGTCAGGTGCAAACACGATCTGTATGATTCTCCTTAGTTGGCTGATTCTCTTCATTCCTTCTGCCGTGCATGTTTTATTTGTGTGTGTGTGTTGGCAGAGGGGTTTTCTGACAGTGCAACACATCCAGCCTCCCCTGGGCACCTGCTTCCTCCAGCTTATTAAAATTTCTCTCATTTTTTTTTTTTTTAGAGCTATAGTATGATTTTGATAGCAAGGCTGTTCAGTGGGGCTCAAATGAAGCAAAAAAAAAAAAGAAAAGAAAAAGAAAAAGAAAATACCACCCCTCATATTTTAGTGACCTGAATATAGTTACATCCATTCACGTGTAATCTGACCCTGACGTTGAATAACGGTTATGAAAAGGGTCAGAGTTTGTGCTGCCATCAAACAACGTTTTGGATGAGACCTCGAGAGGTAAAATCCCATTTAAAAAAAAAACAAGCATATTTCACTTAACATCAATAGTCTGTTCCTGAAAAACAGATGTTCTGCCCCAAACACTAATCATTATTTTAAATGGGGGTAATGTGGGGCACCTGGGTGGCTCAGTTGGTTAAGCGACTGCTTTCGGCTCAGGTCATGATCCTGGAGTCCCGGGATCGAGTCCCGCATTGGGCTCCCTGCTCGGCAGGGAGCCTGCTTCTCCCTCTGACCCTCCCCCCTCTCGTGTGCTCTCTGTCTCTCTCATTCTCTCTGTCTCAAATAAATAAATAAAATCTTTAAAAAATAAATAAATAAAAAATAAATGGGGGTAATGTATCCCGTAACAACCCTCCACTCTAATTTTCTAAAACGTAATTGAAACATGACAAAATGCCTATATATGTAACAACTATCGTCTTCGCTTGTAAAGTGCTTAAACATCTCTCTCTGATCAAAAATCACAAAATTACAAAGTTTAAATCAAAATGGATCTAACACTTAAATGAAAAATCTAAGCCTATAAACTTCTAGAGGAAAATATTTGTGACTCTGAATTAGGTAAAGATTTCTCAGATAGAACACCAAAAAACCAGTCTGTACCAGAAATAAAGATTGCAAAATTGAGCTTCATCAAAATTAAGAACTTCTGCTCTCCCAAAAACCCTGTAAAGAGAATGAAAAGACTAGCCACAGAGTCTTGATGTGTAAAATATTGATGTGAAAAAATATTTTCAAGTTACACTCTGATAAGGGACTTGATTCAGGAACATCTAAAGAACTTTTTTTTTTTTTTTGGTAAAAGATTTTATTTATTTGACAGCGAGAGAGAGAGGGAAAGAGAGAGCACAAGCAGGGGGAGTGGCAGAGGGAGAAGCAGACTCCCCACCAAGCAGGGAGCCCCATGTGGGGCTCAATCCCAGGACCCTGGGATCATGAGCTGAGCTGAAGGCAGATGCTTAACTGACTGAGCCACCCAGGTGCCCCCATCTAAAGAACTTTTAGAACTCAATATTAGAAAATAGAAATAATCCAATTAAAAATGAACAAAAGATATAATGGAGACTTCATCAAAGAAGATATATGGATGACAAATAACCACATAAAAAGATGCTCATCCTCATTAGTTTAGGGAACTGTACTATACACTTACTAGAATAGCTAACATTAAGAAAAAAAGCTGATAATACCAAGTGCTGATGAGGGTATGGAGCAACAGGAATTCTCATTCATTGTGGGTAGAAATGTAAAATGACAGTCACTTTGAAAGACAGTGTGACAGTCTCTTACAAGGTTAAACATACAATAATATGATCCAGAGATGAAAATTTATGTTCACACAAAAACCCGTATGTGCATATTTACAGCATCTTTATTCATAAGAATCAAAATCTGGAAACAGCTCAAATATTCCTCATTTGGGGACTGGATACATGGACTGACCTCCCCACATGATGGAATGTTAATAGCAATAACAAGGAACAGACTAGGATACACACATCAACACAAATGAATCTTGAATGCTTTATGAAAAAAGCCAGACTCAAAAAGTCTACCTACTTTATAGTTCCATTTCTATGTCATTCTGAAAAGGCAAACCATGGGGACAGAATATAGATCAGAGGTTGCCAGGGACTAGGGGTGGGGGGAGAAGTGGACCACAAAGGGGGCCCAGGGGAATTTTTGGACAGAAGTATTCTATATCTTGAATATGGTACTGTTTATGTTTGTCAAAACTCGTAGAACCATACACTTTTTCAGAGGGTGAATTTCACTGTATATAAATCATGCCTTAAAAAACAACAGCAACGAAATAAACAAAGGCAGTTGCTTGGTATGCCACAGGATGTATAGTTCCCATGACCCGTGAGGACACTCGGCATGCTTTGCAAAACATTTGCACGTGATTCTGATATTCTACTATTTGTCTTCAGAAAGTAAGTTAAGACTTTCTTGAATGTCTTTTTGTTAAAATGTTGAATTGAGGTTCTGGCATGTAAATAGGATTCTCTCTTATGTAAACATCAGCCAAAAATATATTGACAAATACGTGTGTTCAATAAAGTTTGGGTATTAAAACCCTAGACGGCTTCTACTCGGAAAGGAAACTGTAGACATTCGGCAGGGTGTGCCAGTCTCATGATGCTGCTGTACTCTATTTTTATATCCTGGCTGACAGCCTCTACCATCAATGTTCAACTGACATGTATACAACAAATCCTGTTGAATAAAAAATCATCTCTAGTTAGCATATCCTTTTCAGTCACTGACAGTTAAACCAGCAAAAAATAGAGAAATCCAAAGGAGCTGAATAATTCAAAGAATAAGGATGATCTAATATTGATTTATACTAATATTGATTTCCAAACCCAGTAACTAGAGGAAACGCAGTCTTCTCCTGTCCACGGAATATTTACAAAACTTGATAGCTTCGCCTATGAGACATTAAAAAATGTACACATAGAATAAACTATATTCTTTGATTATAATTCAGTGTGACTATAAATAGATAATGGGAGAATAACCAAAAATTTCTAACTACTTGGAACAAAAACTGCAATTACAGAATGTTTGGTAAATATCAATATTGCGAATACTACGTGTTGAAACTTTTAGATGTAGCCAAAGCTGTACTTGGAAGGAAATGTATAGACTTGAACACTTTGATTACCAAATTAGAAAAGATTAAAATGAGCAATGTAATCCATTGACTATGTCTGGCACATATTTTTTTTTTTTAAAGATTATTTATTTATTTATTTATTTGAAAGAGAGAAACAGCATGAGAGGGGAGAGGGTCAGAGGGAGAAGCAGGCTCCCCGCTGAGCCGGGAGCCCGACGTGGGACTCGATCCCAGGACTCCGGGACCATGACCTGAGCCGAAGGCAGTCGCTTAACCAACTGAGCCACCCAGGCGCCCTGTCTGGCACATATTAAGCAATCGATAAACATTTAGTGAATTAAGAAATTAGAGAAAAACGACAATATTAGTTTAGGGGAAATAGGGTAAAAGAAAACATTTTAAAACCTTAGTTACTAGTTTGGAAATGGAAATTAAGTCACATAGCTGAATGGGGAAGGAGAGGGAAGTAAAATAGATTATCCATTCAGTCATTTCAAGGAGAAAGAGAAAGCATAACGATACAAAATTTAGAATAAGGAGATGAGACCACAAATAGAGATGAAATCTAAAGAATTGTAAGAGACTATTTTTTAGGATATGCTAGACATTTTTTCTTTTTTTTTTTTTTTTTTTTAAGATTTTATTTATTTATTTGACAGAGAGAGACACGGAGAGAGAGGGAACACAAGCAGGGGGAGCGGGAGAGGGAGAAGCAGGCTTCCCGCCGAGCAGGGAGCCCGATGTGGGGCTCGATCCCAGAACCCTGGGACCATGACCTGAGCCGAAGGCAGACGCTTAATGACTGAGCCACCCAGGTGCCCCAGGATATGCTAGACATTTGATAACCTAGATGAAATGAGAGATTTTCTAAGAGAACATAAGTTACTAAATGTATGCAAGGAGTGTACAACCAGGAGCCATTATTAAAGCAAAGACACTCTTCATTTCAGGTCTTAGCTCTGCCTTTTGGTACCTGTGGAAACTTAACCAAATTCCTTAAGGTCTTTACCCTCAGTTTCCCTAACTGTGAAATGGCACAAACAACAGAATTTACCCCAAGTTTAGGAATATTGTGTGTGGATTAAAAGAGACGTAAAAACAGCTTATGTGATGCACTATGATCATCGAAATTTTAAAAGACCGTGGAAGAAATCAAGAATGTGATCCAAGAGCTATCCCTTATCAGAACGCTGGAAACACAGAGTTTGACTGCTTCCATTGCCATTTGAGCTGTTTTGGAACTTATAAAAAGAAGAAAGGCATCTCATTTCTTTTTAAGAGACTTGTGCATCCTGACACCCAAATCTGACTAAGATATTAGTGTGTGGAAGAAAAGTACAGACCAACCCGTTGAGGGATACAGATCCACACTTTCCAAATCAGAGATCAGAACTCAAGCTCAGTAGCATTTATATACTGCACACACATCCGATTAATATTGTCTTACTAGGTTTCGGCTCATATAGCCGTTTGGTTTCCTATTGCTGCTGTGACAAATTCCACAAACTTGGTGCCTTTAAAACACACAAATTTATTCTTTTACAGTTTTGGAGGCCAGAAGTCTGGCGGATTCACGGGGCCAAAACCAAAGTGTCTGCCAGGACTTTGCTGCTTCCAGAGATTCTAGGAGAGAATTCATGTCTTGCCTTTTCCAACCAAGAGCTGCATTCCTTGCCTTTTTCAGCATCTAGTGTCTGGCTCTATTCCTTGGCTCATGACCTCTTTCTCCAACTTCAAAACCCAAAGCATCTTCAAATCTTTCTCTCTCTGCCTAGATCGCCACATTGCCTTTTCTCTTCTGTGCGTGTGAAAACTGCTCCCTCCTGCCTCCCTCTTATAAGCCTACATGTGATTGCCCTAGGGCTTCCCTGAATAATACAGGATAATCTTCCCATCTCAAGAACCTCATCTTAAGACCCTTACCTTAGTCACATCTGCAAAGACCTTTTTTTCCATAGAAAGTAAATTGGGATATGGATATCTTTGGCAGAGCATTTATTTTCAGCCTACCAGTCTGACCTTTGGCCCTCCAAGGTTCCTGTCTGTCCCACATGCAAAATACAGTCGCCCCATCCCAACATTTCCAAAGTTTCAACCCATTACAGTATCAACTCAAGTCCAAAATCTTTTTTTTTTTTTTAATATTTTATTTATTTATTTGACAGAGAGAGACACAGAGAGAGAGGGAACACAAGCAGGGGGAGAGGGAGAGGGAGAAGCAGGCTTCCCGCGGAGCAGGGAGCCCGATGAGGGGCTCGATCCCAGGACCCTGGGATCATGACCTGAGCCGAAGGCAGACGCTTAACGACTGAGCCACCCAGGCGCCCCTCAAGTCCAAAATCTTACCAGGAATGGGTGATTCTCTGGGTATGATGCCTCCTGGGGCAAAATTCATCACTATTGGTGCACTTGTGAAACTGGAAAACAGTTCTCTGTTTCCAAAGTACAGTGGTGATACAGGCTTAGCATAATAGTTCTAGATCTCCCCATTCCAAAGGGAGAAATGGGAGGAATAAAGGGGTCACTGCTCCCGAGCAATTTCAAAATCCAGCAGGGCAAATTCCATTAGGTTTCAAGGCCTGGGAGTAACCTTCTGTGGTCAAGATCGTGCCCTTGGGGTCCAGGGCTCTGGTGTCTGCCTCTTGACCCTGACCCACGGTGCTTCTAGCTTCGAGGCCTGAGGCTCTGCCCTCTGAGTTATCCTTGTTTCCCCTTGTTTGCTGCTCACTAGTTTACCTACCTATAAGATCTGGGGGTCCAAAAGCTCCCATTATTTCAACCTCCTTCTGTCCCTTTTGCCCCAAGTCAGCAGTATACTGCTGGCATTCTGTGCTCAGAAACGTTATGGATCCCCCCATACTTCAGAGAAACTCACGCCTTTAGACAAGAGGGTCCTGCACAGATCATTCCTGGGTAATCCCATGGCTATTCCTGGCTTCTGTTGAGATGACTGAGAGGATTCATGAGTCACACCTTTGATTGCTTTAGCACTAGCAAAATGTTATCCACCATATCCTTGGCTTTTCTCTCCAGAGCACATTTCCTAACAGTGAATCTCTTAGTACCAGCTTTCTTCCCCCCTGCAATCTGGATAGGCTGAGAATTTCCCAAATCATCAAGCGTTAATTCCTTTTTCCTTAATAATTCTTTTAATTTATGTCTTTCCTTTTATATTTTACATAAGCAATAAGAAGAAACCAGGCTGTTATCTTTGACACTTTGGAAATCTCTTCAACTAAATATCCAAGTTCATTGTTCACAAGTTCTGCTTTCCACATAACCTTAGGGCACAATTCAGCTAGGCTTTGGCCACTGTGTAAGAAGGATCTCCTTTCCTTCATGTTCCGGTAGCAGTTCTCCATTCCCCTCTGAGTTCTCACCAGCAACGCCTCTAACATTCATATTTATACCCACCTTCCATTTGTGATGGTATGTATGTACTCTTAGACAATACAGGCTTTCTCCGCCATGCACCTTACTTCCTCTTGAGCCCTCCCTGGCAGAGTCTTCAACATCCCTATTTCTACCAACAGTCTATTCAAGGCAATCTACCTTTTTCCTATCATGTGACCCCAAATTCTACCAGCCTCTACCCATTATACAATTCCAAAGCCACATCCATATTTTTGGGTATTTGTTACAGCAACTCTACTTCCAAGTACCAAAATCTGTATCAGTCAGGGAGCTACCAGAGAAACAGAACCAGTTAAAAAATACACACACACACACACACACAGAGACTGATCGCAAGGGATTGGCTTATGCAGTTGTGGGGCTGGCTGGGCAAGTCTAAAATCCATAGGGCAGGAAGGGCAGAATGGAAGCTTGGGCACAAGCAGAAGCTGCAGCCCACGGGTGGAATTTCTTCTCCTTCAGGGAAATCTCAGCTCTACTTTTTTAAGGGCTTTCAACTGATTAAATCAGGCCCACCCAGATTATCAAGGATAATCCTCTTAAAGATAAACCGATTAAAGACATTAATCACATCTATATAACACCTTCATAGCAACACCTATGCTAGGGATTGAATAACTGGAGACTATAGCCTAGCCAGATTGACACATAAAACTGATCATCACACAATGTAAAATATTTAGACAGCCCAGAAATGAAATGTAATGAAAACTACCAGGAAACCCACCATCCAGAAATACCACTGCTAAACTCTCACTGAGTGTCCTTCAAGACTTCATTTTGTGCAAATACAAATACACATATTTGAAATGAGATCATGATATAAGTTCTGTTCATTTTTACAAAAGAAAGTAGCTACTTTTTAAATTTATTTTAAAAGTAATACATGTTCATTATGTAGCATTCAGGAAGATACGAAGGAGGAAGTAAATATCATTGGAAGTCCCATCACTCAGATAAATCACCATGAACATTTTGGCATATTTTGAAACAGTTTTTTCAGAGATACATAGACAGAGATAAATATATCTATATTGTTATACACATTTAATTTTAACAGATGTATGCATTTTATTTTAAGGATGTACCGTAATTTATTTAACCAATCCTTTTCTCATGATCCTTGCATTGCTCAGAACTCTTTCTGTTGCAAATGACAAAAACCTAGGTCAAACTAGTTTGTAAGAAACAAAGGAATGTATTGACATGAGTACCTGGGAGGTGAAGGCACAGCTGGAACAAGGAATCAATTGGTGTCAGACTTCTGTCTCTCCAGTTCTTGGTAGGCTCTCTCCATCTGCCGTGCACAAGGCTACCAGGTGCTCTCAACTCACTTTTTTATAGACGTAATCTGTGGCAGAGACTGCTATTAGTCTACCCAATACCCTAACAGAACCCCAGTTTTATTTTGAGAATCAATGTGCCTGGGTAAAAACTAAATTTCTGAGACACCCTTGCAGGTAGGATGCAGTGCTGACCAAAAATAAAAGTCATTAGATGGGGCTACAGCCAAAGTTTTAAAGGACTCAGCATGCATCCTCTATCCTTTCACTTTTTCTCCTTTTTCCCACCTGGAACATGGATGATTGCTGGAATTGCAGCAGCCATATTGTGACCATGAGGTACCTTTGAGGAGGGAAGCTACATGCTAAGAAAGAGCAGAAACAAGGATCATGGGTAATTAACAATAATGTGGGACTGCTATCCTATTCTGCACTGCTTATCTCAAACTTCTTTTACATGAGGAAATAAGTTTATTCCACTGTTATTTGAGTTTTCTGTTATATATAGTTGACCCCCTAACTAATGTACAACCCCAGTAGAAAGAGTAGGTCTGTAGAAATAACTCTGCCATAAAAGTCCCAAGGAAGAATCTGACTGGCTTCACTTAGACCTAGACCTGTCTCCTCCCTGAATCTATGGAAATGGTACATTAATTAGGATGCAAGTTGTCCCAAGAAACAGAAAAGCCCAACTTGAAATACCAACCAACTCAAATGGAACCTTCCGCAGTGCTCGTGGGAATGTAAAATGGTACAGCCTCTATAGAAAACAGTATGATGGCTCCTCAAAAAATTTAAAAATAGAATTACTATATGATCCAGCAATTCCACTTCCAAAAGAATTGAAAGCCAGGACTCAAAATGGATATTTGTACACCCATGTTCATTGCAGCATTATTCACAATATACAAAAGGTGAAAGCAACCAAAATGTCCATTAATAGGTGAATGGATAAACAAAGTGTGATGTATACATACAATGGAATATCACTGAACCTTATAAAGGAGGGAAATTCTGACACATGCCAGGACATGGATGAACTTTGACCATTATGATAAATGAGATGAGCCCATCGCAAGAGGACAAATACTGTATATTCCACTTACAGGAGGTACTTTGAGTAATCAAACACAAAAAATAGAATGGTGGTTGCCAGGGCCTGAGGGGACGAGCAATTGGGGCGTTACTGTTTACTGGGTACAGAGTTTCAGTTTTGTAATACAAAGAGTTCTGGAGATGGATGCTAGGGATGCATTGCACAACAATGTGAATGTACTCAATATCAGTGAACTGTACACTTAAAAATGGTTAAAATGGTAAATTTTATGCTATGTATATTTTGTCACTATAATAAATAATTAAAACACAGAAATACCAGCTTAACAGATGTCACTTCTGCCTCATTGGCCAGAGCTAGTCACACACAGAGTTGTCAAATAAAATACAGAATTCCCAGTTCAATTTGAATTTCAGGTAAACGAACTTTTTTTTTTTTCATCTAAGTATGTCCCGAATATTGGCTAACACATACTAAAAATTATTTGTTGTTTATCTGAAATAGAAATTTAATTGGGCATCCTGTATTTTTATTTGCTAAGTCTGGCAACCCTATTCGCGGGACCATTCGGAGGTCTAAGGGAAGTTAGGAAAGTGAATTGAATATTTAGGTTTTCTAGCCTTTGTGTTAGAGGAAGGATGTGATGAAGAGGTGGGCAGTCAGTGTTACATCATCTAACCAACAGTGTCTGCTCTCAGACTGCCTTGGTCATTTAGCCTCAAGCTCTTCTTTGTCTGAAATTAGTTTTGGGACCCAGATTTTTGTTGTTCATTTTAACCTGGAATATATTGGTCCATCGTTCTATTTTCTTTTTTCTTTTCTTTTTTTTTTTTTTTCCAGATTTTATTTATTTGACAGAGAGAGAGAGCACAAGCAGGGGGAGCTGGAGAGGGAGAAGCAGGCTCCTCGCTGAGCAGAGATCCTGACATGGGGCTCGATCCCAGGACCCTGATATCATGATCCGAGCCGAAGACAAGACACCTAATGACTGAGCCACCCAGGCTCCCCAATCTTTCTCTTTTCAAACTGGCTATGTCATTTTGTGTTAGGTAGAGCTTTAGAATGTAGTTTATAGCTTGTTTTAAAAATATAATCCCAATTTTAAAAAATATTTTTTAAAAATAATCCCAATCTCAATCTTTATCTTTTAACAGAGGGATTCAACCCTCTTATGTATTTTATGGTATTTGCCTCTTAGTGTATTATTTGTTTTTTTTTTTTCCTTTCCTCCTTTTTTGTCACCTCTGACCCCCATGATGGCTTTGTTTCCTTCTCTTTTTTTTTTCTTTTAGAATTTGAAAGGAGGGCACCTGGCTGGCTCAGTCATTTAAGCCTGACACTTGATTTCAGCTCATGGTCTCAGGGTCATAAGATTGAGCCCCAAGTCAAGCTCCGTGCTGGGCATGGAGCCTGCTTAAAATTCTCTCTCTCTTTCCCTCTCCCTCTGCCTCCCCCACACATGCGCTCTATCTCCCCCTTCTCTTAAAAAAAAAAAAAGAATTTGAGAGGTACGTATTCTATTTCTGATTTACCTATGGTTACCTTTACCTTACAATTTGTAACAAGAGTATCTGAGCACATATTTCTCTGAGAACTCCTTGCTCAACAAGAAAAGGCTGTTGGCAGCTGTTAATTCCTCCCTTCTCTGCTACCTTACGATCTTGTTGAATTCCAAAGTGCTATTGATTTTGTTTGACATCATAGATCCTTCTCTTTCAAGAAACTTTCAAAAATATTTGCACTGTACCTTACAACCCTGGTATCAGCATTTAGATTTAACTGTTTTTCAGACTCCTTCACCCTTTCTTGATTCCTTTATTCTCATTCATTTTGCACTTGAATGAAATTCTTCTTTGAGAAAATTTCCTGAAAGGATTTGGGGGTGGCATCCTTCCCAAGTCTTTGCACATCTGAGCATATTTTTCTCTTGTCCTTACACGTGAAGCATCACTGGCTTGGCAGAGAATCTATAGGCACAACCTTCTACCCTCAGATGTCTGTTAACATTGCCTGGTCATCTCTCAACATTTAATAGTGCAGAGGAAAAGGCTAGCACTAATCTGCTTCATTTTTCAGGGTAGGAAATGCACTGTTTTCTGACAGGATGATTTTAGAATGTTCTCTTTGTTCTTTGGAATCCATAAGGTATGAGGCTTAAAAAAAATCAACCATTGTGATAAAAATATCCAAAGTGGGAACAGAAAGTGTATTTGTTTCCTATTGCTGCTGTAACAAATTACCAGAAACTTAGTGGCTTCAACAACACAAATTTATTATCTTTCTGAGGTCAGAATCCTGATACCTGTGGGATACTTGTGGGATAAAAATCAAGGTGTAAGCAGGGTTGTGTTCCATCTGGAGGCTCAAGAGGAGAATTCATTTCCATGCATTTTTCAGCTTCTAGAAGGTACCTGCATTCCTTGGCCAGTGGCCCCCTTCCACCACCTTCAAAGCCAGCAAAATAGCATGTCTCTGGCTTGGCTTCTGTTGTCACATCTCCTTCTCTTACTCCTCGGACCTCTTCTTCCACATTTAAGCACCTTTGTGATTATATTGGCTCACCTGGATAATCCAGGATAATGTCCCTCCCTTAAAGCCAGCTGATTTGCATCTGCTAATTTAATTTCCCACTGCTATGTAACCCAACATATTCACAAGTTTCAGGGATGTGGGCAACTTTGGGGAGTCACTATTCTGCCTACCACAAAAGGGAACTTCTTCAACCTGGATAAAGGGCATCTGCAAAAAAACCCATAGCTAGCATCATAGTTAATGGTGAAAGACTGAATATTTTCCCACTAAAATCAGGAATAAGACAAAAATGTCTGCTCTTATAGACATTGTGCTGGAGGTTCTAGCTAGGACAATTAGGCAACAAAAATAAAAGAGATCCAGATTATAAGGGAAGAAATACAACTATTTTCAGAGGACATGTTCATATAGACAGAAAATCCTAAGGAATACACTAAAAACTACTAGAACTAATAAACAGCAAAGCTGCAGGATACAGAGTCAGTATACAAAAATCAATTGTATTTCTACACACTTGCAATTAAAAAATCTGAAAACAAAGTTAACAATTCTGGGGGGACCTGGATGGCTCAGTTGGTTAAGCATCTGACTCTTGGTTTCAGCTCAGGTCATGATCTCAGGGTTGTGAGATCCAGCCCTGAGTTGGGCTCTGTGCTGGGCACAGAGCCTGCTTAGGATTCTCTCACTCCCTCTCTCTCTGTCCCTCCCCCCTCCCTCTCTCTTAAAAAAAATAAATAACCGTTTTGTTAATCAAAACAGAATTTTAGGGGTGCCTGGGTGGCTCAGTCGTTAAGCGTCTGCCTTCGGCTCAGGTCATGATCCCAGGGTCCTGGGATCGAGCCCCGCATCGGGCTCCCTGCTCCGCGGGAAGCCTGCTTCTCCCTCTCCCACTCCCCCTGCTTGTGTTCCCTCTCTCACTGTGTCTCTCTCTGTCAAATAAATAAATAAAATCTTTTTTAAAAAAACAGAATTTTATTCTTTGATGCTGTTTACAATAGCATCAGAGAATAAAAAGGAATACATTTATCTTTTTTCTTTTTTTTTAATAAAAGCACAAAACTTTTATTCTGAAAACTCCAAAACAGTTTTGAAAGAAATTAAGAACAACTTAAATAAATGTTCATAGATCCCAAGGCTTAATATTGTTAAGATGGTAATACTCCTCAAATCGATCTACAGAGTCAATACAATACCTACCAGAATCTGAGCTGCCTTTTCTTATTTTTGCAGAAATTGACAAGGTGATCCTAAAATGTATATAAAAAAAGAAGAGATCTGGAATGCCAAAACAATCCCAAAAAAGAAGAGCAAAGAACACTTACCAATTTAAAAACTTACCACAAAGCTACAGTAATCAAGACAATGTGGTACTCTCATAAGGGTAGATATATAGGTCAATGAAACAGAATTGAGAATCCAGAAATAAATTCTTACATCTATGATCAACTGGTTTTTAAAAAGGGTGCCAATACAGTCGAATAGAGGAAACAATAGTGTTTCCAACAAGCAGTGCTGGGACAATTAGATACCACATGTAAAACAATGAAGTTGGGCTCCTACCTCATACCGTATAAACAAATTTTAAGTCAAAATGGATACTAGAGGGGCGCCTGGGTGGCTCAGTCGTTAAGTGTCTGCCTTTGGCTCAGGTCATGATCCCAGGGTCCTGGGATCGAGCCCCGCATCGGGCTCCCTGCTCGGCAGGAAGCCTGCTTCTCCCTCTCCCATTCCCCCTGCTTGTGTTCCCTCTCTCGCTGTGTCTTTCTCCGTCAAATAAATAAAATCTTAAAAAAAAAAAAATGGATACTAGACCTGTATGAAAGAGCTAAAACTATAAAACTCTAAGAAAACAGAGGAATACATCTTTGTGACCATAGGTTAGACAAATCCTTCTTAGGTAGGATACCAAAAGCACAAAAGAAAAAATAGATACACTGGACTTCAGCAAGCTAAAACTTTTGTGCTCCAAAGGACATCATTAAGAAAATTAAAAGATAACCTACAGAATGGGAGAAAATATTGGCAAATCATATATCTGAGAAGGGTCTAGTATCTAGGATATATAAAGAAGTCTTACAACTCAATAAAAAGACAAACCAATTAAGAAATAAGCAAATGATTTGAGTACACATTTCTCCAAAGATATATAAGTGACCAATGAGCACATGAAAAGATGCTGAACATCATTAGTGTCAAGGAAATGCGAATCAAAACCATGAGATATAATTTCACATCCACTAAGGTGGTTAGAATAAAAAGATAGGTGATAACAACTATTGGTGAGGATGTAGAGAAATCGAAATGCTCATACATTACTGATGGGATTATAAAATGGTACAGCCACTTTGGGAAACAGTCCGGCAGTGCTCAAAATGCTAAACAAAGAGTTACCAGATGTTCCAGCAATTCCACTCAGAGGTATATACCCAAGAGAAATGAAAACATATCCACACAACAATTTGCACACAGATGTTCACAGAAGCATTTGGCATAATAGCCAAAAAGTGGAAACAACCCAAATTTTCATCAAGTAATGAAAGGGTTAATAAAATGTGGTCTATCTATACAATGGAATGTTATTCAGCCATAAAAAGAAATGAAGCACTGATACATGCTACAGCATGAATGGACCTTGAAAACACGTTAAGTCAAAGAAGCCAGTTTCAAAAGACTAATACCCTATGATTCCATTTATATGAAAGGTCCAGACTAGCTGCTAAAAAAATAAAGCTAGACTCGCATCTGGTGTCCCTCTTGATCCGAAGATGATCTTCTATTTTTTATTTGATAATTTCATCTGCACTTGCTCGGTTATCTACTTCTGGAACCTCCGTTACATATTTCCAACATCCATCCTCCATTCAAAGGCGTAAGGTCACTGAACCCGGAAGTCACTGCTCACGTGGGAAGGCGCACCAGCAAGCCCTCCCGTTCCAGCCCCTGCCCCAGTGTTTTGCAACATTGTGGCCCTTTCTGTGCCTCTTATTGTTTTTTTCTCTAAATTTTCCTGTCTCTTCCTTACAGTTTTGGGAGAATTCCTTAGCCCAGTCTTCTGAGTGGTCCCCAAATTCTTTATTCAGCTAGTTGGGCGCTTGAAAACGATTTTTATAATCTACTAATTCCTGGTTCTGCAGTATCTTTTCTGCTATTTACTGCTCTATTGAGCATTTTATTTTAACAAGTTTCTCATCTCCAAGAACTCTTTGTTGTTCTCAGATTGCTCCTTTCTCATGACAGTTTTTTTTTCTATTTTAGCACTGCAATGTCCCCTCAGATCTCACTAAGAATGCTAATTAGAGTTGTTGTTGTTGTTTAAGTTCTCTTTTTTCTGTATTAGTTTCTGAGCATGCCTAGAATACTCATATTTGAAGAGACTTTTCTTCTGCTTTGGCCAGTGGTGTCAGGGCTGTGAATGTTCTGTGGTGCTGGACAACTCAGGGGCAACTCAGCAGGAAGAAGACTCAAACTAAAGTGGAGATTATCTCCCTAGCATTGCTGGAAATTTCCATCAACAGTCACCCAACAAATGCTTGTCCAGCATCTTTTTTTTTTTTTTTAAGATTTTATTTATTTGACGGAGAGAGAGACAGTGAGAGAGGGAACACAAGCAGGGGGAGTGGGAGAGGGAGAAGCAGGCTTCCCGCAGAGCAGGGAGCCCGATGTGGGGCTCGATCCCAGGACCCTGGGATCATGACCTGAGCCGAAGGCAGACACCTAACGACTGAGCCACCCAGGTGCCCCTTGTCCAGCATCTTCATCAGCGGTGGTTCTCCACCTTGGCTGCATGTTAGGATCACCTGCGGGCTTTAAAAATTCCCAGTCCCAGGGCTGCACCCAGAGCAACAAAACCAGAAATTTCTGCAGATGGGCCCCAGGTATCAGTTCGTTCTAAAAGCTTCCCAGTGATTCCCAAGTATACTTAAGTTTGCAAACTGCTGTTGTAGTCTAAATCAACACTTCTCAAATTTGCATGTGATGCAAGTCACTTGGCAGTTTTAACAAAAAGCAGATTCTGATTCATAAAGTGTGGCATGGAGCTTGATGTTCTGGGTTGTTTTTTGTTTTTTTTTTAATTAAATAGGCTCCATGCTCATTGTGGAGTCTGATACGGGGCTTGAACTCCGGGCTCTGAGATCAAGACCTGAGCCGAGATCAAATCCAACGCTTAACTGACTGAGCTACCCAGGCGCCCCGAGATTCTGCATTTCTAACAAGCTTCCATGTGATGTTAATGCTGCTGGTTTCTAGGAACCATATTTTCAATACATATTAAGGGTCTAAAGCAGTGGGTCACACAGTCTGATGTGCGGACCAAGCAGCAGTATCATGTGGGAACATGTTAGAAATTCAGGTTCTCCGCGAATTTCTCCTGAATCAGAAACTCAGCGGGTGGCGCCCAGCATCTGTGTTTCAAACACCTCTCCTGCGGATTCTGACGCTTGCCCAAATTTGAAAACCTACAGCAAACTTCTCTGAGGCCTGAGCTGCTGACCCCCTTCATCAGAGTCACCTGGCTTCACAGCACGAAGATTCAGCGGACCCCACCTTAGCTCCCACCCACTCAGACGCTCAGAGGGCAAAGCCAGTATTTTGCATTTTTCACAAGCTTTCCCAGGTGATGCTAATGCATGCTAACATGGAGAACTGTCTCCAGTTCCTCACCCCTTGCTAGGCCTCTGAAGATGTTTCAGTGTCCCAACACTGAAGCAGTTTTGGTTATTTTGATGCCCCAGGCTATTTCTACCTGGTTAATTACCTATGTAGAAGCCGTAACATGATTAATTCAGGTGGATACCATCTTGGAAGTCCCATCGAACCCTATAATTATGTGTGAAATACACATTTAATTTAAGCAGAAGGGCAAAGATTATGCTGATGATGCTCAGGGGCCTAAGGGTGTGCAGAGCAGATTTTGAACAGGTCATAGAGCTGATCTTTCCTCGGCTTCCTAGGCCATGGTCATCTGGTGTGGGTAGAATGTTCCTGATTTTCAAGTCAGTCTTTATAGCATCCAATTAAGTCTTAATGCTGCGAGTTTGCCTAAACTCAGGAAAAAGGATAGCCGAGTCCCTGTAGATAACACCCAGCAGAGATCTAGGTGTAATTATTTGGATAACTTGACTACAAAATGTGCCAAATGAAATGCAGTTTTCTTCCCCCACATAAATTTTGGGGTCTGAGTGATCAAAATCTCGTTGGTTTCTTGTTTTGGCTTTTGCAGAAACTGGGATTTTAAGTGTTTGTTTTGCAAATTATACATTTCAATGTGTTATGCTATGATGTGTTAAACAAATGGAGAGATTTTGGTTTGGAGATTCTTTTTTCCCTCTGTGCTGGCCAACTATTTCAAATGATTTGGCTTTGGCTTCAGTGTGTTCCTTTGGACAGTTGATTTTGGGGGGGGGGGCGGTAATGCCTTAGGCAAAGAAAAAAAAATCCAAAGTGCCAAAAGAACAGTTAGAGCAATTCTGTAACTGCCACCCCACCCCTGGGCAGACAAAGTGAAATCCAAACAACACAAAACAGCTCAACAGACCATCCCCTAACTAACCGAAAATAGTTTTTCGGGGCAATGTTTCCTACCTAGTGCTTTCTCTCCACTCCTGGGTCCTGGCTGAAACTGGAAAGGGGCCAGGCTTCAGCACCTCCTTGCTTTTGATTGCTGTTTATCCCCTGAAACATGATTGTCTATAATTATGTATAATCTCTCCCTTGTTTACTCTTTTCCACCGAAGCTTGAACACGGTTCAATTGTGTCTCTGTCTTTGCTCTGCCCAGGTGCGGTGAAGAAACAGTTCCTGTATTTTCAACTTTTTTTTTTTTTAAATAAAAGGCATTAGGTCTCCATTTGTCCCTTCATTCTCAGAAACCTGACATTCTGGCCATTCCTGAATTGATTCATTCAACATCAGATGAGTGCCAAGTACTGTGCTCAGTGCCTTGGAGGAAATAACGCTACTCATCCTTTCCTGACCAACAACATATCAGCTGTCAATATTTTCCCCCTCAATCACTTGCCGGTTTAATTCCTGGCCCTGAATTAATCGTTAGCAGCTGAGTTTATTACAGGCAAGTGTCCATGAGTATCCTACTTGGCTTTTTCCACTACAGGCCACCCCTACTCCCCTATTTTAAAGAGAGTGAAGTCAAATTCTACATGCAAAGCAGATCCCTAAAACCAGAACGGGCACAAGGATACAGCTTACGAGAATATGGATCATGCATGCAGACTCCATGGGCGTGCAGTCTGCACTGCATGCTCAGGGACGCCTGGGGGGCTCAGTCTATTAAGCATCTGCCTTCGGCTCAGGTTATGGTCCTGGGGTCCTAGGATCGAGCCCCACGTCAGGCTTCCTGCTCAGTGGAGAACCTGCTTCTCCCTCTCCCTCTGCCTGCCGCTCCCCCTGCTTGTGCTCTCTATCTCTCTCTCTGTCAAATAAATAAAATCTTTTTTTAAAAAAGACCCCATGCTCAGACAGACCCTCTGCTTGGTTTAATGCCGCATTGTCAGCGCTGTAACATTAATACTTTTTTAATACGGGGCAGGCATTTTCATTTTGCACCATATCCCACAAATCATGTATCTGTTCCTACAGATACCCCAGACCCCATCCAGCTTTAAACAAAAATAAATAAAAATTGTTCTAGAATCTGATGGCACCGAGGAATGGAGGAGCCAGGAAAGAGAAAAATTTGTGTGTGCTCACGTGCTTATGACTTGTGTGGCACTCCTCCAGCCTGTGTTTAGATTTCTTTAACATCCTTATTAATCTTGTCACATTTCAGCTGAGCTCCTCTGAAATAGAACTGACCCCAGAAATATCCTGGCAGGGAGCTGCTAAGACCCTGCCACCTTTCTGGGGGTTTCCTGCTCACTGACGGTGCTGTTAGGGGATATCCGTCTCTCTCAGAGGGAAGTTGCTAATTCCCAGGATTGAGCTTGGAGAGCAGACTTGGGGTGCGGTGGGGTGGGGGGCAGAGAGGCAAAGATTACCCTGTTCCAAGGGAGGAGAGGCGGGGCCTGTTGGCTAAATCATGAGTTACATGAAGAGAAATGAAGGTCCACTCCCCAAAACCTTAATCTATAGATTCCAAAAGGAGAGAGGGGAAAGTTACTTCTCAAGCTGTAAAGGACTGGGGAGAGAAAGAGGTCCCCAGGGCTGCCTACATGGCCCAGTGGTGAATGGGAAAAGTGCATTTTCATTTGACACACCCCTTTGAGTTTCTTATAAGGTTTGCTTTGTATTTGGTGAGGCAAATATTGGCAAGGGAATCAATTTCTTAAAAAAAAAAAGCAAAGTTTTGAAAGCTTTAAAAAGTCTGGAAGAAAACACAACAAAGTGTTACAACACTTGATTTGGATGGTAAGGATGATGATTGGGATCTCCCACGCCCTTTTTACTTTTTCTTCCCCCCAAATTTTACAGAGACCTTATAATTTTCATCATATAAAAAATAAGTCTAACAACTATTTGAAAATGGAGGGCTCAGAATTTTAAAATATAGAGACATGGGCATACCTTTCAGCCCGCTTGGGTCATCAGCTCACGCTGAGCACTTCCTCCTATCGGTTTCCAGCACTGATCCTCAATGAGGAAGGTAGGAAATCATTTGACTTACACTTCTCACTTCAACATTTTTAAATCTTAGGGGATATTTGTATGCACACAGAAACATGAGCTCCTACCTGGCAGAATTCATTTGTACCTGCTGAACACTCCCACCTGAACCTCCAGTCATTCCTCCCCAGTTTCCAGAGCGGAGCGAAATCAGAGCCATAAAAAGCCGGCCGTGGCATCAGGCTGTGGAAAGGTACGAGTGTCCCCACTCTCACACAGGAAAGAGAGGCATGAGGGCTATTGTTGCCAATTACCTGGCATGTGTAAGTACTGATGTTTGCAAGGAAGTCTTTCAACCTTTTTTTCCAAGAAGTTTTGGTGGCTCTTTCAAGTACCAATTATAAATTTCCAAACCCCAGACATTTGGGTGCCAGTCTGAAACAGGGACTGTTCCTGCTAAGACTTGTAGTAAATTGCAACAGCGTGGAAAGTGGGCGGTTTGTTTCCCAGAGTTCAAGCGGGGACTGCAACTGTCAGTGGCACCTTCGAGATGCTTCTACACAGGGCTCCTCGCTATTCCAAGATGGGGAATGGTTTTCATAGGCTCCCGAGGGGGGCTGGCCTGAGGAGTGACCAGTAGGAGACAGAACTCTCAGGCCTGCAGGCCCTAGGCTCATCAATAAAGAAGTAACTGCTTACTGCTGCTTCCAGCTAGGAGAGGAATATAAATGAACACTGTGTTCTTCCAAAGGGCCCTCATCTGAGGCGCCTGGGGATGATACATATGCATGTATTAAATTTATCTATAAAGAGTCAGGACTTGTGGCTGTCCCTTTATGGCTTACAAGTCAAAATGTGTGCCACATTGGAAGTTAACTTCACAGATACGGCCTTGTGTCAGACAAAAGGTCACTGGGCTGTCACTGAAGAGACTCAGTGAGGAAAAAAAAGAAAAAAAACAGTGCCAAACGCCTCAGGATGGCAGCATATTAACTTGGGTAAACACCAGCATGTGGTGTGTTTTACACATGTATGTACATGTATGTTTATACTTCGGTGAGATGAATAGCACCACAAAACTGATATTTAAGTGATTAAGTGTATTTGATATTTTATTGATTCTAGGAGAGATGGCATTTAAAGGGACGGCTGGGCAGGCAGAAGGGAGTGTGTAGGTTGGAAATAAGAGAAAAATGTGCTGTCTCTATGGGGGCTGAGAAGTGCTGGGCCCCGAGGGAAATGACTGAATTAGTTACCACCATCCGGGACCAGATCAAATATGGCCGCGGGCTTATCAAAGGTCTAGAGGGAAATCCAGTCATAGGATCTGGCATCTTCAAGGGCCGGCATCAAGACCCATGATCTAGTCGAGAGAATATGAAATCAGAAAGAGCTTACCTTACCTCAAGATAAAGCCTCTAAGTCAAAGAGAAGGCACAGGCTTTGTTCTAACCCATCAGAGAGTTCCCTGAAGGACTTAGCAAGAGACCCGTACGCGGGAGGACGTGTGGGGAAGCCTGGACTCCAATGGCAGTGTCAGGCCCGAAGGATGACGTGAATTCTGACATAAGGTAGTACCACTCAAACTGGGGACCAAGAGTCCCAGAGCAAATTCCTCAGGAGAAAAAGCTCTAAAAACAACCCCAGACCCTGAGAGACTATAGTCACCTTTTCCGTAGGCATTTACAAGAGTGGTGACTGGTGACATTGTCCACACGAGAGGCCTGGGCCAGGGCAGGGAGAGATGGGGGACCAGCAGGACAGACGCAGGAGGAGCCGTGAGTCTGGGAGCTCTGGCCAGCCAAGGTCAGGCTTGGAAGGCTTCACAGCTTCTTCTGTTGGTGGAAGCTGAGGCTGGGGACACCAGGAGAGAGAAGGGCTATTTGGAAAAGGGGTAATAATGACCGGAAGAGCCTGTTGCTAAATATGAACGTGGGAGTTACAGTACAGAAAGCACAGACTGTGGCATCCAAGAGATCTGACTTCATCGCTTATGATCTTCCTAAGCTTGGCTCGGTTAATCTATTTGAGACTCAGTTTCCTTATCTTTAACATGTGTAAAAGAACACGTGCCTCAAGGGGCTGTTGGGAGAATTTAACAACAAAATACAAAGTACCAGCAAATAGTAGGCCCTCAAAAACCGTGAGCTCCCTTCTCCTTCCTTCTCCCCCCTGTTTTATCTTCTTGAGTCAGGCCACTTCCCTCTTTTCTTCAGCCAGGCCTTATTCTCAATCTCCGCTCCCTCCATTAACTTCCAAAGAATGATGGCTAACGGTACCCACCAGCCCTCGTCCCTCGCTGCGCCTCCAGTTTGAGACCGACTTCCCCCTTGTTGTCTGACGGGTTGGACATGCCGAGAGCTCTCGAATGCCACAGAGCTGACAGCAGACCCCATGTTGACTTGGACCTGCAGCCCAATTCTGGAATAATCCAGAGAACTGCATTTCTCTCGGAGTAGGCCACCTGTAACTTTAAATTGGATCCTAGTCACTCTTTGGCCTAATAACACTCAGTTATAAGACTTTTCCAATATTTTTAAGGAATTGTCCTGCTCACCTTCCACTATCTGCACTCTTGGACCAAATACAACTGACCTTGTTCTAATTTGGACCGCTGATAACTTTGAGTTCGGTTCACTGTTTTGAAGATAGATCAGAATTAGGTCAGCCTCTGTCATCCAAGGCTAAAATCAGCACACAGGTTGAGGAAAGCAGCCGACAAACATCAATGTATAGAAAATTAAGTTCTTTGAGTTCCTTTATTTTTTTTTTTGTTAGATAATACATTCTCATGGTTAAAAGTAAAAACAATATAAAAAGTCATAGGGTGAAAGTTTTCTCTCCCATCTTCCATTCATTTTGTTTTCTACTCCTCTGCCCCAAGAGATACTCTTACTATTTTACCTTTCCCTCCAGTTTTCTTTATGTCAATGTGAATATATATTTCTCTTTTCTCCCTTTCTTATACAAAAGGCAATGAACCATATACCTTCTTCTATGCCTTGCTTTTTTCATTTGGCAATATGCTCTGTATATTTTAACAAATCAATATATACAGAGGTTCCTATGTGTTTTTCCTCTCGCTCTACAAATGCACAATATTTCATTGTGTGGAGCTACCTGAGTTTGATCAGATTTCAAATGATGGGCTCTTGGGTTGTTTCCAATCTGCCAAGATAAACAATTGCAATGACTTACCTTAGGCATATCTGTTATTTTGTATGCGCACAGGTAGAGCTGTAGGATGAATTCCCAGAAGTGGACTTGTTGGGTTAGAAAGCCAGTGCATCTGTATTTTAATAGGTACTGCCAAATTGCCCTCCACAGGGTTGTGACCTCCCCCCATTGGAATATGGGGAGAATGCCTGTTTTCCTAGAGCCTCACCAACAGAATGTGTTTGGATTTTCAAATGTTTGGATTTTTGCCTATTCGATATGTGAAAAATAGATCTCCATCATTTCAAATGTCATCTCATTGCATTTCTCTTATTATGAGTTAGGATCAGAACATTTTACATATTTAAGAATCATTTGTGGGGCATCTGGGTGGCTCAGTCAGGTAAGCATCCAACTCTTGATCTTGGCTCAGGTCACGATCTCAAGATTCTGAGATCAAGCCCGCATCAGGCTCCACGCTGGGTGGGAAACCTGTTTAGGATTCTCTCTCTCTCCTTCTCCCTCTGCCCCTTCCCCCCTAAAAAAAAGAATCACTTGCATTTTTTCTCTGTCAACAGTTCATGTCCTTTGCCTAACTTTTTACTTAATCATTGGTCTTTATCTTATCAATTTTTAGGTCTATTTATATAATCAGAGATCAGTCCTTTTGTGATAGGAGTTCGTTTTTTTTCCCATTTTTGTCTTTTGTCTTTTGACTTTTTTATATAATTAAACTTATCATAGTTTTCATTTATGACTTTTGAGTCATTGTTAGAAAGGCTTTTCCTACTACAACGTTATAAGGGAATTTGTCCGTGTTTTCATCTAGTATAGGTATGATTTTATATTCCTATTGAAACATATAGTTGATTCATATAAAGTTCGTCCTAGTGTACAGTGTGAGGTAGGGATCCAACTTAACCTTTCTCTGGATGGCTGCACACTTGTCCCAATACCATTGGTTTATAAATACATTTTTACCTGCCCTTTTAAGAGATATACCCTTTATCATATATAAAACAATCATATATATTTGGATCAATTTCTGGACTTCCTATTCTGTTTCATACAAGCCTAGAGATATATCAAGAAGAGTAAGAGGCTTGGAATCAAACTGCCTAGATTAAATTCAAATACATCGCATGCTATGTGGGTGACCTAGCCAATTTCCTGTCTCAACCTGTAAAGATGGGATTAAATGTGCCTTGCACCGTGCCTGGCAAATGGACACACTCAATGTCAACAGTGAGAATAATTACGCTGGTGTGGTTCCCACCCATTCCAGTGGGTGATGTGTATTATCTGTGTGGATGGGGGTGGGGGCCAAGTGCCTCATCCTTGCCCCCCTTTGCCCCCTTTGCTGGGTGCTCTGTGAGAATGCTATAGCCTGTACCACAAGGCCTCCCCTCGTTTCCCTGAAGTTGCCAAAGTAGGCTCCTACCAGCAGAGTTCCTTACCGTGTCAGAGCCACCCAGTGATCTATGGGTGTTCCAAACCCTGTGGAAATGATTCCTTCTTCCAGTTCCTCTCTTCCCACACCTCAGGCCTGAGTCCTCCTCAGGAGGAGGCTGTGAAACAAGGTTCCAGGCTGACACCAGGCTCTCCCTCCATAAGCTCAAACAAATGCCTTATTTTCCATATACCAAACCTTCATCTAAATCAACTCCTTCTTCAAGATCTGTGATTCAGTTCATCAGACATTTCTGGATAGGTTTAGATCCTATCTCAGGCCTGAGACAGGGCTCTCCCTCTCTCACATGCACACACATACATACACACACAAATGCATATTAACCAGAGACCTGTGGGTCTAAGAATGTGAACAAATGAGTCCCCAGGGATTAAAGAGAAAGGCCATTTGCAATTCCAAAAAGCACTGAGATAGCAGAATACAAATGTTAGGAACCCACTCTTCAGGCATTCAACCATTTATCCCTGCATAGACCACAACCAGATTTTGTGGAGGGGAACAAAAGAGGGTGAAACCTCATTTTTGTTTCGTTTATCTCAAAGTGTTTCCAGTTTAACAGGTGTGCAAAAACTACACAGATTCACATCAAGCAAGGGAAACAAACATCCCAGAGCAGCTAGGCCATGATACACACAAACACGGGTCTGGTCCCAGTTCCTTCAGCAGTGGCCACCCAATTGGAAATCCATATTGAGCAAGGCACATTACTTTTCAGTTGATAATAACGGTCAGGTGTGCTCTAAAAGTCCAAAAATACCAAAGCAGTTAAAAGACAAACAGCTAATTCAACTTTATATATAGAAGTGCATAGTTAAGGTCTCCTGTGAATCACTGATCAATTTGGGCCAAGTCAATGAAAAGAGAGCTATTTCACAGACCAAGCACATAAAATGCAGGTAAACATTTACTTTGTTTCTTAATCCTTTGAGCTCTCTCTCAGGGACTCTCCCCACTTCTAGCCCCTCAGCAACTTCAAGGACACAACATAGTCCTTGAAAATTCAGGGTCCGAATGGTCCATACAGAGCATTGCGGGCAGGACGAAACTTAAGTGATTTTCCTCTTATGGGGGATCTTTATATAATTATGTGGAGATACTGACCAGTGTAATCGCAGTGACTAGTCATAGCTGAGTTCTTGCTGTGGGCCAAGCACTGTGCTGAGGGGCTAAACGTTTGACTAGAGTTTTCATTTAACACTATCAGCAGCTCTCTGAAACAAATACTACTATTATTTCCATATCATGAATGAGGGAACTGAGGCCTAGACAGTTTAGGTGACTTTCCCAAGGTCTCCGAGCGACTAAGTGGCAGGGCTTGAACTCAGGTCTGTCAAAGTGCAAACGCTTAACCTCTGCATGCATTGACCAATTGCATTTGGCTTTCATTCATGAGGACTAATTGAATCTGGCCTGCTAACAGCGCCTGGAAGCATTGGCTACACAGCAGTAGCCGGGGCAGGTGGTTTGACCCTATTCTGTTCCAGTTCGTAGGGGTGAGCTCATTGCTAAACACTCTCTTTGCCTAAAAATATCAGACAGTCCACACCCTGGAGCCCCACAGCTGCTCACGGCAGATGCTCAAAGCTAGAAAGTGCTTCATAAAGCCTATGGAAGGGCTTTTTGACCATGGTCCTGGTGCCCGTAGTGAGAGCAAAGGGAGGGAGGTGGAAGGAAGGAAAGCTGAGACATAGTGAGATCGTGGAAATAAGGCCCAGACCCCCAACAACTGCTTCCCTAATGAGATGGGCTGCCAAGTGCCAAAGTCCCTCCTAGAGGGGTCAGTCTAGGCTAGCGAGACCAGCCACATTTCCCTCCTTGCTTTCATGGATCCTTCCTGAGTTCCAAGGGATAGTTAAGGTGGCACAACCATCCAACAAATATCTATTAAACTTCTACCACATGCCAAGTATCGTAGATTCTGGAGCTACAGCAACCAACACCCTGCCCCCCCCCCAAAAAAAAGAGACCAAATCCCTGTGTGGGCCTCAGGGAAATTGCATTCTGTGGGGGAATGAGGAAATCCAACAAACAATAATTTGTAAAAAGTACGTATCATAGGTCAGATGTGATAAGGACTATGTAGAAAAATAGAGCACGTAGGGAGGATGGGAAGTGAAGTGGGGGGGGGGCAGGGAGGAGAAGGAGCAAATTGCTATTTCAGTGAGGGTGGTCAGGGAAGGCCTCCTGTGATAGGTAACTCTTGTGCAGAAACCCAAGGTGGTGAGGAAGTGAATCATACTGCTCTCCAATCAAGAGCGTTCAGGCGGGAGGGAACAGATAGGGCGGAGGCCCAAAGGCAGGGAGGGACACACCTAGCTTATTTTATGAGTAGTGGGGGAGAGGGGGTGTCAGTGGGTCTAAAGTGAAGTGAGGCAGGGAAAGTGAAAGGAGATAAAGTAAGTGAAGTAAGTGAAGGCCCGATTAGGTAGCACCTTGTGGGCCGAAGTAAGGACTTTGGCTTTTGTTCTGAGCAGATGGAAGGCAGTTGAAGGCTCTGGGAAGAGAGGTGACACAGTCTTGGGTTTTAAAGTGACCACTGTTCTACCGAGGGCAAGAGAGACCAACTGTAAAGGCATTATAATCATCCAGATGAAAGATGATGCCTTGGGACAGGGAGGCAACGGCAGAGGAGACAAAGTGATGAGAATTGGGCTGTAGTTTGGAGGTGGGGCAGAGTTTGCTGAAAGAAAAGCTGTGGATGTGGAAGAGTGAAGGGTGTCAGGAAAAACTCCAAGGTTTTTGGCTTGAGCAATTGGAAGAACGGAGTTGTCGTTTGTAGCAGTTGGAGATTGCCAGAACAGATTTGGGAATGAAGGAGAAATTTGGTTTTGAAAATCTAAGTTTAAGATGCCTAATTACTAGATATCCAACGAAGACCTTCAGTAGGTAGCTTGGCATTCAGTGAAGCCTGGGTCCAAGAGAGCTACCAGGGTCCTGTGTGTGAGTTTGCCCAGAAAGACACCTATTTTCTTTTTTTTTAAAGATTTTATTTATTTATTTGAGAGAGAGCATGAGAGGGAAGAGGGTCAGAGGAAGAAGCAGACTCCCCGCTGAGCAGGGAGCCCGATGCGGGATTCGACCCAGGGACTCCAGGATCATGACCTGAGCCGAAGGCAGTCGCCCAACCAACTGAGCCACCCAGGCGCCCAGAAAGACACCTATTTTCATTCATTCTCACTAGCACAGCCTCATTGATTAATTTTGCTGCTAGGTGTATTGGTACAAAAAGATTCATTATTGTTGTATTTCATCACAGATGAAATATTTTCCATTTAGCCTTTATTTTTTGCTTGAGTTCAACTACTATCTGATGATAGTAGCTCAATCTCTGCTTCTCTTTTTGTTTGTTCACATTCCTAGCACATCTTTTCCCATCTTTGCATTTCCCATTTTTCAGAGTCACTGTGCTGTAAAAGTGTCTCAAATAGATAACCTGTATGATATCGTTTAAAAAGTAAAAACCCAGGGGGCTCTGCCTGGCTCAGCTGGTAGAGTATGTGACTCTCGATCTTGGGATTGTGAGTTTGAGTACACATTTAGTGTAGAGATTACTTAAAAAAATAAATCTTAGGGGCGCCTGGGTGGCTCAGTCAGTTAAGCATCTGCCTTCAGCTCTGGTCATGGTCTCTGGGTCCTGGGATTGAGCCCCAAGTCAGGCTCCCTGCTCAACGGAGAGTCTGCTTCTCTCCCTCTCCTTCTACTCCCATCCTCAATCTTAAAAAAAATAAATCCTTAAAAAAACTTTAAAAATCAATAAATAAGAAAATAAAAACCCAGTCTGTGAATCTTTTACTTTTACTAGGCAATTTTATCTCATTTACATTAATTGCTGTTGAATCAGAACAGAGTCCGGGTAAGATTTCCAATGGTTCATTTGTTTGTTTGTTTGTTTTAAAATTTTATTTATTCATTTGTCAGAGAGAGAGAAAGAGAGAGCACACACAAGCAGGGGGAGCAGCAGAGGCAGAGGGAGAAGCAGGCTTCCTGTTGAGCAAGGAGCCAGATGTGGGGCTCGATCCCAGGACCCTGGGATCATGACCCGAGCCGAAGGCAGACGCTTAATTGACTGAGCCACCCAGGCATCCTTCCACTAGTTCATTTGTGATAAGGAACAAGAATCTAATTTCAAACGCTACCAAATATATTTAAGCTTAAAAAAAAAAAAAGAGTATATAGTCTCATTTCAGAAGACAGGTTTATTAACTCTCAGCCCCTTTGTTTCTTTTATAAAGCCCTTCCAGATATTACAATACATACATCTGTGGGTAGGAGGCCACCACTCTGGCCATCGAGGTAAAGGTCCTGGGTCCCAGCATTGGCAAAACCTGGTAAGTAGCTTCCTGTTCAGAATGCTTCACTGAGCTCATTTTCATCTGGTGCACAATACATTCCAGGAATCATCAATTAAATCCAACTAGTTGGGAGGGATTTAAGAAGGTTTTCCAAAGGAGAAGGCATTTGAGCCAGAGCATGAAAGATGTTGAGAACATGTATATGGGAAAGTGAAGGGTATTTCAAAGAAGGGGGACACCATGAATGAAGGCATGATCTATTTGGATAGTTCAGAGTGGCTGGAAAGTGAGGTGATTAGTAGAGTGTTGTAAGGCTACAGCAGAACAAAAGGTTAGAAAGGTAAAGCCAGAGTGTGATGGCCCTGAACACCATGCTAAGAAGATCAGACTTCTTAAGTAAGAACTAAGGAGCCATAAGAGGTGTATGGGGGGGGGCGGGGAGTAAAGATTCCTAACTATTTTAGGAAGACAATATTATACAGGCAAGAGACTAAAGGTAAGGAGGTAGTGGAGAAGTTGTTAAAATACCTTGGCCAGGGTATACTGGCCCTTCTCCCATCTCCACAGGAGACATCACCAAACAATCTTGACATTCTTTCCCTGGGTACCAGCTCGATGCCTCTGAATCCTTTTCAATGCAGTCCATTTGAACTGGCACAGGAGTTAAATTTGTCTTCTATTCCTGGCTTAAACAAGAGGTATAGAGAGTCCAAGCTGGGCAGATCTAAGATATAGTGTGTTGGTAAAATAAAAAAGAATCAAAAGACGTGGATGAGGAAGAAAAGTGTGTCTAGGATGAGTGGAATGATATTTGCCTTGCAGAAATTCTATGATAAAGTGTACTGTGAAAGTGTCCTCTCCAGGGCTCTGATTCTGTGCTGTGAATGTTTTGGGCTGTGCTGAGGCAAAGAGAATTGTGTTCAAGAGTAAATATGCAAATCAACAAACCAGCAACTCATTTTGAAATTAATTGGTATGAAAATGCAATGTGAAAAAATTTTTTAAATTATTTTTATGTCTTTTCCAGTCTGTAATTGATTCTTTCATTGAGTGTTTTATGTTAAGTGCTTTATGACATGGGGTATTAAGGATATTGCATAAAAATAAAATAGACTGCACTGGGTAGCCTCATATACATAACCCAGACCCAACTCCATTTGTCATTGACTTAAATTAACTTCAGCTATTACAAATTTTCTTTCTTTCTTTTGCAGCTCTTCATTGATTTTTTTTCTTCCATCTCCTCTCAGTGACCTTTATTACACAGTCCTTTCTGATGCTAGTCCCTCCTACTCCATTTCATCTTTTCAATTTCTCCCTGATGAGATACCTTATCTTGCTGGTCCTGTTTCAGACGGAGACTGAATTATATAGATTCCCCAGAGAGCCTGCATTGAACCAAGGAAGTGACTGATATTTCTACAATAATATATCTGAGTTTGTAAAAATATTCCTCCACTTCCGCCCTATTACTGAAAATTGGCTATCAATTAATTTATTAACTTAGCAAATAATTATTTGGCACATTCTATGTTCTAGTCACCACCCTTGGCACCGGAAATACAAGCATCTGTCCACAAGCTCCATGTCACAATTTTTGTGCTATTGACATTTGTAATGGACTCAAAAATTTATTCGTACTCCAGTTCAGACGTGCAAAGGGAATGTTGCTTCTTCTTGTCCGTTAACAGATCTTCTTCATGAGATCCAATCTGCTGGGAAGCCAGAAAAAACTCCTACATTTTTGCCCAATCTTTGGACTAAATCTGGTGTGTTGGTATAATCATTTAAACAATGTCTTTGAGAAAATGCTCAATTCTCTCAGAACATGCTCTGCCTCTCAGATTTCCAGCTGCCCTCCTCACTTCTCTACAAGATGGCGCCCAGGCTTATGAGGAAGCGGTATGGCTCAGTGACCTTGGCAGCAGGAAAGAAGGCCCTAGATCCAGATCAATGTGTCTATATGGCTCTCTGAGTCCTGGATGGCCTCTGTGGTAATGATGTCTCTTTCTGACTCATCTCCATTTGATCTGTGAGCCTCCTCTGCCATTGTCTGTGATCGGGTCTTCAGCCTGACCAAGCCACAGTGGTCCTCCTGGATGACTGGCTCCTCACCTCTTGTAGGCATCACAGACCTGCCTGAGGTTCTGCCTCATTTTCCACCCAAGTCCCGGACAATCGGACTGTTCGCCCCTCACCATCATAGGCCCCCCTGCAGACCCACCAGCTCTCAACTCAGTGATGTTCTAAACATGCTCCCACTCAGAGTCATGTGGGAGCTTCTAGGTCCTACCGTGGCACAGCAAAACCAGCAGTTATTCGGGAAAACCAAACTCCAGTTCTTGCTCTGCACATCATGCTGCCCAACCAAGTGTCCTCTGATGTGACCCCCACAGGCTGGGGCAGAGCAACCTTGGAGGTGACCTTCTCCCAGAGCTTGCTTCCTGCCAGACAGGAAGCAAACCAACATCTGCTTCCCCCTAGTATTCCCTATAACCCATCTAACACTCCTCACCACTCTTGAGCTGAGGCTTCCATAAAAATTGCTGGGCACACTCTCCATTCTTTCATTTTTCTCTCCCTTCTTCTTTCTAGCCTCCTATGCCAGAGGAGGAGGTGTTTCTTTTACTCTCCCTTCCTGTTTGCACAGGACACCCATCTCAGTAACCTGGGCCAGGAGAGATTGGGCACCCCCTTCCTCTTCCTCCATATAATTCTTCCTCCTTAACCCAGCCTCATGGCTAAGCCTTAACAGCAAGTGAGGAGGGCAGGGAAAGACTTAAATAAAAACTAACCTAAACTGAGAGGTATTTTGAAAATACTATTATATGTTGAAAATAACTAGAATTTGTTTTTAACTGTCAAAAGATTGGGTCACAAGAATTTTGCTCTGAAATTCTGGAACAAAAAATAAGCCTCTGAGATTTCCTTGTAATTCAGATCCTCCATGATACACATTTCTGCTGCAGCATGGTCTAGTTGTATATAAAGGTATTATAGGAATTTGAATATTATAATGTTCCAGTTATAAAATTCCATCCTATAAAAGGAAAGTGGAAGAGAAATCAGAGTTAGAAGGAACATTAGAGATCATGTAATTATATGGTCCCTCCAAAGAGGAATCCTGACCTGTGTCTCTGGAGTCTCTGACAACACATGAACTCTAAGAACTAAGACTCAGAGGGCATTCTCTCTCACAGCTAAACAGCCCCTATTGTGAGAAAACCCTGCCTCATGTTGAGTCAGATTTGTCCCCCTGAGACTTCTAGGCGTTATTGCTGATCCTGGCCCCCGAAGCTACAGAGGCGAATTGTAACATCTTTTCTCCATCGTGCCACTTCAAATATTCTAAATCTAAAATATTCTGCCTCTTCCTCAATCTGTTCTCCAATTCATGGTGTGGGTGTGTTTTCATTCTTTTTAATTTCTGCCACCTGGATACTCTTCCCCAGATGCAATTCATTCTCTCGGTACAACATCGCTCTTAAAATGAGGTGCCTGGATGTGAGCATGATGCCTCCGTTGTGGTCCTCGGGCACTGAGTCCTGCAGCATCTGGATCACAGATTTCTGATGTCAGAGTCTATTAACAGAGATTAATAAATGTTTGTTTCCCCCTCTCCTCCCTCAAGACCCGGTGGTTCACTGAAACTCCCAGCTCGGGCCCTCAGATACACCTGCAACCCCCGTCCTTTCCCCCCGGTATTCCTGCCTCGCTCTACAGTTTATGAAACTCAGGTGCGGGACTCATCCAGGCTCGTCTAGTCGGTAGAGGCAGAGTTATAAAAACAAATACTGAAACAACAAAGCTTAGGGCTGCTAACCTTCATAGCAGAGAAACAATAATGTGGGGTGGGGCGGGGGAAAGGTTAAGAAAAGAATTAAAATTTTATTTTCTCCTTTTTGGGTCTTTGTTGTCTCAGTATCTCAGCATCAAAATCGCTTTTTCACATTTGTAGGCACTATGCCAAGACTCCTTAAAGAAAATAAAGTTCCTGATGTCCCACTAGGAAAAATGTACCAATACAATCCTACACTTTCGTAAAAGGAGACATCGTTATGGCTAGTACGAACCACTTTGAAATGGATGGGTTTGTCGACCGCCCCCACCAGTGCAATATTAAGATGGCCCCCGTTAGTATGCACATCTGTAAATACTTCATTCAAGCCTAATGAAATATTAACCTACGACTGTTGCATTAATACATGTAAAGTAGAAAGTATCTTAGATTACTACTCTGCCTTTTATGTGAAATACCTTAAGTGAATGCAAAGATGGCAATACAATATTCCCCCAAGAACTGCAAAGTTTGCATTTCCTGAATGGGGTAGGTTTCTAGTTACATCATTTACTTTGGAAGAAATATATAGATGGTTTCTGGGTTAGCATGGCAGCAGAAAGCTGTCCCTGATACAGTTCCTCCTGCCTCCCCATTAAAATGCCATGAGCAAAATACAAAAGTAGCAATGGCATTAGAAACTATAAATAAGACAATGTCATAGGCCTGCAGTGGGGCAGACAAAAAGAAGGATTAAGAAGCATATGATTTGATTTGCCTCCTGCATGCTCCATCCTCTGAAGGCAAACAGGGCAGATGGCCCCAGAGAAGGAAGGAATTATTTAGAATCTTCCTTTATTATCTATACATAATTCAGGCACAGATCAGACAATCTAGACAAATAAATTGCCATTTCCTAACTGTGCTGGAGTCAGGTACTGAATGAGCTGGGCTCAGCCCCCTCCAGCTTTGTCAGCATTGCTCCCCAGTTCCCTGGGCACTGTCACCCCCAGTATGCAATAGGACAGGAAGTGGTAGAAGCAAGCTGAGAAGCACCACATCCTAGACAGAGCCACCCCTACCTTGTGAGCAGGAGTGGAAAAATAGGAAGACTGTAGGAGGTGTGTGGCCTTCAAGTCCGACACTATTTAAAGAAAAGCCACCAACTGCATCTGACTCTCTTGTTGGCATGGGTTGCAGGTTGATTGGAGTGTATCTTTGGGTCCAGCAGAAATACACCAACAGATGTCTGTACAGACTCTTCTATCAGCCCAATATATGGGTTTTGAGCCGAAAGAGCAAAGTAAACTTGTAAACAAGTAAAGATATCTTGTCTGTTGGCAGCCCCCGAGTCTGAATCTACTTACTTCACTCATCGATGACTAAACAGAAAAAAACAAAAAAACCAAAAACAACCATGAGGTTTACGAAATTCTTGCCATTGATAAAGAAAAAAAGATTTACAGATTACTTTTCTCAGCCTAAAGATATTAGTAGAATAATTAAAAATAGAATTTCTGCATTCTAAATTACCACAGAGAATTCAAGTGAATAAAACATTTCTACTAATTTAATACAACATAAAATATAGAATAACATATAGAAAGCGAAGGAAATACCTAGATAACACAAAAAGCAGAAAACATAAAATAAATTAATAAAAACAATCTCTTTGACAAAAGATGTAAACAAATTTATCTATTTAATTTCTGTGAAGAACACAACAAACTTAGAGGTCATGGGAAAACACTTGCCTAATGGAGAGTCATCCTATCTTGCTGATGAGAGAAATTTACTTTAGGAGATACTAAACATTTTTCAAAGCCATAGAAATTAAAATAGTCTGGTTGTGGCATAAAGACAGATAAATGGAATAGAATTGCAATAAATGATGTTGAGACATCTTGCTGGCCATTTTGGGGAAAGAAAAAAAAAAAAAAAGACCAGATCCACACTGTACTTGTTTATATCAAAGTAAATTTGTGAGAGATGACAAATTAAGAATGTAAAACTTGAACCATAAAGATATCTAAAGAGCAAATGGAAGTGTTTTTTTTGGTACTTGCTACTAAAGGTAGGAACCATAAAGAAAGGTAGATATTCTAAAATTAAAAATTTCTAGAGAGGGAAAAACACTCCATAATCAAAGTAAAACACAAATATGTGTTTGCAATATATGTAAAAGGGAAACAATACCTTTAATAATACAGAGTTCTTATTAATTGATAAGAAAAAATGAGCACCCAAACATAAATATAGTCAAGGGACATTAACAAATGATTCACAAAAGAATACAAATGGCCATCAACCATACAAAACAATGTTCAGCCTTACTAGTAATCAGATATACCAATGGAATAAGCAGTGAGGAAGTATTTTTCTAGCATATTGGCAAAGACGAAAAAGACTAATACTCCTTAGTAGTGTCAAGGATGTGGGGAAATCAAATATAGCTCCGTTGTCATCTCTGCCAACATGACACCATGCCACCTCTAGTACCAGATGCCACTTTTGACTTTAATGTCTCTGGAAACAGAATGCTATTTCTGCTAAAGGAGCTGACAGATAAGTAGAAAGCTGAAAGGTCAAAAGGGTAGCTCCAATGAGACCCCTTTGTTGTCGAAGGGCAGATACAGTGGGAGTCATTAGATGAGCAAGATGGGAGGGTAAGAGGTTGTGGTTGGAAGCAGGATGTTGAAATTAGTGGCATGGTCATCGGTACAGTTTCTGAAAAATGACAGGATCCAAATTGAGATAGTGGGAGGAGATGATGGTGGGGTGGTATGGGAGGGAAGGCCTTTGGTGATGAAGGAGTCAGTGACAGAGAAACCGAGATTTTGGATGGTTGTTCAAGTGGACTGCAAAGTCCCCCAGGATGCTGGCATGAGTTGGGATAGAGAGGCAGCCTGTGGGTCAAGGGGCGAATGTCACCTGCAAATGAGGGGGAGATACTAGGCAGTAAAAGGCAGAATCAAGATGAAGAGAAGGTAGTAGGGTCCCAAAATGGATTTTTTAGTTTCACAACAGAGTAAAGAGATAATGATCTAGAGGCAGCATTTTGGAACAAGGAGAACAAGATGCCAATTTCTGACCCTAAAGTACATGAAGCATATATAACTGAACAGCCGCCATTTAAGATGGAAGCAGAAGTGATGTTCCTGGGACAAAGTTTGGTTCCAGTCAAGACTGCAGATGGAGGAAATGCTCAATGAAAACATTGAAGATACAGAGAAATTTGGTAATTAAGGAATTAAACTTCGGAGGAGATATAGAGCTTGAGTATGGGAGAGTGATTACTGAGTTGTACAGGGGTGAATGGCAGGCAGAGAACTTAACCTGGGAAAGAACCACAAGCTTAGCCTCAGACCATGGCTTTGGCCAGTGGAAAGGGTGAGTGATGGCTCAGTGTAGTGTCATTCACCTGGGTTTATTTCCCAGCACAGCCCACCATGAACTCAGGTGTGAAGAGGGGTGGAAGTAATACTGAAAGAGAGGTGTCACGGTGTGGTGGGTATACTTGGCTTATGAGTGACAGGAACCCAAATTAAATTAGCTTAAGCAAACTCGATTCACATAACCAAATCATCGCAAGGACAGGGTACAGCTGGGCTTGAAATCCAGGTCTCTGCTTCTCTCTGCATGCTGGCTTTCTTGCCTCAAACCTGTTCTAGAAATTTAGCTGCCAGGAGCTCTCAAGTTCACATCAGATTTACCACTCTAGACGCTAGAGCTCTCCAAGTTCAAAAATTTCAGGGAAGAGCTTTGATTGGCTCAGTTTAGATCAACAGCCCGTTTCTGGCAAGTAGGAAGGACTGAAGACACAGCCACGGTGTAGGCCAGAAAGAGAGATGGTTATTGCCCCAGTGTGCAGTAGAACTCAGGGACAACGGCGCACCAACCACAGGATGAAACATCAGTGCCCCACTAGACGCCAGTGCCCCCGGGGAGACTGGAGCACGCTCCATGCAAGGGTATCAGACCAAAGGGGGGGAAAACAGCAGAACCCCACAGAGTGGACCTAATTTATTTAGAAGGCATCAGAGACACCCAAGGTAAACCCAGAAACGCTTGCCAGTTGGGGGGCAACTTTGCACTTGGGTCCCGAGATTGCAATTGGAGCCAATTAGCAAAATACAGGTTATGGTCAAAGTAACCTCCTTTATTTATATAGACCGGATGACATCAGGGAACCTATGCTACAAAGAAATGAATTAACGTATGAATGATTGTTAACACACTCTTGTTATAATGAAAAAGGCAATTTATAGGTAAATAAGGAACACTTTCACTTAAACTAAATACCTCTCTCTTGTCCTTTCCCAGAAATGTTTTTCAGATCCAAGCGTTTTCATAGGTGTAACAGGGTGCCTGAAAATGAGCCAATTTATTTAAGAGCAGCGTCCATCAGAGAGATGAGCTGTGTATTCTGAATCCCTCCGCAGGCTGTCCTTTTTCTTGAATAAGAAACACACCCCACATCTCAGTGAATCTAAAATACCATTGTTTGTACGACGCACTGTTGTTTCATGTTCTGCTAAGAAATAATGAAGGCTGCCAGTTAAACTCTGATCTAATGCTGTGTTCACTTGAATTTTTTATGCTTATTGAAAGAACTCTTTAAACTTATTTAGACACAGAGTCTTATCCTGCATTACTCTTGCGTGTACATAAAAAAAAAAAAAAAAGGAAAAACCCGAGCAAAACAAACTGGTTACAATAGTCTTAAAACTTTTTCACATTTAGGGGCATGTGGGTGGCTGTCGGCTAAGCATCTGACTCTTGGTTTCGGCTCAGGTCATGATCTCAGGGTCTTGGGATTGAGCACTACATCAGGCTCCCCGCTCAGCAGGGAATCTGCTGGAGATTCCTTCTCTCCCTCTCCCTCTGCCTCTTGCCCTGCTCTCTCTCAAATAAATAGCAAATCTTTTTTTAAACCTTTTTTTATTATTGTGTTCAGTTAGCCACTGCATAGTAATCATTAGTTTTTGATGTAGTGTTCAATGATTCATTAGTTTTTGATGTAGTGTTCAATGATTCATTAGTTACGTGTAACACCTAGTGCTCATCACAGCACGTGCCCTCCTCAATACCCATCACCCTGTTACCCCCTCCCTGAACCCCCTCCCCTCTGAAGCCCTCAGATTGTTTCCCGGGGTCCATAGTCTCTCATGGTTCACAATAGCCAAACTGTGGTAGGAGCCGAGATGCCCTTCAACAGAAGAATGGATAAAGAAGATGTGGTACATAAATAAGTAAATCTTTTTAAAAAACTTTCACATTTAAAATTTGCCTCTCCTAAATAATTTTTTGAATTAGAGTTGAAGGCTGCTTCCTTCCCCTCCTTACCGCCCCCACCCCCCACAGACACAATCATCTTTGCTGTTGCAACATTTTTTTAAAAAGGGTTCTTCACAAATATCTCCCGGATTTTCTTCCAAGTCCCTGACCCAATTTTGTTGTGCGCGTGTGGACAATGACAGGCCCTCACCAACTGCTACCTGGACCACACATCCTGATTTCAGAACTGTTAAAATGTGACCACCACCAACAAAAGATGTTTCAGAAGCACAGCATTCATAACAGGGTATCCCAGGGTGCCCCAGGTTATAGTGGGAAGTGCCATGTTAATGTCAAGGGCAAAATTTCTGGTGACATTGAAGATTCCGGACAATGCAGTAGTAACATCTCTTTAGAAGGGACAATATTCTCCAACACACTGTTGCCGGGTCTGTGACTTCACTCCAGGCATTTTCTGATAAGACCAACCCTTCCTGTGGTGGTGTAGCAATTATTTCTGACTGAAGCTCTTGTGCCCTAAATCGGGAAGCCAAGTCATGTTCTGCATACCTTGCTTTTTCTCACTTAATAATATATTCTGCAGGTCTTCCCATAGAAGCCTTTGTAAAATGAATTCATTCTTTGTGACGTCTATATAGCCTCCCATTGTAGGAATGAACCATAATTTCTTTTACTAGTGGACTACCAATGGGCACTTCACTAACTTCCAGCTTTTTTGTTATTACAAATAATGCTGCAGTAGGCATCTCTGGCAACAGAAGAAACCGTTGATAGAGGCTGCCTTTCAAAAATGGGCCCAGAGATTTGGAACAAGAAGGAGAGTTCTTTCTCAGTGTGTACCCTTTTGACTATATTTATTTTTTGCAATATATTATTTTTATTTTTAAATAAAAGTAAACATTGAAAAAATGTGTTTTTGGTTTTGTTTTGTCTGGTTGTTGTTCTTTCTGCCTTTGTTTTAGAATGAATGTTGGTCTAAGCCTCCCCACTGATTCTGCTCTCATCTGGGAAACCTCTGGTTCCCTGTTGCTTGGTTCTTTGCCTTGTCGGACTTTTCCAAAGAAAAACTGGTTTCTGCAAATCCAGCTGAGTGCTCTCTTCCAACCCAAACTGGCAAGAGGCACTTTTCTTTAAGACAAACTCCAGGATGCTTACAGTATCAAATGCTGCATTTTCTTTTTCTATATTTCCAGATAAGAGAGGGGTTATCTCTGGCCTGCAGTACCTTCTTGGGATTCTGCAGTCCGTTTTGTGTAGGAACTTGGACCTTTCTTTTTCTTTTCTGTTTAACTCTGAGAATTAGTATTCACACTGCATAAGAAACAGTATCGTTTTTGCCCCGGAAAGTTTCCCTCTGCCGCCTTAATTCAGAGGTAATCCCCAGTCCTTAGCAAGGTCTGCTGCGATGGACATCTTGGGGTTCAATATCCTTTCTAACAACGAGGACTTATTACAAAGCAGTTAAAGAATCTGTTCTGTTGGTATAGTGCATTTTAAAGCATTTTTTAAAAGTCTCCATTATAAATTTCAAAATGCTATGATTTTCTAAATGTTTTATTTACATGAGTACTCAGTGTCTTCATTCCTTTTGGTACTCGTCTGAGAGTACTTGACTTTGTTTCAGACCAGAAACATTGAATTTACAGACTGTGTCATTGTGATTTTTTTAAATACATGCTTCATAAATAAATAGGGGAGAAGAGACAAGTCTTTCCAAATAATATACGTAAATACTCTCCCCTCTCATGCCCCACTACCCAGGACGAGTGGGACTTAGTGACACATTTCCAAAGAAAGAAGTATGAGAAGGAAAACACAGTAACTTTCCAGTGAAGAAACGTGGCAAGCTCCACCTTAACCACATGCCCAATGACCCCATCACAGTGAGGTCATGTGGCTGCGGGATGATGAGAAGGGCACGTGACCTCAGCGGCATTCTTTCCAAAAAAACAAAACAAAACAACAAAACAAAACAAAAACAAGAAACAAAAAAACCTCCATAACCCAATCTACTCATAAGGAAATACATGAGACAAACTCAAATTTAGAGACATTCTACAGAATACCTAACCACTATTTTTCAAAAATGTCAAGGGCATGAAAGACAGGGAAAGGCTAAGGAATTGTAATGGATTAGAAGACCCTAAGGAGATGACAGTTAAGTGCAGTGTGGTCCCCACATTGGATCCTGGAACGGAAAAAGGATATTATTGGAAAACCTGGCAAAATCTGAATATAGTGAGAATTTGGCTAATAGTAAAGTACCAGTTTGCTAATTTGATAAGTATACCTTAATAACGTGAGGTAACACTAGGGAACCCTGAAACTAGCCGAGGGGTATGCAGAATTCCCTGCACTATCTTTGCAACATTTCTGTAAATCTAAAATTATTCCAAGATTAAAAGTTTATTTAAAAATGTTTATGTTTGGGGCTCCCTGCTTGGCAGGGAGCCTGCTTCTCCCTCTCCCTCTGCCTGCCACTCTCCCTGCTTGTGCTCTCTCTGTGTCAAATAAATAAATAAAATCTTTAAAAAAAATGTTTATGTTTGTATTTCCCCTTTTCTTTCTTTTTAAAAATTTTAATTCTAGTATAGTTAACATATGGTGTTATATTAGTGTATTGTGTACGATATAGTGATTCAACAGTTCCATATGTCACCCCATGCTCATGCACTCCTTCATCCCCATCACCCTGTCACCCCCCCCCCAACCCCCTGCCCTCTGCTAACCATCAGTTTGTTCTCTAGAGTTAGGAGTCTGTTTCTTGGTTTGCCTCGCTCTCTCCCTCTCTCTTTTTTTTCCCTTTGCTCATTTGTTTTGTTTCTTAAATTCCACATATGAGTGAAATCATACGGTATTTGTCTTTCTCTGACTGACTTATTTTGCATAGCATAGTACTCTCTAGCTCCATCCACATCATTGCAAAATTACCATACTGTTTTGATTACCACCGCTTTATAAAATACCTTGAAGTCTGGAACTGGGATGCCTCCAGCTTTGTTCTTCTTCAAGATTGCTTTGGCTATTCGGGGTCTTTTGTGGTTCCATACAAATGTTAGGATTCTTTGTTCTAGCTCTGTGAAGAATGCCGTTGGTATTTTAATAGTGACTGCATGAAATCGGTAGATTGCTTTGGGAAATATGGACTTTTTAAAAAGATTTTGTTTATTTGAGAGAGAGAGAGAAAGAGAGTGCACTCAAGCGCATACGCATGAACAGGGGGGGAGGGAGGGGGAGAGGCAGAAGGAGAGGGAGAAGCAGACTCCCCGCTGAGCAGGGAGCCCAACGTGGGGCTCAATCCCAGGATCCTGGGATCATGACCTGAGTGGACGGCAGATGCTGAGGCACCCAGGCGCCCCCGGAAGTATGGACTTTTTAACAGTATTTGTTCTCCCGATCCATGAGCATGGAATGTCTTTCCATTTATTTGTGTCATCTTCAATTTCTTTCATCGGTGTTTTCTAGTTTTCACGGTACAGGTCTTTCACCTCCTTGGTCAGGTTTATTCCTGGGTATCTTGTATTTTCTCTTTTCAAGATCATGAGCCTGTGAAGTTAGGACTTTGTGTAGCTGCCTATATTTATCCAGAGCCTTGCATCATAGCACGGAAAGCTGTTACTGCTGCAAAACTGAGACCTCATCTCTGCCCTAAGCCTGATGACCAGGACATGGCCAGAAGACGACATCAAAGCCAGGGCAAGAGTGAGGAAGCGCATGTGTTCTGGAAGACCCTGTGTCTGGGCTTCCTGGCCACTGGGGTACTGGGGTACCACCTCGGCGGCAGCTGCTGACTCCAGAACTGGGAGCAATAAATTCCATTGGTTAAATTACCAAGCGGACTTGAGGGAGTCCGCTCAAGTCTCCAGCTGCCGCAGCTCTCCCCAGAAGCACAGGCTGCTGGTAAATGTGCTGTGATATGAAGGCAGAAGCAACTTCCTCAACGGCATCTTTAGGCCCCGTCTTTACTAGCAGTCTTCTAGAACAATCATGCTCATTGTTTGAACACCATTGAAATGACAAAGATGCTATAAACCACAGAGTATCAGTAACTTCTTTCAAAGGATTCCAGTCCACAAATGAGAGAGGGAAACACAAACAGATTTTTTTTTAAAGATTTTATTTATTTTTTTATTTTTCAGAGAGAGAGCAAGCACAAGCAGGGGGAGCAGCAGAGGGAGAGGGAGAAGCAGGCTCCCTGCTGAGCAAGGAGCCGGATGTGGGACTTGATCCCAGGACCCTGGGATCATGACCTGAGCCGAAGGCAGATACTTAACGACTGAGCCACCCAGGCGTCTCCACAAACAGATTTTTATCACGGGGCCACATTTCCGGACCCACAGTTTCGACTGGCCTCCCTCTCCAGCTAAGCGGAACCATGCAGTGTTTCTAAGAGAGAAGATTTTGCTTCTCTTCCCTCCACCCTGCAGGAGAATGAAGGAGCTTGTGATGGACCCCGTTGTGCCCCCATGCCTCCCAGTTCATTTGTTGAAGCCCTAACCCTCCACGGGATGGGAGTTTTTGTTAAGTGAGGCCAGGAGGGTGGAGCTCCGACCTGGTAGAACCTGTGCCCTTATATGAAGACGAAGAGACACCAAAGCTCTCTCTCCTCCCATGTGGCGTCTGCAAAGCCGAAGAAAGGCCTCGCCAGAACCCGACCCAGCCAGACCTGGATCTGGGTCTTCCTGGACTCCAGAACTGGGAGCGATAAATTCCATTGGTTAAATTACCTAGCCTGTGGCATTTTGCTATGGAAGCCTGAGCAGACTAATACAGCATATTAAGAATAATTTCTCTTTTCACCAGAAGGGAAGAATGTTATAGGTAAAATTCAGAATGAGGTTGTTAGAAACAGAGAGAATTGGGTCCATTTTAATCCCAATAGTGGCCGCTAGGGAGGGGAAAAGAATGATAGAAAGCAGGAGGGAGAAAGAGAACCCATCACCTTTTCTGGGCTCCACTCAAACTCCCAGGCACAAAGGCAGAGGTTAGCTGGCCAGAGCCCTAACTCCTAACTTATTGATAGTAGTAATAATAATATAAAAGACTGGTGTTTGGAATTTTCTCCACTTTTTTTTTTTTTTTTTTTTTTACCATACTAAGTCAGTGACCTGGAGTTTCTTCTTGGGTTCTTTAAAAGCATCTCAAAGAGAACTCACAAAATTTCCCTATCTTTTTCCCACTGTCGAGGTCTCTCAAGGCTCTGGTGGGGAATTGCATGAGGTAATGGATGCAAAAGTGTTTTGTAAAATACAAAGCATTCCACCCATGCAAGCTATTATTGGAAGGAAGCAGAAGGATGAATTTAAATCCCAAGATCCCCTGAAAAAATGTGTGAAAGGTGGCCCCATTTAGACTGTCGTCCTCACTGTGAATTTACAGACCATTTAGCAATTTCTCCCAGTGCTCACACCCGTTCCCGGGGTGACATTCTTGCCCTGTGCTTGGAAGAGCAGGGAGAGGCCCGGCTCTCCCCAGCCCGGCCGGGTGGACCGCAGCCGCGCCTGCGGAGGAAGGGGCTCGGTTGCTAGGAGACCAGCGAAAGTGGGCAGCCAGCTCCCAAGCAGGTTAGAATCCGGCGAGGAAGGAATTTAAAAGCCTATTTCCGGGGGCGCCTGGGTGGCTCAGATGGTTAAGCGTCTGCCTTCGGCTCAGGTCATGATCTCAGGGTCCTGGGATCGAGTCCCGCATCGGGCTCCCTGCTCCTTGGGAGCCTGCTTCTCCCTCTGCCTGTCTCTCTCTCTCTCTCGCTCTGTCTCTCATGAATAAAAAAAAAAAAAAAAAAAAATTATAAAAGCCTATTTCCGGCTGCTTCTGTGAGAATTGAAATTCTTTTCAGGGTCCAGCCACCAGTGGTACAATCTGCTTACATGACTGGTGTTGAGAAGCTCTTGAAAGGGATCTATCTGGCCATTTCTTGTCTCCTCCCTCCCACAGTGCCTAGAAAGACAGGCACTTAAAAAGGGGTGGGGGGTGGGGAGGCCGGGAGTTGGTGGAGTCCACAGCAGAAGCTGAGAAGTGACAGCACGAATTAACCCAAGCACATCTGATCACGACCCTTAGACCCTAACGAGGAAATGATTGTGTTCAAGCTCCGTGCAATTGCGGTGCACCTTCCGCGGCTTCTAGGAGCATCGAGGTAGGCGGCCACCGGAAGTGGTTTTCAAGTCCACGAGAGGTGTGTCAAGCAGGTCTTTTCTTCTGGAGTTTATCTTCACAGGAACAGCCTGACGTGCGCTTCTGGGCTAATTAGATGAGGATGACACTGGGGTTCAGTCTTCCCTTTGAGGATTATGAAAAGACCATGGTTTTCAAATAAGAATGGCTTGGTGTGGTTTGGTTTTCCCAAAGCATGCAGCACACCCAAGAAATCAAATGCTTTTTCAAAGCCCGTGAGCCTGCAGCAAGATATACTGATGCATACAACCGCCTAGAACAGAGTATTGAGCTCAGGAGAATCCGCTGGAAAAACAGTGGAATAATAGGTGCATTTAGAGTCATTTATGGGCTGAAGCTTGACAGTCTTTGTGCCTTGTTACTGCTGGAGCATTGAGAGCAAAGCGGCAGTGCTGATTCATCAGGAAGAAAGAAGCTCGCCGGGCGTATGAAAATAAACCATCTCTGAAGAGGTTCCAGTGCCCTCAGCAGACATGCTTTATTTGGTTAAAGCGTAATGTCTAATGACAAAACGCAACAGCAATCTCAGTATTTACCGGGACACTCTGGCTTCCAGCTGCTTTTATAGGCAGTTGGGGTGGAGTGGGGGGGACTTCCAGGGGGCACAGTAATTGGTTGAGAAAAGAGAGATTCAGGAAAATCGAGGACATGCACAGGACAGCGCCTGTTTAATGGAGGTGAAGATGAGGGCAGCCCTGAAATCTGAGAAGAGTGTGCATCTAGAAAGACCGAAGACCCCTCGCCGGCTAATAGTAGGATGTGTGAGAAGCACAATGAGGAGCTACTGCGGGGAATTACAGCAAGGTGGGGAGATGAAATATCATGATACTATGCATATAAATGAGGAAGAACTGAATCTCATATATGCTTTTGCGTCTAACTCCCTGAATGAAGTGGGCAGGCGCTGAAGCCATTTCCCCCTAATTTCTCCATTGTGTAAAGTGGAGAGAAGTACTTCGTAAATGGAGACTATTTGGATGAGCGAACAGTCATGGGCTTCGAGGTCACACAGACCTGGGTTCAGATCCTGGCTCTGCCATTTCTTAGTGTGGGACCTCGGAGAAGATGTTTAATTTTCTGAGTCTGTTTTCTCATCGGGGACACAAGGGAGCTGTTGGGACAGTATTTTGGGGAAGCTCCATTCCATCTCTCTTCTGCCTCTGTGTTCTGGCTTCAGACTCAAACACCCGGGAGAAAGGGTCTGAGTGGGGATTGTGACGCAAGGGGCAGGGCCCCATGGTTTGTGGCTTTCTTCAGAATCACATAGTGTGAGGGAGGGGCATTTCTCCCAAAGGAAAGAGGCCTGGCCGACAAAAGCATAATTCAAACAAAAACAAGTTAAAAGGAATTTTTGAACACCTTAGACTGAAGACCAGGCACAATTGTACTTCTTCAGAAGGATGTAATCTGGTGGTGGCAGCTTTGCAATTTCAAAGAAACCACTCCAGGATTCGGGTCACCCTGACAGCATTGTCTGCATCTCCTGAGAGGAGAGCCAGGAACCCATCATCAGGTGTTTCCCAGGTTGTCTCACGACCAGCCTAGATACCAAAATGCCCTCCCAGCGCCTGGATCCCGAAGGGCCAACTCAATGCCTTCTGCTGGGCAGTGAAACCCATAGAGCCTGGTGTCTCTGAGGGACGCCTTCTCCTCCTTCCTCCGTGAACGAACATGGTTCTGCAGGCTTGGCTGCACCCCTTACAGATTCAGCTTTGGAAGCACTGGGCCCCTTGGCCAGATGGGCAAGTAAGAGCAGGTATGGGCTCTCAGCAAATGCTGCATTCAGGCCTGGTTAGCAGGTGGGACCTTGGCTCACTTGTTTTTTTCTTTTCAAACAGCACCAGGACCCTGTTGGGAGCAGCTGAGTCCAGGCCAGAAGGCACCCCAGCGCTGAGCCTGGGGTGAGGCTCTAATTGAAAGAGGAGGAAGGGGGCAGCTCCTTGGCTTTCTGCTTCCAAGGAGACAGTCTGTGTGGTCTTGGATCATCTGAGCACCAGGAGGGGAGTAGGCTCAGAGTCCCCCAGGGGAGAAGGCAGCTGCCCTGGGTGCAGGCTATTGTTGCCACAGTTGAGGTCTTTCTGGCTCAAGCTTCTTAACCTAGGCATAACCTTGCCACCTGACCAGTGGCTGGGTGCTTCTGGAAAGAGTCTCATTTGTTTCTCCATCTCCCCCTTCCCAGCATGGACCTGACGACCTCTTGCCACGCCTAACGGAGCAGGTTGCCAAATAAATTATCTATGCCTACATGTCTAGCTGCACATGAAGATGACCCACTTTTTACCCTTCTTGGGCAGGTGGAAACCCAGAAAGGTGGCTGGGACAGTTAATTCTGTGTGTCCACTTGGCTGGCCATGGGGTGCCCAGATTAAACATTTCTGAGTGTGTCAGTGAGGGTGTTTCTGGATGAGGTTAACATTTGGATCAACGGACTCAGTAAATTGCCCTCCCTAATGTGAATGGCATCATTCAATCCATTGAAGGCCTGCATAGAACAAAAGGCCGAGGAAGGAAGAATTTGTCCCTTTTATCTGGCCTCACTCTCTGAGCCAGACGTCTCATCTCTTCTCCTGCCCTTGGACTAGAATTTACACCATGGTTCCCCGGGTTCTCAGGCCTTTGAACTTGGACTAAGTTACTTTTCTGGGTCTCCAGCTTGCAAACAGCAGATCATGGGACTTTGCAGCCTCCGTAATCACGTGAGCCAATTTCTCATTTTATAGATATATCATTGTATATCCACGTCTATTTATATCTGGTCTGTTTCTCCAGAGAACCTGCTAATACAGCCATTCTCTTGGTCACCCTGAGAATTGTCAAGTGTGTAGGATTGTACGTCTTCCAGCTGGTATCAACAGTTTCACTACTTCATTCACCAAAAGCTAAAACCTCTTCCTCATGCTAACCAGGTTCATCACTTTCGTGTTCAAGGCGTTGTGTGCGGATTTGTGTCAGGGTCTACACTGATCGGGAAGGGGCTGCCTCCAGGGAAGCAGACGGGTGGAGAGGTACTGGGGGCCAAGTCACTTGTGACCTGGAAAATAGGTCATGGGACTCCTGAACTAAGGGGCGGAGATCTGAAAGCAGTAGTGAGGGAGCTGAACTGAAGTCAGAAGCCAAGAGAACTAAATGGTTTACCAAGAAGCGTTAATGGAAGATGAGTCTAGGAGTGGGTGACAAAGAAACCAGAGAGAGCTGCCTTGGTTCCAGGGGAGGTGTGTGTGTGTGTTTGTGTGTGTGTGTGTGTGTGTGTGTGTTTAGAAGAGTCAGACCAGGTGAGACAGAGATGTAGGAACTGGTTCAAGGCTGGAGAGGGCCGAGGTGAGGTTGGGTGGGGAGGACACAGCGCTGGTTTCAGATCCCGGAGGCTGAGACCTGGGCAGGTGCGGGGGGGTGGGGGGAGGGGGAGCAGCTGATAGAAAGCGAGCAGCTGGCCGCCACAGCGATCCTCAGCCCGAGCTACCAGAGTCAGAGAACACCGGCCACACCTGAAGTTACCTTTTAAGGAAAGTGGCCCAAACCGGTTCTTTCCTGTGTCCGTGGCTATTGCTTATGACACGTTTTGAGTGAAACCGACTCAGTACCCTCACCATAACTGGCTTTACCAGACACCGATGCCAAACTAAAGGCAATCAGTCAGTCACCCATGAGCCAGCCACAGCAACCATCTCTGAGGCAGTGTGGCATAGTCTGCCCAGGGAGAGACACTTCCTAGTGGAAGTTATGGGCTGAACTGTGTCTTCCCCCAGTTCCTAGGTTGAAGCCTTAACCCCTACTACCTCGGAATGCGATTGTATTTGAAGAGAGAGCCTTTAAAGAGGCGATTATGTTAAAATGAGGTCGTCTGAGTGGGCCCTACTCCAGTCTGACTGGTGTTCTTACAAGAAGAGGAATTTGGACTGCACAGAGAGACACACCAGGGGCGTGCGTGCAAAGAGGAGAGACCGTGTGAGCAGCAAGAGGTGGCTGTCCACAAGCCAAGGAGACAGGCTTCGGAAGGAATGACACCTGATGACACCTTGATCTTGGACTTCCAGCCTTCAGAACTGTGAGGAAATACATTTCTCACACACTAATACACACCCAATTCAGTTCTCCCTTTGGGGGAAACTAAGTGCGAGGTTAGGATCCCTCACATTCCAGTTGGAAGTACTGGAATCTAGACAGGGTCCAGCTGAGAAGACACATCCTTTATGACCTTGCATTCTTAACTCTGCTGGCCATCAATCCTCATCACCAAAGATCAGCTGTGCTGGTCTCTTGCTTGAAACATTATGGAGCTGGGTTAATACACAGGAAGCTCCTGAGGGGGCAAGACCAAGAATGCAGGTAATGGGCTCCGTGGGGGCACCTAGGCTGGGCCAGGCAGAAGCGTGACCAAATCCCAGGCCCTGACCATGAAGAGGAGGCACTCTCAGAAAGAGAAACAAGAGAAGATAAAAGACTGAAAATGTATACTCCTATTTATAAGAAACACTAGGATGTTAATGAGGCTCTCACTAGACTTACAGACTTAGGAGCAAGCAAGTGTGTCCCAAATGAGCCCTGAGCCAGTGGCCAGGGTCCACAGATAGTGGATATTTGAGTCTTGGGGACTGCTGAGGCTCTAGGAGAGTTCTGGAGGTAGAATTTCTATATCAGATAGGGGTGAATAGGTCCTGGTGAGGACAGGGCTTGCCCAAGGGTGCTGTAGATTCCAACTCTTTAGGCTGAATATCACCTATTTGCTTCCCTTCTCTTCTCACAGAAAGAATAAATTAGATTTATTTTTCTATAATCAGCTCACACTACAGTGAAACCAGTTGTTCCCGCATACTTGTTTTTCCCTCTTTCTTACAATGTTGTTTATAAGTATATTTTAAAACTGTCTGGGGGAATACTGATATTTTGTTACTCCACAACAGGTTTTTCTCTGGACAGATGAGAATCCAGGGAAAGGGAGACAAACTCCAGTTACACTTTCAAATGAATTCTGGCCACTGTGTAAAGGAATTTAAGAGCTCGCAGAGCATCGAAGTGGATGGTCAGGCAGGTTGCCGAAGAGGGTCCTTGAGTTCTACAGGCTCCCACGTGTGGTCTGCAGTTTTGCTTTGCTTTTCTTGATTTGCTCAGCGCTAGGATGGACCAGCAGGAAGAATGGCAGAGCGCATGGGGAGGGGCATGCTGGACTGAACATGCGGGATCAAGAGGACCATCTCTGTCACTCACTGTGCAGTTTGTCCTTCCTCTTCTCTTCTCATATTCCTTAAGGGATGGGCCAGTGCATTGGGGGCTGTATGTCTGGGGGGGATGGCCGGGAAATGAATAAAGTATAAGAGTAAATCTGGTTTGCAATGGACTATGAGAGTCTCAGTTCCAGTGGGGGGCCCAGAAGAGCATAGCACTCTTGCCAACAGCTAAATTTATTTTTGTTCTGTGCTCCCAGGAAACAAAGATATCTGGAAATGGCCAATGGTCCCATGGACAAGAGGCATCAAGTAGATAATCAGCCTTGCACCAGCTGGGCTGTGGTGGTCAAGCACCTGAGGACTCTTGAGGGCAATGGGAGGGGAGCCTGGAAGGAATAGAATTGGCCCCATGCACTCGAGGGGCGTTTGACATAGAGTTTCCCATCAAGTTTTCTTTTTTAAGATTTTATTTATTTAAGAGAGAGAGAGTGAGCAAACGAGAGAGAGAGAGCCCGAGCAGGGGGAGAGGAAGAAGCAGGGGGAAAGGGAGAAGCAGACTCCCACTGAGCAGGGAGTCCGATGCAGGGCTGGATGCGGGGCTGGATGTGGGGCTCAATCCCAGGGCCCCGGGATCATGACCTGAGCTGAATTTAGACGCTTAACCGACTGAGCCACCCAGGCGCCCCATCTTGACAAGTTTGCTAAGATCATACGCCTAACGCCTACCCTGAGAAGGAAAACAAATACAGTCCTTCTTATTTGTGGGAATTCCCAAGAGGCTGTTTGTTTGATGGTAAGAAAACAACTTTAGATACATAAATAAGCTTCATGGCAGAATAGAGATCTTCAATAAGGGAACATCAGCTCTTAATTCTAATTAGTTTAGACATTTCTTCTGCTTACAGATAGGTAGGTCGACAAGATGATCTCTTGAGAGTTCTCTCAGATCTATGGTATGATATTTTCTCTGGGTTGGGTAATATTCCAATGGTCCTACTTGAATTTATGATAAGGGAAATGAGTGACAAGTACCTTTTTGATTACGTGTTCTGTGTCAATACGTGCGCTATATAGGAATGCCGTATTGTGAATCTGCTTGCCTACACATTTATTTTTCACTCCGGGGCATCACTGTGACCATGCATTTCGAATGGCCTAAATAAAGAGAGTTTTTAAGACTTGCATGTATTTCTGTATAGGCGTGCGGAAGAACTACCTCTTTAAAAGCACCAATTCCTTTGGCAGCGATTCATTTCAGGGGCTCCCGTGGGCTGCTCCAGTTCCGTGTGGTACAAGGGTACGTGAAAGGCTGAGCGTAGGGCTGTTTAAATCAGGGTTTGTTAGAGGGATGTTGGGGAAGCAGCGGTACCAGGGGAACAGCAATCAAAATCCAGAAGGCAGCCGGCAGCACGTCACATTCGAGCACCAGGAGCCCAGGGGCTGGGAGCCCATCTGCCCGGATGCCACCACAGCTGCCCTGTCTCCTCTAGGAGAACTGGATTTCACAGTCGGCTTACACAGCTGAGTTGAGGACATTTGTCCTGAACTTCCAAAGAGCATATAAAACACAGAGGAAACTAGCCAGGGGCAGTATGCACAGAAACTAGCAGGAACGCAGCAATGCGAGGGGGCAGAAACAGCAAAACAGAACTCCCGGCTCCCGGCTCCTGGCTCCCAGCGTGGAGAAAGGGAGCAGAAGAGTTTGCACTACAAAGAAATCAGGAGTCGGTAAAAGGAGAAGGTGTGTACAAACCGAAAGGGCAGAGAAGGAGGAAGTTATTCCAAGCGGCATGGGATAGCACGAAGAGCCCTAGAATTGCAGTCAAAGGGCTTGGTCTCTGTTCACCAACCACCACTGTCTCTTTGATCTTAGGAAAATTGCTTTACCTCTTCTTACCACTGCTTCCTCAACAATAAAAAGAAGAGAGGGAAAGAGAAAAGGCAACCAATCCTGAGCACCTTGCCATGAGCAAACAAACGCTTTTCACACACTTTAGTGCAACCTCATGTAGGGGATATTATCATCCCTATTTTACAGATAAGGACTTGGGAGGCTTAAAAGAGACTTCCCGAGGAAGCTCAAAGGGTTTAATCGATCTTCCCAAGTTCACATGGCTTGTATGTCACCGAGTGGGATTTTGCACCCAGATCTACCTGGCCCAGGTCCAGGCTCTTGCCACAGTAAAATGCCACCCCTCCCTACCTTACAGAAATGAGAGTTTAAAGAGCATAGTGTATGTGAAAGCCTTTTGACAACTGTGAAAAGCTTAGAGATGTAAAGAATTTTTATTATTTAAAGTCAAATCTCTCCAGACAAGCCCATGATGAGATAGTGGAAAATTGTGGTTCAGAGAAATGTTCTCACTTGCCAAGTCAATGACACTCTTTCCCAGATCACCAACAGTAATAAAGTGAGTTAATGACTAAATAAAGCTTTTAATGGTGGGTTGGGCTAGATGACCTCTAAGGTCCTGCCAAGTCAGTATTTCTGAGAATCAGGAATTTTATCAAAGCAGTAAGAATGTAGCCCTGTGCTGAATCTGACCTCATAGAAAACTGGAAAGTCAGCAAAATGTTTCCTTTTTGTCTCTCAATTCATTGCTCTGTTCTTTTCCCTTCAATTTCAACCTTCTTGCCAGGCAGTCATCACTCTCAAGGCTATCCTTACTTAGGTTTTGTGTGCCACAGAGGAAAGGAATTTGATAAATGAATTCAGACTAAGGGAGAGAAAGGTCACGTTTGAGTACTGGCCCCAACATTGAAGGCTGTGTGATCTGGGAGTTTGTTATTTAACCTCTCTGGACCCTAGATTCGTCGTCAGTAAAATGAGAAAACCTACTCTTAGAGATCAGGGTAGGAGTTAACCAATGTGGCATGCAAAGTGTCTAGCACGTAGTTCAAACCCTTTCAGAGTCAGTTCCCTGCAATCTTCTGGATGCACTGACTGTTAGCAGAGTGTGACAATCTTCCAAGAGGTATCTGCATACTTTAAAAAGGAACCTAGAGAAGGCAATTCAGTACAGGGTAATAACCAGTCCAATGATGGATTTTTTTCCCCCTGCAATGAGACATCTGGGTATAAGAGCTAGATTGGGGGCAGTAGGGAGAGGGGAATATGGGTAGATGGGACTTCCCTGGGCTTCTCCCAGTTTACTCCATAACTCATGCCATTCTCCAGCATTGTACTTCTAAGAACAATGCAGGTGCAACAATGTGAGAATATCTCCTTACTTCACTTGATTAAGTTTCAATTACTAAAACTTCTTTTTCTTATGCCAGAGATGTTTAACGAATGGTTGTTGCATGCGAATAATCAGATAAGCCCGAAAAATTGTTGGTTATTTCTATAAAGTTATCATTCCAAGGATTCAGATGTTCTTTGTCCAGAAGTGGTTACAGCAAATTACTGATGGGTTTAACAAACACCAATCTGGGCAGAGGAGGAGTTTGGAGATGAATGCCTCTCAGTCCTTCCTCCAGGAGGGTACCACCCAGAAAGAAATGTACAGTCTGGCGGGGAAGCCTGGATTTCTTTGGATTCTAGTAATCTTTTATGTTCTGCACTTACTTTTAATAAGCTGGTACTATTAAGGAAACGGGGAGTTTCTTCTCGCAGCTGTCAAGTGCAGGGATTTTTCTCTGTTTTGTTTACTCCTGTATTTCCCGTGTCTAAAACAGTGCCGGGCTATATAAACATTTGAGAAACAAGTGAATTGTGAAGGTGATACTTACAAGAAACAGTTCTTCAGATTCATGGTAGAGATGCATGTTAGCAGGCACTTGGTTAACAAATTCTTAGAAATAGAGTCGAGGGCGCCTGGGTGGCTCAGTTGGTTAAGCGACTGCCTTCGGCTCAGGTCATGATCCCGGAGTCCCTGGATCAAGTCCCGCATCGGGCTCCCTGCTCGGCAGGGAGCCTGCTTCTTCCTCTGACCCTCCCTACTCTCATGTGCTCTCTCTCTCATTCTCTCTCTGTCAAATAAATAAATAAAATCTTAAAAAAAAAACATTTAAAAAAGAAATAGAGTCGATGTGGCATGATTTCTTTGATTTCCTTTTTTCCCCTAAGCTTAGGGATGCTTAAATGCTTTTGCTAAGAACTCATGTGGGTGACACAGAGCCTTCTATTACATCCTTTGCCTTTTTTCTTAATAAACAATAAATAATTCCTTGGAAACATCTGCCCTTTATGGGTAATTGGAGAAATGTTTACTTTGGTGAGAGGATGAGAAAGATGTGACCTTTTAACTTTTATTCAATTGGTAACTGAAGAAAAAAAGGAAAAAAATTAGAAACTGGAGAAGATAAATATTCTGGCAAGCTTTCAAAAAATGAAAAACCAGTATAGTTTAATACAGTCCCAAAACTTTGTATGTTCCAGCTCTTTTTGGCAAAACTGCTTCTTAGGTCAAAACAGAGGAAATTGCTGAAAGAATTCACGAGGCTCTCTTAGATATCAAATAACATTTTAAAACTACCTTATTAAGTGAAAAGAGATGATAATCATGATTGAATGTCCTTTGAAGCCCAAGATTAGGAGACAAATTTTAGGAAGACCACATTTTGCATTCTGTTGAAAACCAAACATTTGAAAATAGTTCTAAATGGTTGGTTGAATACACATCTATATAGCTCCCTAACATACGTATATTGTTTTGAAAAACAACAGAGCAAGTTACTGCCCGTTTTTAAATTAAAAGAAGAGGAGGCTCAACATTCAACAATAACTTAGGTTTCTAGGTTTTTTCTATAAAAGTACCAAAACTGCATTTGGGGTGGGTCTCAGGGGGGAGTGGGGGTGATACAAAAATTGATTCAAGTAATTTATCTGCTTATTTCAATAAATATATATTAGAGATAGTTCTTTAACTTCATAACTACTCAGAAATATGTGCTTCCTTTAAAAAATTTGTTGTTGTTGTTGTTTTAACTAGACAGGAAGTTAAAATACCAGATTGTCTCTTTCAATACCAGACACCTGGCAAACCTATTATAACTTTGTCAATTCTTACAGTTCTTTCCATGGAAACTGTGAATTTGTTCTGTGCCACCTTAGTGGGGGGTGGAGGATGGGAGATGCCCACCACACAGGTCCCAGGCAGGGACCTTTCTTTCCACAGCTGAGGTAAAGCAAGGCCACCAAAGCCAAAAGAGGGGGCCCCCAAAGCAGTGGCAAACTTGACAGCAAGATGCAGAAGCTAGGCCCTCATTCTGAGGGTTAGCATTCCAAAGGCAGAGCCAGGTCCAAATGGACAGCTGTCAAACTGACAAGTGTTAAACTCACCAAGCAGCAGACAGAGCACAGACCAGAAAGAATTCCAGAGCTGAGCTGTGTATGATTGGCCATCCTCATCTTTTTTTTTTTTT
>NC_138377.1:99971232-100001961 GCF_054177405.1 Leptonychotes weddellii
ACATGTCTTTCTCTTTTTGACTTATTTCGCTCAGCATAATACCCTCCAGTTCCATCCACGTCATTGCAAATGGCAAGATCTCATTCCTTTTGATGGCTGCATAATATTCCATTGTATATATATACCACATCTTCTTTATCCATAGGCCATCCTCATCTTATGGTCAGTCTCTGAGGCCACGATGGACCATCCCTCAGTGCTAAAGGTATTGGTGACGTATGGACAGGTTTGAAAATTCCTTATGCACTATGCTAGGATCTCGTTTAAGGACAGTGGCTTAGTGACGTGTGACCTACCACTCTCGGTGAGCATCCCAGGCAGGATAGAGACAGTAGGGTCTCCCCTAAAGAGGAGTAGTGCATGGGTCCTGTCCTAGGGAGATGGGTGGGCCTGGCTTCAAGAAGGGTATCCAAAACAGGTCGCCAAAGCAAGGAAGGGCTAAGGTGAGGCTGGCTCGGTTGCTGAGGGGCAGAGAAAAAAAGGAGGTCAATGAAACAAGAGACAAGAGTATGGAGCAGCAGGTTAAATAGGCGAAGTAGGAAGTAGCCTCAGTGAATTCTGGCGATTGGGCCAGACCAGATACAAGGAGGTGAAGAAGATCGTACTAATAAGATTACCTACCAGGGACAATATTAGATGTTGTTGTGTCTCATGGGGTGGGCATAAGACTCCTAAAGAGTGGGCTTTCATACTAACAGGTGGTTAGTAACTTGCCTTCTATAAAGGGTGATAGGTCCACTAACTGCAAAGCTCTTACTGAGGGAACTGTGCAAGTTGGGCGCAGAGCTGAATTTAAGGGGGCGTGGATGAAGGGTAGTAGAAAACTGGTAAGGAGAGAAACACAATGCTCACGCGGATAATGATGACTGGGGGGCACTTCTGTGTGTTACAGATTCCTTCCCTCTCCCCAGTGAAATCTTCAGCAAAGTGTGTATTACTGGGGTTTTTGTGCCAGTGGATGAAAAGGAGAGAGCTGGTAGCACAAATAACGTGCTGTAGCTGCATCAAAGCAGTGTGTGATGGGAACAGAGCACGTGCTTGGGGACACCTGGCAGAGCAGACAGCTCTCTTAGCCCTATGAGCCCTTTTCCTTGGATGAGAATGGACTAGGGTTCCTCCTAGGCACATGGTAGAAGGTCCAATTGATCCCCAGGATAAGGTGGAAGAAGGGGTCTCACCACCACTTTTCTGGCCCATGTTCCCGCTAGCAGTCCAGACAGAGAGCTGGCAGAGGGTCCCTGGGGAGTTAGCAAATTTTCCATGACAGTCATCAGGCCCCTTGTCTTGGTTCACCGGGGACATCTTCGGGTGCTGGTGAGCTGAATGTGGAAATGAATGAAAATGAGATGAACATGCCTGGAGAGGGGCAACTGGTATTTTAAAACGTGTGACTTTCCTTACCTCAAAGGGCCCGCAGTAGGCTCCTTCAATTATTAGGCTGGGCAGACCAAATATGTCATGGCTTTTTTTGTTTTGTTTTTGGTTTTTGTTTGGGGTTTTTCTGCTGTAATGAGAATATAATCCCTTCTGGATAAAGAGAGCAACCTGGTGATAATAACTTCCAGACTGGAGTGCAGTAAGTAAAGAGCCAGTCCTTATTAAGAAGTAGATGATCCAATGCTAGTGAAGTGGATTCTTTGTGCCAATAAGTTGTGCTCCGCAATCAAGGACAGAACATGTTTATCCCTTCCCCCACAGCCTCCTCCTCAGTCCATGCAAAACAAATTGGAGTGAAACAACACCATCTGCTCATTTCACACTCAGTGAAGAAGCACGTCAACTCCTTCTCAAGGTTAGGAAGTCCAAACTCAAAAAGACACTCTTCTAGTTATGCAGTAAAAATACCTCCTGAAAGCAGGAACCCTGCAAGCTTAGAAGAGTCCACTGTTTCCCCAAACACGACATGGTAAGGGCTGAGCTGATCAGAGCTAAAAAGCTGAGGGCTTTCTTACAAGGGTGTGACATGGAGCTTTATTTAGTGGCAGACAAAGTCCTGTTTCACTGGCCAGTTGCATTTCCATAATTTGCAGCCTCTGATTTCGATGAGATTAGCAGTAGACAAAACCATCATAATCACCCTAGTTCTAGCAAACAGTGTCGAGAGGAAGAGGATGAAGTAGAAAGATAAGTCTTGCTCAATCCGAGATCCTGTTTTGTTCTGATATTTTCCTTTGGTATAGCAACTCCCCCCCCCTTTTTTTTCTTTTTTGCAATCACTTAAAAAATACTAAATCCCTAGTTAAACTCTGTTATTCTATTCAGAGATGATGTTTTGAATTAGAGAAGAAACTTACTTGTTTGGTTCTCCCCCTATTTACTTTACTCAACTAAACTCTGGGTTCAGAAGTAAAGATAAGGGAGGGTTCTTAGTCATATGAATGCCTTCAGAGATTAGAAGGAGGGCAGTCCTTTGGCTTTTGCAACATATCTTAAACTCCACACAGTTCTAACTGACCACCAGTAAATAATGTTGCTCCCAAGAGAACCCCTGGGACTGTAAGTGGCTGGCCTTGTCTTAGAGATCAGACACTCGCAACACAAAGTCTCAAAGAATCAAGTCTTATGCTACTTACAGCACGCTTCACTGGTATGTGTGTTGGCAATTTACGATCTCCTGGGAGAAACAGGAAATTAATATAAAAGGATCGATTGTGACATGCCAAGAACCAAATAAGTGTGCATTATGTAAAATTATACCTCTTGTTATTCATAAAGTTTTTGTACCAGAGTTTTGAGAGTTGGTGAACAAGACCACATTAACCTGAATTCATTCATCCATTCAACCATCTGTTGGTGTGTCCATCTGCCCAACAAACGTTACCCCGGTGCCTACAGTTGCCAGTCCTCCGAATTACCAAGACAAATAAGGCGTGGTCCCTGCCCTAGTTGGGGACACAGACCTGCAAATCATAATATGGCAATAAGTGCAATCACAGAAGTATGTTCAAGGTGGACAGGGAACCAAAAAGGAGGAAAGAGTTGGCTATATGAGGGTGGGATTGTGGGGGCATGGGGTTCCAGGCAAGAAAAACTCCCCAGAAGAGTTGAAACATAAAAGAGGAGTTGGAATTTACCAGGCACATTCTAATCAGAGGGCATAGCTTGAGCAAAGGCACAGAGGCATATAAAAGCATGGGGTATCCAAGGAGCTAGAGGCCATGTAATATTGCCGCAGGGTTTTGTGTGGCCGTGATAGGAGATGAGCCTGGAGAAGTAGACACAGGCTAGAATAAGACAAACCTTACAGGTCATGTTTAGACATTTCTCTGTCGACAATGGGCTTCACTGGTGGGATTTCGGAAGGACATGTATTTAGAATAATCTCTATGATGGCTATATGGAAAAGAGAAGAGAGTGAGATCAGGACAAGAAACCCAAGAAGGGCCAGTTGTCACTGTGTTCACACCATGCTTTTTTAAAAGCTTTGTTCCTTTTTTTTTTAAAAAAATAGATTTTATTTTTTAGAGCTGTTTTAGGTTCGCAGCGAAATTGAGGGGAAGGTCCAGGGATTCCCCGCATACACCTTGCCCCCACACATGCATAGCCTACCCCGTTACTGACTACCGCATCAGAGAGATACAGTTATTACAATCAACAAACCTACACTGACACACATTCACCCAAAGCTCATAGTTTCAGACTTTGTATATCTAGACTGAGAAATGCCACTGTTAGTCAATCCAGTATTTTTAATACCATGGATCTCGTAGAAGCTGGTCTTATTTTTCCCATGTCTGGTGTTTTTGCCACAAGCATTTTCTCTGCAAACATTGTCGCTGTATAACTAATTGGCCATAAGGCAATTCTGCCATAAAAGATAGAAAAAAATAACTAGTTAATAGTTTGGCTTGACCGTTTGTTGGTTTCATCAACTGGTTGACAGTTGGGTTTAATTTCTTCATTGACATAGTACTCTTGTTTTTATAGTATATACATTTGAGTCCTCATAATGGTCTATAGAACAGCGCAGAGTTTTGAACCCACATTTCCCATAGAACTTTGGAACGTCTGTCAGCAGATGTGTGACAATATGCCAAGAACAAACAACGATGTAGAAGGCTTTCACAACACAATGCAAAGCTCAGTTACGAATATGCATCCTAGAAGGAAGAAATTTTGGTGAAAAAGGAAAAAGTGCAATGTTGAACGAGGAGACAAATCAACAAGCAAAAAAATGTATAATACTATGAATGAAAGACTCTGAAGACAAGTGCTGAGGTACAACCCACAAAGTAAGATCAGTTTTTTGTGCACTATTGCCCTGACTCTACACTACACATTTTAAACGTATTTGCATATTTTGTATTTCAACAATCAAGTCTTTTGAATGTTGTTGCTCATTTTTATGTTTCATTACGTCCTTTTGAATGAATGTCCTCTTTTATTTTTTATGATTTTATCTTTTATGGTAAAATTGCCTTATAGCCAATTAGTTATGCAGCAAAAATGCGACAAAAATGCTTGAGGCGAAGATGCTTATGGCAAAGGTATGTAGAACTGAGTTCACAACATACTGGGCTTGAGCGTGCTACTGAGTCGGCTTGTGGCCACTCAGCCAGTCCAAAGGCTGAGGGAATCAGCAGCTCAGCTTCAGCCATAAAGCCTTGTGCATCAGTGGCATTCAGTCTACCTGTTTTGAAAACATTATGTAATAATAAACAAGCTTATCTAGAGATAGTACAGTTGGAATCCAAGCTTTGGGTTTTTTTTTAAAGATTATTTATTTATTTATTTATTTGAGAGAGAGAGCATGAGAGGGGGCAGGGTCAGAGGGAGAAGCGGACTCCCTGCTGGGAGCCAGATGCAGGACTCGATCCCGGGACTCCAGGATCATGACCTGCGCCGAAGGCAGTCGCTTAACCACCTGAGCCACCCAAGTGCCCCCAAGCTTTGGTGTTCTAATGCCAGTTACGCTGTCCTTCTCTTCTAATTCAGCCACACTGCCTCTCAGAGCTGTGCTTGAGGAGGATTCCTCTCCCAAGGTATACAAAAATGGGTAAATAGTCCATAATGGTCAATCAAGGAAGCTGGGGGATATTCAGGACCGACCTTCCTAAAAGATAATCATGTTTGCTCATAAAATACCTTTCAATATGAAAGTCAGAAGAAGACAATGAACTGTGGTTCATAGATGACTTTCTATACTTTTTAAAAGATTTTATTCATTTATTTGAGAGAGAGAGCACAAGCAAGGGGAACGGCAGACGGAGAGGGAGAAGCAGGCTCCCCACTGAGCAGAGAGCCCAATGCAGGGCTTGATCCCAGGACCCTGGTATCATGACCTGAGCCGGAGGCAGATGCTTAACCAACTGAGCCACCCAGGCACCCTGATGCCTTTCTATATTGATTAGACCCACACTATTATTCATAGTTGAAGTACCGCTGGGAACTGGCATATGTAGACAGAGGGATTTTGGATACTCTATGAGAAACTGAACTACTGAGTAGTAAAGCTAGGAACAAAAAATGTCCAATTTTTTCAAGTTACAGCTGAAGTACCCTATTTGCCATGGTTACCCTTTCTTTCTCTTTATTTAGAGTTTTTGTGTTGGCAAAAAAAGGATCATGCGATAATGTTATTTTTAATTTGCTATTTGGTCTATGAATAATTCATTTAAAGTAAAATCTCAATATCTTGTGAGCTTATTTTGGGGTCCTAAGCATTGATTAAAATATCAGCCTGTTTAACATAACAGCATGGTGCATGGCAATCTTCAGGAACACGTCTTCCCTCTCTGTGCTGTTACACACTTCTGGTGGATTCCTTTTGCATTATATCACATTGCATTTTATTCCAAGAGTTTCTTCTTGCCATTAACTTTACAATCCAGTTATTAAAGGAATTTTCTAATTTCTTGCCTTAATGTTTGTTTCCTTGTGATTAAAAGAGTTAAACCAAATGTTTTGAAGGTAACTGTCAAGTTGACAGAAATAGTGAAAGTTATGCGTCCTCACCTTATTTTTTTGTCTTCAGAGCAACACATCTAGCTATGAGTAAGGAAGGAATGTGTGCTGCTGGTAACATTATACTTAGTTGTCCTGCTGAGACTGCCAGCACAGTAGCCAAACAACTGTAATAATTTCTGGAAGGCATTTGTGACATTGACACTCGGCCCATTATGAACTGCACCAAACCCCTGATATCACCGCATATGGGTCTGAAAGCTGAAGTTCAGGTGGCGAAGTTTTCAGTTGTTCCGGACTTGTGCTAGATCTGCGTTCTACTTACAAATTTCTATTTGGTGTGTCTGTTTGTGTTTGAATCAGGGCAGAGGTACATTTGGACTCTTAAAATTCATTCCATATTTCTTTGAATCAATACAAATCAAAAGCAGTCTCAGAAATGCCTAGTTGTCAAAATGTCCAGCCAAGTCATAAGTTAAATGTCCTGTCTTCTGAGGGTTGCATTTGCTGAAGGAAGCAACGTTCAGGCATATTTGTTACCGCCATTAGTCTGATTCAGTGGTTCAGTCAGTGAGCTAGGGCCTCTGGCACTCAGCAGAGTAATTTGATTTCTTAGCTGCTGGTAAGGGACTAAAAAACCATCCAAAACGCTAACTCCACGTCCTGAAAGCAGATGTACAGATCTTGACGTTCTTGGTGGCATAGCTCTCAGGAAAATGTGCTGGTCTCAGATACGATCTCCATCTGGGACTAGTGCCCCTCGGTGTCACATGCCTGGGGAGTCTGACTTTGACCATCAGTTCCCTGAGAATGCTGGGAGGTGACAGGAAGGATGTTCCTTTTGGAAATTCAGTACCCTCAAGTGATTCTTTTTCTTCTCTACTGCCTTTAGCTGGCAAAAGGTATAGGCTGACAGCCCTGAAGATAGTACTGCAGGGCATGTTTTAGAAAGGGAGTATGTTACGCTCAAAGGCTATCAATCTCTTCTCTTTTCCCCTCACTTCAGCCAGAGGCCATGAAACTAATCTTCTACTGCTCAGATAGGTGTTTTGGAAAAGTGGTCACTTAGGACCTCAACCCAGTGGCAGAAACGGTGGCTTGCATTATCTAGATAAGAGATGAGGAGCATGGTTACCAAGATAACCTAAACCGATGTATTGTATTCTCCTCTCTCTTAAGTCCCTAAGTGGTTTGGCCAATGTAACATCAAAAATAATTATTTATCGCCACTAGAACTTAGAATGCTATCTGGCCTGCATTCCTGCCTCAAGAGTAAATCTCAGCTGTTTACAAAAACATATTAGCTGGGAATCATTTGGTTGCAAGTGACAGAAAACCAGTTCAAATTCGCCTGAGCTAAAGAGGAGGCTTTATTGGACCAAGACTGAAGCATTTCACCAAACCCAAATTATAGCTGAACAACTATGGGTGCAGAGATGCAACTATGTCTCAGGAACAGAAGAAACTAAGGACTTGGATGACGTTCAAATACCGTCTCATCCATTGCTGCTGAGATTCTGTGCGTCAGCTTCATTCTCTTTTGCCGGTCGTTAGTTTTCTCCACGTGTGGAAAAACAAGGCGTCGGACAGTTTCTGGTTTGAAAAGTTTAGACTTTAAACCACCAGAAAGAAGGGGTTCTCTCTCTCTCCCTGCATTTTCCAAGTTGAAGAGTCTCTTCCAGGCTCAGTTTAAGTCCGGCACTCCTGAACCAATCGAGGGTGGCCAGAGTAATCAGGAAGGAATGACTGGCCAGTCTCGGGTCTGGTGTCCACATCAAGCCTAATCAACTGTGGTCAGGAGGTGAGATCACCCTGCACTAACGGGGTAGCTGCAGTGGGAACCAAGGGATTGGAAGGGAAGAGGTGGATGACAGGCGTTCCCACAGGTGTCCACTGACACAGCTAAAACAAAAAGGAAAAAGCTGGAAAATAAAAGCAACACAAAGATATATTACACACAGGGGCGCCTGAGTGGCTCAGTCGTTAAGCGTCTGCCTTCGGCTCAGGTCATGATCCCAGGGTTCTGGGATCAAGCCCCGCATTGGGCTCCCTGGGCGGGAAGGCTTCTTCTCCCTCTCCCACTCCCCTTGCTTGTGTTCCCTCTCTCACTGTCTCTCTCTGTCAAATAAATAAGTAAAATCTTTAACAAAAAAAATGATACATTACACACAAATAAGCCAAATAAACATAAAGAAAGTAAAATTTAAGGCCAACGCCATTTAGCAAAGAGCATAATTTTATTTGGTAAGAGGTGTATTTCAGAATAAAAACATAACAGTAATAAATCCTAAACCATCAAGTAACACACAGTAAAACCTGTTAGAAATAGTGTATAAGGAAAAATAAATGATACATCTCTAAAAATAAATGATACATCTCTAAAACCAAAGAGATGCCATTAAAAAGCTATTTGGATTGATAAAAAGAGTTCAATAAAATGGTAGGATTAGATAAATATACAAAAATCAATAACTAGCCTTATAACAGTAATAACATAATACAAATGTGATGAAAAGGGAAATCCCATTCCTAACAGCATCAAAAATACAAAAATGGTAGGCAGCAGACTCGGGTGAATATTTGATGAAATTAGTATAAAGTTTATTTAGAATAATAAATCATAGAGTAACAAAAAGAAGATATGTTAAAGGTAAGCATAATGAGGGAGAATTAGCCCTGACAGGTATTAGAATGTCTTATACTTAAATAATTACACAGTGTGGTATTGATGCAAAGTAGACAGGTGAATGAACCAGATAAATAACTTTGACACAGATTCTGATATACTTTAAAATGTTAATACATAATAAATGTAACTGCACAAACCAGTGTATGAGGAAAAAAATCATTCAGCAAAGAGTGTTGGGACAACTGGTAGTTATGCAAATAGAGAGGGGCACACCACCAAAGTTAAAAGTCAATCAAGAATTTGGAAAAGTGATTTGTAGCAAATATGATAAAAAGTTAAACTTTTCCTCTTTTATTTTTTATTGTTTTAAAGATTTTATTTATCTATCTTCCAAGGGGGAGGGGCAGAGGGAGAGGGACAAGCAGACTCCCCACTGAACACCGAGCCCCACCTGGGGCTCCTGGAGGGGCTGGATTTGAGGCTCCTTGCAGGCAAGGCTCCTTGTGGGGCTCCATCTCACAACCCCGAGATCATGACCTGAGCTGAAACCAAGAGCTGGAATCTCAACTGACTGAGCCACCCAGGTGCCCCAAACTTTTCCTCTTCTAAAACCTTGTTCAAATCAATAAGAAATTCAAATCAGCAAAGATTACAAAATAGTGTAAATACCCCTGAAACTAATAATACACTATCTGTTAACTAAACTGAATTTAAATTAAAAATTTTTTAAATGGTATAAATACCCAGTGATCCTATCTCAAAGGTGGGAATACAGTTTGGTCCAACTCTTTGGAGTGTCATTAACAATATATATCAATGAATATATTCACACTTCTTCATTTAGTTAATTCTTTCTCCAGTAAAGTATCTTGGCAAAACAATTTTAAAAACTTAAAAGTATTATGAACAAATGTATTCATTGCAGTATTATTTGTGTTGACCATGCTATATAAAACATAAGCCCTGTCATCCTTTATCCCTTCCCTGTTTTTTGGGGGAGGGCATTTATTATTACCTGGCATTTATTTATTGCCAGTCTCCCTCTCACTAGAATGTAAGCCCTATGAGAATTTGCCTACTTCTTCACGACTGTATTTCTAGGCCCCAGAACCCTGCCCAGCACATAGTAGAAAACTGATAAATATTTGTAGAATGAATAAACAATACCAAACATCCAACAATAAGAAAATGGTTTAGGCAATTATGATTTATCTATTCAACATAATATTGCAAAGTATTGCATATATATTTTTAAGGATTTTATTTATTTATTTGAGAGAGAGAGAGAAAGAGAAGCAGACTCACCTGCCGAGCAGAGAGTCTGACATGGGACTCAATCCCAGGACGCTGAGATCATGACCTGAGCTGAAGGCAGATGCTTAACCGGCTGAGCGACCCAGGCACCCTGAGAATTGCATATATTTTTAAGAATAATAATTTATAACATAAGGAAGAATTATGATTAGTTTAAGAAAGCAGAATATATAATAATAAGTTTAAGAAAGTAGAATATGTTTACATATATTATGATTACAAATTTTCTTACACTAGTTTCTTACAAAGTTAAAAACTAGTATAAGAAACTATATGTAGAAAAGATTACAAAGTTTTTTTCTATATATAATTACAAATATGGAAAAAAGCTTTGTGGAGATGAATAAAAATGGAAGGACATACAGCCAAACATTAAGAATGTTGTGGGAAGAGAGAATATAGGTAATTTTACTCTTCTATTTACTTTTGGGCATTTTCCACGTGTTCCATAACATGCATTCCTTTAATATTGGGAAATTTGATAAATGCAACATCAAAAGGGATGGTTTTTAAAATCACCAACGACAAGAGGGTATGATTTCAAATGCAAATAATGACAAGAAGGAACAAGAGAGGAGGAAGAGCAAAAGTGCTAAATATAGGGAGTTACGAGTTAATGTTTTGGTTTATTTTAATGTAATTAGAGAAGTTTGGGTTTAAGAATATGAAAATCTATAAAGCTGATTATCCTTTGAGTCACTGCTTACTTCTGTTAACCAATTACATCACCACCCTTAAGTTCCTGTTAGATAGAAACTCCGAAGCCATCTATCGATTTCTCAAAAATACATATTCCTGGGGCCACCCCTGGGAGTTTATAATTCAAGAGGACTGGGGGGGAGCCTAGGAATCTTTGCGTGTGTTAGGATCACCCTGGGTGATTCTATATTTGGGAATCCCTGCACTAAGTATCAGGGAGGCTTTCTCTCCTGAGAGCAGTACCCTTGAACTTCTAGAGGAACCTCTCTCATATCTGCCCTTGGGTCACTACTGCTCCTGCCATTCTGCTCCAGCTGCTGTGGTTGTGGCTGTCCCCCTGAGGGTTTGTGCGCAGAATCTAGAACCCAACAGACTGGCCCTCCTCCTCCCTTAGGCTTCCATGGACTTATTAGAACACCGAAAGCTGTGTTGGGCTGGGCTGGGCTCCTCACAGGCCATAGTCTTCACCCTGATACATTGGCTTGGTGTCACCACTAATTCAGAACCTCTCATTCAAGTGGTCATTGTCCTGCAGGCTCTTTTCATAATGTTCTGCACTTGCTCCCCACTGATGCAAGCTCTCAGGCTCTCTTACGAACATATCCTCTGTTCCCTTGGAAGTCCCACTGGGTTGTAAACAAATGCCTCTATTTACCCATTCTCTGCACAGGCATCCCTTCTATCTCCTGTTTTGTTTCATTTTTTAAATCTGACTTTCTCCTGAGGCCACTTCTGTGGACCTCATTTGTTCAGATCTCAAGTGACCAGTAGGTGGTGTTAATATTCATCTGGGATCCCACCAAATCACTTACATTTTGGGGTAGAAACAAAAAACCTAAGGAGAACAAGAGCTCTGTTTGATTTTGGGAATCGTGGCATCTAGCTCAGTGTCTTTTGTTGTTGTTGTTGTCATATAATGATCGACTTATGAGTCATTTCTCAGATACCTTTAAGTGTCAAGTGGCTTATATTCTTTCTCTCTATTCCAACTGCTCTCTGCCTGCCATCTTGGGTGACTTCATTGGCTTTGTGGGTGACCCATCTCTTAGTCACAGTGACCCTGCTCTCCTCCCTCTCCCTCTCCACCATCTTCACCACCAGACAGGAGCTTCCATGGCAACATTCAAGGCAGGAAAATGCCAATATAGAATAGCATTCCCATTGATTCCTTCTACAGCAGAACCTGGAGTGAGGCAAATCTCTTTTTTGTTTCCCAATTAGTGGTAAGGTTGAGGGTGCCTTCTGCTTGGGAGTTTTTCAGGGCTAATAGAAAGGGATGAAAACAGAGGTAGCTCTTATATTGGACATAAGCTAAAGGAATAAATGAGCTTCTTGAGGTTTTTATGTTATTGAATTCAGCTCCCTAGTGTTGGAGAGCAGACTGGGGGTGTGTGATGGTGGTGGGTGGGTGGGAGGGTTGTAGCTTGGAACAGAAGCCAAACTGTCCTCTGGTAAGCTCCTTTTTTGGCCATTTCAACTCCGTTGTAGAAAGTGGCTTGGTGTGGTGTGTGCCTGTGTGCGTGTGTGCGTGTGTGATATACAAGCTCAATGGCAGGCAACTGGATAGAGCTGAGTCCACAGCAGGGAGAAGGAAACTCCCAACATTTCCAAAACATGTAAGCAATGCACCAAAAAGTAATGCACCAAACACTATTACTAAAAGTTTCTTGGCTTCCTTGGCTCTTCTGAAACAGTCAACTTCTAGTCTCAAAGACGGAACCTTCTGTCTTTATGCTCTTACTTCCTTATTCATACATTGTACATCTACTCTTGGGTCTTCTTGAGTGTTCCAATATGTTGACACTCTCATTTTATCCTAGTCATTCTAACCATTCTGGATTTATTTCCTTCCCTATCTAGACTAGCGCACATGGTTTACCAGTTTATTAATTCACTTCTCAGCATCCTTGAGTGCTTCCAACCCTTGTTTTTTACTTCTTCACCGACTCCTAGAAATCCCCAACTCTGGGTCAATCCAACAATCCACATTCTCTCCTCTTATTATGTATTGCCTTAGAAGCACTAGATGGACAAAAATCACAAATGTGTCATTAGGAATTTCTGCTGGACCCATGTATTCTGCCCTATAATAATCCCCCGACTCTTCCAAACACACGCCACTCTTCTTAAACACCTTACCACACCCCTTCTCTTCTTGCAGCAGAAGGCCTTACTCCTACTTCATGGAGAATATCAAGACCCACAAGAATGAATTTTGTATCCTCTTGTCTATGAACCTATCTGCACAGATGTATGTTTGCTTTCTTCTTTTCTGGCTCTTTTCACCCAAGCAAATACCTTGACCTATATTAAACTCCCTTCCATAATTTAAATTTTTTTTTTAAGATTTTTTCATTTATTTGACAGGAGAGAGAGAGTACAAGCAGGAGTAGCGGCAGGCAGAGGGAGAAGCAGGCTCCCCGCTCAGCAGGGAGACCGATGTGGGACTCGAACCCAGGACCCTGGGATCATGACCTGAGCCAAAGGCAGACGCTTAACCGTCTGAACCACCCAGGCGCCCCTCCCTTCCATAATTTTAAAAATCTTTATAGCAACATCAACTACTTATGTCTTAGAGAGATATTTATTAAATGCCAGGTACCAGGTTTGGCAACTGGGATTTGGTGATAAATGGAACCCATCTGCAATCGATGCTTGTTGAATTATTTGGCACCTCTTTTCCATGAATTGCACATTCCCCTTTTATTTACTTAATTACAGTGGGAGCTGCCACATTACTGCCTGAATGGGTTAGGATGGGCTCAATTAAGGTTGACTGTCAGTCCTTTCACTGGGAAGTTCGTAACTAGGACGGGCAGTCAGAGGCAGACTGTTACAGGGTAACTGGGAAGTGGTTAGCAGTGGCCACTTTCTGCCATGTGGACTAGGACAGAGAGCCATTCTGCAACAGATGTGAAGCTGAGGCAGATTTAAAAAGATGAGCAGAGACATGAGACTCTCCAAAAGAGGATTCTCTGAGTTCTTTAAAGCACTCCAGTTTTTAGTTCCATTCCTGAGGTCTGGCTGCATCCTTGTCCTGAGATTCCAGGGTCCTTCCAATAAAATTTCTTTCTGCTTCAGATAGTATTTTGTGTTGGGTTTCTGTTGCTTGCAACCAAAAAGCAAGATCCTGTCATTCTTGCTGGAAAGCTGGACTGCCTTGTTTTGTGACTGTTGTGTGTTGGGACCCAGCCATGTGTCCTTTGAGGAGAGAGGACTGGGTAGCCATCATCAGGATGTGGCTTCTTATTTGCAGCCTTCATTAAGGTGTTACAAGAACGACACATGCTCAAATACAGCAGAAAGCTGCCTGGAAACCACAGGGCCAGGGTGTAACTCTATTCTGTGAAGTCCTTTTTGCATATTGCCAGTTGCCTGAGACTACTGAGGTCAGATAATCATGGGCCTTGCTGAATGACAGCTGCCAAATTATCTACTACACTGTTTCGAAGCTATCAATTATCCCCTTGCTCTCTTGAATCTTCAACACTTCTCTCTCTATTGGCTCCTTGGATCAGCACTTAAGTTCACTCCCCTCCTAACAGAGTCCATTCTAGACTTCCCCACTCTTTCTTCCTATTATAAGTAAACACCTTGAGGAAGTTGTTCATACTCAGTGACAAGCCATAGCAATCAGGTGGCCTTACTCTCTGCTGCCACCGCACTTGGTAAAGCTGTCCATGACCACCTTATCATGAAATGCAACACAGATGTTTTTCAGGTCTTACCTTACTTGACCTCTCAGGAGCACGTGACACTATGGACCACTCCTGCATTCCTGAAGCACCTTCTTTCCTTGGCTTCTGTGACAATACATGCTTCTGGTTTTCTTTTTATATGTCTGGCTTGTTTCTTTGCAAGTTCCTTTTCTTGTTCTGTACCTTAAATATGTTGGTGTTCCCCGGGTTTGGTCCTAGTCCTACATCCTCCTCTCTGGTCTGAAACTTCCCTGGGGTAATCTCAACCACTTCTTGTCATTACTGTATATACTGGAATATAATACCAGCTTCCCTCCCCAATAAATCCCTTAGAAAAGAGAGAGTCACCTTACCTTATATTCTGACCTTAAAAAAGTCCTTCATATTACTGGATGTTCTCTCAATTATTTTGAACATCAATGCTCTTTGGGGTAATATGCACTAGTGTGAAATAATCTCATTCAATGCTCATACAGAAGCCCCCTGACAGAATGGGTAAGAAAGGAAATAAGGAAATTTAACACAGATTTAGAAATTAATTCCAGGGAAATACCTTCAAATTTGCAAATGTTGGGTGTGCTTGTAAACAAGCCCTTAAGAGTCATTATGGAAAAAAATATATAAGTGAATATGGGTATAGGATGAATGATGTAGTGTGATTAGATACTGAAGCCTGGAAAAAAAATTCCCAGTGACAATGTCATATATAAAGTCAAAATTTAGGCGAAGTAAAGATAATCTGTCTTGGGAAACTGTGTCAGAGACTCAAAATGTGACTCTGGCGATGATAAAAACACTGAAGAGTTTCTAGAAAATCGTTTTAAAAATTATATTTCATTAATATTTTAAAGTATGTAAGTATAATTAAGTTAATATATTAAACATTATCAGTGTAGATCTCTGATCATTTAATCTACATCTCTAAAAGTTCATATATTTAAGCTGGCTACAAAGTTTTATTGGGGGCGGATTTTAATTGGGAAAATGGGGCACGCTCTGTACTCAGAGGCGCCTTATATTTAGGCATAGATGGTATATGCTGATGACTCACCTCCAGCCCAATTCTCCCTGCTAAACCCCAGACCCAAATAACAAACAGTTTACTGATATTTCTACTTAGATGTCCCTTAGGCACTTTAAATTAAACTTGTCCTAAGTTAAACTCACATTTCCTCCCATCTGCTCCTCTTCCTAATTCCTCTCTCAGTGAATGTCACCACCTTCATTCTTATGCCCAAGCTGAAATCTGAGTCACACTTGCCTCCGGTCTCCCACACACCTCTGTTGCTTCTATCTATCACCTAAATCTCTCTCTTATCTGCTCACTTCTCTTAACCCCCTCTACTTTACTCCAGGGCACCATTATCTCCTCCCCAGACTACTGTTAACAAAATCCAAACTGGTTTCGTTAAGTCTTGTCTCCTTCCAACCTACACTTCATGAAGCAGCCTGAGTGATCCTTCTTTTTTTTTTTTTTTTTTTTAAGAAATTAAATTCCTGGGGATAGACCTGAATTATTACAATTTGTTTGGGGAGAAGCTTTTTTTTTTTTTTTTAAGATTTTATTTACTTTTTTTTTTTTTTTTAAAGATTTTATTTATTTGACAGAGAGAGACAGAGCGAGAGAGGGAACACAAGCAGGGTGAGTGGGAGAGGGAGAAGCAGGCCTCCCGCCGAGCAGGGAGCCCGATGCGGGGCTCGATCCCAGGGCCCTGGGATCATGACCTGAGCCGAAGGCAGACGCCCAACGACTGAGCCACCCAGGCGCCCCTTTATTTACTTATTTGACAGAGAGACAGCAAGAGAGGGAACACAAGCAGGGGGAGTGGGAGAGGGAGAAGCAGGCCTCCTGCTGAGCAGGGAGCCCGATGTGGGACTCGATCCCAGTACTCTGGGATCATGACCTGAGCCGAAGGCAGATGCTTAACGACTGAGCCACCCAGGCGCCCCTAGTGATCCTTCTAAAATGCAAATCCGACGTCAATTCTCACTGCAGGATAGCTAACTCCTACCCATCTTCTTCCATTTGGCTCAATTTAGAGACCGACGCTTCTTCCCTAATTCCCCAACCCCACCCTCCCTCTGCCCTCACAAACAATTTAGTCAGGTTAGATGCTCTTACTGTTTCCCACACTCCTTATCTTTCCTAACCATAACATTCTTCACACTTCTTTATTATAACTCTTTATCTTTCCTGCTAGACAGGGAACCTTGTCTATCTGGCTCACCATTGCGTTCCTTGAACACAGGGCAGAACATGAGACACAGTGTTTTATAAATATTAAATGAATGAACAAATAATTTTATCTCAGCACCCAGCACAATATCTGGCAAACAAAAGGTCTTCAATAATATTTGTTGAATTAATAAGTTGTGGAACTACAGATATATGGTTAATTAAGCAACGTGTAACAAGCAAAATTAATATTGTGTAGGCTTTGTCCTTAAGGAGCACATATCCGGGGCGCCCGAGTGGCTCAGTCGTTAAGTGTCTGCTTTCGGCTCAGGTCATGATCCCAGGGTCCTGGGATCGAGCCCCGCATTGGGCTCCCTGCTCGGCGGGAAGCCTGCTTCCCCCTCTCCCATGCCCCCTGCTTGTGTTCCCTCTCTCGCTGTGTTTCTGTCAAATAAATAAATAAAATCTTTCTTAAAAACATTTAAAAAAAAAAGAGCACATATCCTTCTTAATTAGGCTTACTTCAGAGATGGCTCCCTAGAACAGGTGGCCTTGGGAGGAGAAAGGGAGAAATAAAAATTCTTACCTAGTGAAATGTAAAGGGTGAATGTAAAAATGTCAACACCTGTGTAGGAGAAAATCTTGTGTCTACGACATGGGTAACTCCTGCTTAAAATTTCCTGTGTCTAGGAAGTGTTCTATACTTGGATCTACTAGTCAGGGGGCTAGCTTTCTTCTTCGCTACCTTGGATACTGGTATTCAGCCAGGGAATCAGCTACAGAATCTAATTACTGCCAGGAATTAAACACTAAAATATATTGCCTCTCTAAAGTTGAAAAATAATCCTTTTACTACAGAGAATAAGATTCTTACCAAGTTTTATATTCATTGGCTTTATTAATTTTTCATTTAATTTTTATATCAAAGTACACTTAGAATAAATTTCACAAGAATATTTGGTCTAGTTATTTTTGGCCTGCACTTTGATAACTTATACCAACATACAATGGCCAGTCTGTTTTCTTTGCTCTAAAACTTTCTTTGTGCTCTGTTCCTTGAACATGGGCCTCAGGTTCTAACTTAGATGAAAAAAGTGTTAATTTCACGAATGGCTTAATATCTCTCCGTAGATTAATAGTTTAGACTACATAAAGTATGTTGATTAGCAGTGTAAATGTGGATTGAAGTATTAGTTGAAAATCTTGTTGGGAGGATGAATATGCCTAAGAAAATCTCTCAGAGATGCCTTAGTAAAGAGAAGAGAGGTTAATGAATTCAAATGCTGATTTTTAAAGAGAGTATCTACAATGTCAGTTACATTGCAATAAGGTGAGGAATCTGAATTCAAGTGTGTGCCTGGGGTTACTTTTCTTGAACTGATATAGAATCTATAACTTTTTATTTGGGGCTCCATCTATTAGTGGTTTATTAGAGTGGGTTTAATTAAAATTGTGATTTAATCACAAGTCAGAAATACATGATTTAGTCACCCTATTTTACAGAAAGCGCTTTAACCTTTTTGACTTAACCCCGATGTACACTGTGGGCTGAGACATGAGTGACACAGTTCACAAAAGTCATACGTGAAAATCAGTCTGATTACTTTATTAGCCACAACTCATATTTCTTCAACTTGGAGATAAATTTAAGCTTCATTTTAGAAGTCACATTATACATTTTATAGTTTTACTAATGAAAAATCTTCAGACTTAGAAAAGATACCTGAAAATTAACATTTGCGAGGTAATTTATAGTTTCCAAAGGGTTTTTCTCATTAATTATCTCAGAAAACTGAATAATCACATTATTCATGATGTGATTATTAAAGGTTAATTAAGCAAATACTTGTGAAGTAATTGGGAGGTAATCTATTTCTAATTTAACAGGTCAATCAGGGGTATTTAGGAAATATTTTTGCTGGTTAACAACTCTAACCAAAACAGAAAGATATTTAAATTGTTTCCCTAGTGGAAAACAATAAGCATGTTTGTTCTTTTAGGAGTCAATTGTTTGAAAGAACTGGGATGAGGGTCCCTAATTCCACCGTTTTGATGATCTAAGAGGTTTTATGAGGAGTCTGAGCTCTTCCCTCCTAATGTTAACGCAAGCCTTACATTGCTTATTTTGGCACGTCAGAATAAAAAAAAAAAAATAGCTGAAGAAAATAATTACGAGAAGGCACGTAGGGATGTGGAAAGAGAAATAGCCATCTTCTCGTGGGAAGCAACACATTTTGGTTATTGACTATACAGAGCAGTGAACAAAAATCCAACTCATATTAACAAGACATGACTCTTGAAGCGCATAACCACACAAAGAGATTTTCTTAAATTTTCCATGGAGGCAGTTTATAAAATTAGCAGTATTCCCATCAGCAGTGTAACTACAAACTGCTTTCCCCTAACCCTGGGGAAGCCTGGGTGCTGCTTCACGATGACCAAGTGTTCAAAATCACATTCCTCTCGCTCCCGGTTTACCGGCGAAAGACGTGATCTCCAGATTTGAGAGAGCGAAGTGCCCCGCACAGGTATAGGTAAAAGGTTTGCTACAGCCAGAGGATCAGCCCCGGGGAACCCTGGGGCTCAGCCTCGGCCCCCGCTCGGGCTGGAGGGGTGGACACCGGGCACCTTTGTCTGCGCCCTGCTTCCCTGGACCCGGGCCGAGCGACGCGGGTGGAGGCGCGGGCCCGGCGGTCCGGGCGGGCCCCGGCTCTGTCCCGGGAAGCGCGCGGCGAGGGCGGCCCGGCCTGGAAGCTGGAGGTCAGCGGCGGCGCGGTGGGCCCCCTCCCACGGGAGCCGCGCCAGGTCCCAGCAAGAGCCGGGCGGGATCGCTATTGTTTTTGGCGAGCACATAAAGCCCCGTGCCGACCCTCTGCGCACCCAGGTTTCCTCCCGGAGGCCATTCGGTTTCCTCTGAGGCCCTATATAGAGGCTCTGGGCCCAGGCTGAGGAGAGGTGCGCTCCCGCTCCGGCCTCCCGGACGAGCCTGAGCTCGGAGCGCTTCTCGCCCCCAGGGCTCCGCAGCCCGAGGCGTCAGAGTAGGTGAGAAGGGGGGGTGTGGATTTCTCCCTGGGGCGAGGAGCAGGCGGCGGGGGCGCGCGGGGACGAGAGGCTGCGGCGAGCGGGCGGCCGCGGGGAAGAGGAGGAGGATCCGCTTCTCCGGGGTTTCCCTGACGCCAGCAGCAGCGCCCGGCGCGCGCGCCCCGCTCCCGTCCGCGGCTCCGGGGAGAGGGGGGAGGGGAGCGGCCTGCCGCCGCGGCCCGCGAGGCGGCAGCCGGGATTGGAGCGGGGGCGGGCCGCGCACGGAGCCGAGGGGGTGCGGGCGAGGGAGGCGCGCGCTTGCGCGTGCGCGGGTGTGCGCGCCCCGGGTCCCCGCCCCCCACCCCCACCCCCGCCGCCCGCGGTCTCCGCCCCCCTCGCACTGGTGTGTGGAGCCGGAGTCGGCGGCGGGTGGCGGCGCCTGGAACCTGGAGACCGACCCCCCCAACCCCGGCCCGGAATGTACTGACTCCCTCCTCTCTGCTCTCCTCCCCTCTCCGCCCCCCTGCAGGAGGGAGGTGCCCCCGAGTCTCCCCTCCCGCGAGAGGGGCCGCGCGGGCCGGGCCGGGCGGAACAGTGGCGGCGGCGGCCGCAGGAGCCGAGCCTGCAGCAAGGGACCGGCTGAGGCGCGCGGGAGGGAAGGAGGCGAGGGCTCCGCGACGCTGCCGGTGCCGCCGCCGCCGCCGCTGCCGCCGCTCGCGGGGCAGAGATGGCGGCGGAGCGGGGAGCCCGGCGACTCCTCAGCACCTCCTCCTTCTGGCTCTGCTGCCTGCTGCTGCTCGGGCGCCCGACGCCCGCCGCGGCAGCCAGGAGCGGCTCCCCGCCGCAGTCCCCAGGTAAGCGGGGGCGCGGGCCCGGGAGGCGCGGGGTGGGGGCGGGGGCGGGGGCGCGGCACCCGCACCCGTACCCGCACCCGCACCCGCACCGGTGGCTGCGGTGTTTTTGTTTAGGATCCTGGAGGAAACGTGCAGGAACTTCTCTGCCTCGGCACCGGTTGCCAAAGAGAAAGGGGGTCGCGCTAGGTGGAGAGTGAAGTAGGCGGGCGGGGACGCGGCCGGGGGAGGGGCGGCCGCGGGGGCGCGTCGGGGGCTCCCGGGTCTAGTTCTGCGCTTTGTACCCGGAGGCAGGTTCACCCCTCGCCTTCCTCCCCTCCCCCAGGCTCATCCCACTTGTAAGAGTGGGACATTCTTGTGCTCACACAAGCACCAGTAGAGGCCACTACACACCTCATTAAATAAACAATCGCACGGCCAATTCATTAATTTTCAGGAAAGGAAGGGGGAGGGGGGCTTGAACTCCACATTCCCTGGCTAGGGATTTCCCAGCTGAGGTCCCAGGGAAGCGCTGGCTGGTCTCGAGGGGACACATCGTGCGGGGATTGTAGCCCCGAGGCTGCGGAAGAGTGAGGGTGTCTGAGGGGCACAATTGCCCCCTCACAACCGCTGGTGTTGACTTAACGATGAGGGCGACTTGGAGAACCGCTCCAACTGATTATATCTGTTAGTGTTTCCGTTATGAAATGCCTCTTCTTTCCTGGGGATTACAACTATATTTACAGCCTGGTAACTGCTTTTAACCTAGGGAATTGTCTAAGCATCGGATTTTAAGTACTTTATGTTTCCAAGTGCAATGTATATATTTGGCCTGAAAAACTGTTTTTAGGTGTTATTTTTAAATATCATAGGTTATTGAAATTACCTGCATCCCTGTTTAGCCTGCCTGGAGAAGACCTTACAGTGTAGTTGAGCGGGACACACTCAGCAGTTGAAGGGCAAATTAACATGCAGTCTGTTTAAATTGTTTGACCAAGGTGGTGTATTGTAAAACTTGACAAAACTCTCACCTACTAGTATGAGATCTGAAATTTTTGCATTTGAACGTCATCTGATCAGGCACAGTGGCAGCTTCTAATCGCCAAGCCTTTAGTTGTTTTTTGGATTCATACTGAATAATACTTAAAATCACACTGCAAATGTAACTTAACTGATTAAACTTTCTTTTGATTTTCTTGCAGAGTATTATTAGCTCATGGATTTTGCCAACGTTAAAGAAAAGCTTTAAACCTGAATACCAATGGGCATTATCTAAACAGCGATATAAGCGACAGTGTTTTAGTATCAAACCTGCACTTGCACACTCAGCCTGTACCTGGGTTAGAATACACATTTTGGGCCTGAAATGTAGGTTTACTGATCCAGCCTTTCTATTCTTGTGGATGGGCAAGAGAAATGTAACTATTTTGGAAGACAGATTCCTTCCTACTCTTAATTTTATATGTAATTCATATTATGTATGTTTTAGGTAATTGGTGGAGTTTGTTTAGAATTTTGTCAGTAATTTTGTAAATAAATAAAATACTAATAATTTTATTAGGTTAATAAAAGTCATGTAAGCAGTCTCTTAGAAGTGATTGAAACATATATTTCAACACTGATTCAGTTGATGGGCTTTTATTTTGTGATGATGAGGTGCAGGCATTGCTTAAATGTGTGTCCTGCCTTCATGGAGCTTCCAGTCTGGTGAGTGGGTAGGAAAGATAGCCATTAACTACTAATTATGTAAGTAAGTAATGTGATAAGCACTAGAAAGGAGAAGAATGGGTTTTGAGAAAGTATACTGCCAGGACCTAACCTAGTCTGGGTGTTAGGGTGTCTGAGAAGTGAGATCCCAAGGGTGAGGAGGACTGGAGGTGGGGAGGCTCACAGCTAGTCAGTGGTATTAGTAGGGACTAGAGCACAGATCTGATTCTTGGTTCAGAGTGCCTTGCACAATCCATCCTGCTTTATTTCTCATTTCTGCAATGATTACAGTGAGTAGGTGGTAGGGGGATGGAGGTATTTGGTAGAAAAGGGAGAAAATTAGGGTGTGGGACAGCAGGATAAATGGAGTGGTTTTCCAATTTAGGGTGACGTTGAGGAGGACAAAGGAGGGAGACGAAGTAGTGATAGAAAATGGTCAGCTGTAGAGGGTTGGAAATGATTAGGCACACTGTCTGGCTTTAGGAAGGAAGGAAGATTTCTGAAAAGATGGGTAGGGACCTAGGGAAAGAAGTCAGGCAGAGCAGCCTGCCTGTGCAGTGCAAGTCTTCTCTAATCAGAGTGAGGGTTAAGGAATGGTGATGGGGTAGAATTGAGATGCAAGAACGGGGAAAGTAGGGAAGTCAGTGTTGAGAGCTCAGTTGAAATCAATTTGAATTTAAAGTAGACCAGATGAGCTATTTCCACACTTTCTCCAGCAACTTTCTGTATGCCAAGAGTAGAATTAGTGAAGTTTTAATCCAGTATTGGTTGCTTATGTGTTACATGAAATATGTAGAAACCTTTTAAAAAACTTTTACTAGTGGGCGCCTGGGTGGCTCAGATGGTTAAGCGTCTGCCTTCGGCTCAGGTCATGATCCCGGAGTCCTGGGATCGAGTCCCGCATCGGGCTCCCCGCTCTGCGGGAAGTCTGCTTCTCCCTCTGCCTCTCTCTGTCTCTCTCTCTCTCATGAATAAGTAAATAAAATCTTTAAAAAAAAAAAAAACTTTTACTAGAGTAATCGAATATTCCATTCTTGGTCAGAATTCAAAAATGTGTTTGATGAAATGTCATACTGGTGGTGAGGCTAACCTTATCCTAGACTTCAGAGGTGTACTGTAGCTACATTTCTCCTTTAAGGGAAGAATCCTGTTGTCATCATCCCACATAGATGACACTATCTGTCTGAATCATTTACTTGATGTGATTTGTTACCTCACAAGGTGGTCTGTTCCCATTTTGAATAACTTCTACCCATAAACTTTGCTTTATGCAGCACATTTAACTTTAATTTTCGACCTTCTCACTCTTGATTTCTTTTTCCTTTTCTCTTGCCTTTTTCGGCATCACTGTTAATTCGTCTCTTACTTTTGTGATCAGTTCGTTAGTTGTTACTCAAGTTTTTCTTTTATTCCCTTATTTTTTTTTTTAAGATTTTTATTTATTTATTTGAGAGAGAGAGAATGAGAGACAGAGAGCACGAGAGGAAGAGGGCAGAGGGAGAAGCAGACCCCCTGCTGAGCAGGGAGCCTGATGTGGGACTCAATCCCGGGACTCCAGGATCATGACCTGAGCCGAAGGCAGTCGCTTAACCAACTGAGCCACCCAGGCGCCCTCCTTTATTCCCTTATTAAATGTTGGCATCAAAGTTGATCTCCTTCTGTCTTGTCTTCAGTTGCTGCCTGTAAGCTAATGACTCTCCTAGTCCACTCTTCTTCACGTGCCATTCAGTAGCTTCACTGAATAGGCACCTTACTTAACCAAGACCAAAGGTAAACTCATTTTTGCTCCCCTTCCCTCCTCCTTCACTCATCCCCTTTTTCTAGACAATAACAAACCAGTTCCTGGGCCTGGGCTTTCACATTTTTGAATGATTGCATAGACTTGTCTTCCTGCATTACTTGTCTTGGGCATCTTTGTGCACCATTCACCCAAGTTGAGGTCTAGAAGTCATCCTGGACCCTCCCCATTCCCTCATTCCTATAGCCAATACTTCTGTTTGATTTTTACCTCCTAGATATTTCTTGAATCTGAATCTTTTCATCATCATCCCCACCTAGACTAACAATATAGTGGCTTTGTAATTCATCTATCTCCACTGTTACCCTCCAGACATCTGTCTTCCTGCAGGAATGAGTTTTCCTCTGTCCTTTTCTGAGCATGCCATACTCCTACTTAAAATCTATTAGTGTTCCACAGCTTGAGTGTTAGAGTCTAAACTCCTTGGCATGAAGATTGTGAAGCCTTTTGTGTTCTTTACCACTGGCCTCTCCCACCCCGAATTTAAAGCCTCATCTCTTGGCACCTCTAATGTGTACCTGGTGTTCCACCACTTCTGGTTTATTGCAGAGCTTCATGTCCCCATGCCTTTGACAAGCTGTCCTTTCTTCCTTTTTTTTTTTTTTTTGGTCCTTTCTTCCTGTTAATGCCACTTTCCACCTTGTCTACTTCTGAAATTTCTATTCATCATTTAGTGAATTTTTCTCTGCTATCCCCCTGCCCAAAGAGAGTTAGAGTTGTTATTCTCCTTGTTTTCATAGCTTTAAATCTTGTGTTATATATTTTCTTGTCTCCTCAACTTGTCTGAACCTCTTGAAGATTGGGACTTCTCTTATTTACCTTTTGTATACCTAATGTAGCAGAAGCATCTGGAACAGAGTGGATAACCAGTAAATGTTTGTTGAAGGAGTGTTGAATTGCCTTTGTTTTTACCTTTTAGGGCCATATAGCACAAGTCTGCTTTCCTTGTATGATGGCGTTTCACGTGTCTAATGACAACATTTGTGTGTGTGCAAGTATGTCACTTTCCCCTCCTCTTTCTAAGTGAATCATCCTTTATTCCTTCAGCCACTCTTCCCATTACTTACTTTTCTGGCCCTTTTTGAGTTTGGTCATCCTTCTCTGGATATGCTGCAGTTTTAGTCTTTATTAGTTTTGTCATCTTTGGAAAGATCAATGATTTTACTGAGTCTTCTGTAAACAGAGACTGATGCCCTGCTCTGCTTGCCTAATAGGATGAGGTATAAAAGAATTTGTAGATTTCCAGGCAGAATGTTCAAAGGAGACAAAAAATACTGCTATTCTTAGACTGTATGGAAATTAGTATGTGATGTGGGATAGTGAAAAAAGACTTAAGATATGAGGCAGAGGATTTGGGATTTCACTCATGGTCCATACCTGCTCTTGTATCTGTTGAGGGCTATAGGTAACCTTGCTTTTTACCTAACTGGATTGTCAGAAAAATGAAATATAAAACTGCTTATAAACTGTAAAGTGTTGTGTCTTTGTGGAATGGTTTTAACATTTCTTTATGAACTTTTAAAAAATACTGCAATTCTATTAAATTTTTTGAAAGTGTAGATTTTTTTCTGTTGGCTTAATTGATTATTGTTGATTTCTTCTTTATGAGTTTTCTTTACACTAATAAAAAAATACCGGGGTAACATTAATCTCATTATGTATGAAGGCTCTAGGCCCTATTTAATAGTCATTTCCCAAACACTTTATTTTATTAGTGACTTCTGTGTGGTTGCAAGGTATTTACCATGTCATTGGTAGGTGTTTTGGCTTCTAGGTAAAATTGTATGAACAATAGGAGAACAAAAGAAATGACCATAGATAAGATCATGTTGACCAGATAGCTACCTGAGGTAGTAAAAAGTCTAGTGTTTATGATTTTAAAAAATTGACGTTGCCATGGAACACAAACCAGTGAAAGATACTAAAATATAACCCAAATTTTTGATTCATTTAGAATGAAAATAGTTTTTTGATTAAGAAATTTTGGAAATAGAGACAAAAGCCATTTAGACCCACTGGTATAACTTTGGTATATTTCTTTCTAGTCTCTGTTAATATTACACATCAGTGTTACATAGTAGTATGTACAACTTTATATGTAGATGTTTTCCTAACATTATGCCAGTTTTTGGTTGCTATATTATATTTAAATAATTTTATTTTTAAACTTTATTTTAAAAATATGTAAATATATTTTTGAAATAAGACAACATAGAAGTAAAGTATCACTTTTACCAACAAATATCTTTTTTACCTATAAATAACCACTTCTGGTATTTTTTCTTCTGCATTTACATATATATGTATTTTTTACACATAAGCAGGAACATACTACTTATTGCTTTTCAACTTGATTTTTTTTTTAAACAGTGTGTTGGAGATCTTTCCAGTATGTATAGATTTTCCTATAACCATTATTGAAAATGTCTGTATAATATTGCAGTGAATGAATATGGCATTAATAGCAACCAATAAAAGTAGTATTTATTGAACACTCACTGAACTCTAGGCACTGTATCAAGCTCTTTTACATGCATTAATTCTTTCTTTCACCTTGTGAGGAAGATGGTAACATCCCCCCATTCTACAGATGAGGTAACTGAGTCTCAAATAGTAAGTGACCAAAGGTCCCATAGCTCTCCTGTGGAGAAGTTGTCATTTGAATCCAGGTCTTTCCAGCTCCAGAGCTTATGCTCTTTATTATACTGCATACTGCTTCTAATTATTTATTCTCCTGTTATGGATGCTGAAGTTGTTTTTAGTATTTGGCTGTAATAAAAAATGCTGTCATGAACATCTTCCTGCATATGGTGTTTCCCTTCTATTTTTTGGATCCCCACATATGGAATTATTGGTGAAAAGATAATTTTTGTGTGTCTATGAGAGTCAGGTTTCCATTTATTATAGAAGAGTATGATATCATCAAGAATAATACCATTTACTAGTACTTCTACAGCTTTTTCAAGGTATATTCACCTTTAATTGTGAACATTGAATACTTCAGTTCATTATTTTAAAATGCAGGTCCTATAGCTTCTCTGTTTCATCTGTTAACTGCAGGGGTTAATTACCTAATTAATAGGTAATCTCAAAGGTCCCTTCTCCCTTCAAGTTTCTATAACTCTGAAGTCTATAAAATTGAGTCGTGGATATCTAAATGACCTCTATTCAGTTCTTGTGTTTGAACACTGATCATTTCTGTTCTTGGATGCAAGAATTGACCTTTTGTCATTCTCTAGAACTCCAGTTATGGTACATCTTTTTTTTCTGACATGAAGTTGGATATGATTAGGGAAATCTTTTAAGTTGCCTGTAAACAAGATTGTGTATGATTTGGTATAAAAATAGCTTTTTTTTTTTTTTTTAAAGATTTTATTTATTTATTTGACAGAGAGAGAGAGAGAGTGAGAGAGGGAACACAAGCAGGGGGAGTGGGAGAGGGAGAAGCAGGCCTCCCATGGAGCAGGGAGCCCGATGTGGGACTCGATCCCAGGACCCTGGGATCATGACCTGAGCCGAAGGCAGACGCTTAACCACTGAGCCACCCAGGCGCCCCGGTATAAAAATAGCTTTATGGCCGATTTCAAGAAATAAAGATTTAAGTGTTAGGAAATTGTGAGATACTTTAAGTTGCAGGATTACTTGCAATATTAGATGCTTACTCTTAGGCTTTATACGTGATATAAAGTAAATTGCCCAGGTTATAGATCTGGCTGAAACGAGCAGGTTGTGATCCCTTCTTTTGATTCCCTCATGTAAAGAAAGGAGAGAGAGAGAGGTAGTAGTTATATTTTTTTTTTTTTTTTTTTTTTATTCATTTGAGAGAGTGAGAATGAGAGAGAGTATATGAGAGGGGGCAGGGTCAGAGGGAGAAGCAGGCTCCTCGCCGAGCAGGGAGCCCGATGCGGGACTCGATCCCGGGACTCCAGGACCACGACCTGAGCCGAAGGCAGTCGCTTAACCAACTGAGCCACCCAGGCGCCCGGTAGTAGTTATATTTTTAACTTTAAGGAAATCAGTACGTGAATTCTTCTTGAAAGGAGTTAGCAGTTGGGCAGTCTGAAAGTCAAATGTGTGTTTTTCTGCTTTTCCTCTTAAAAAAACCATGAAAATAACCTGCTTTAAAATTGTTTCGTAGCAAGAATTTTAAAATTTAATTTTCCAGTCAGTTTATCTATAGCCAAAACTAAACATTTAGGTAATGTTGGCTAGTTGCAAACATTTTATCGATGGTTAATTGTGCACAAAGCTATACACCGTGGAGATACTAAGATGAACTGGACATGGTTTCTGTCCTTAGGAAGCCTTGGTCTAATAGCAGAGGTAAGACATCCCCACAGATAATAACTTAATTTGGATGGAGAAAGTGTCATTACTGCTGTAGGTGGAAAAACAAATTCTGGAATCACTCTGTTCCTGTTAATCAAGTAATAGTTCTGCTTTCTCTCATAATTTTGGTTCATAGCTTTCAAGTAGTCCTAACTTAGTTTTAGCAAGTCAGTAGACTAGAAGTCTCAGAGGAGGTTATTTTTCATTTCTTCTAAGCGAAATGGTCACTGGAATGTTTGAATATATGAGAATTCTAATAATGGAACCATCTGGGAGGTGCAACTTCTTCCATGTCTTTGGGAAATGTGGAGATTGATTATACTGGTTTTCAGAATTTATTATTGGTCAGTAATAGCCAGTAAAACTTGGTGATGAGTCCTGAGCAGAGTGAATTTTTAACATGATACTACATGGAAACTGGATACAGAATATTTGTTTTTCAGATATAGAGTAAATGGAAAAAAAAAATCACCTGGAGGCGCCTGGGTGGCTCAGTCAGGTAAGCATCTGCCTTTGGCTCAGGTTGTGATTCCAGGGTCCAGAGATCAAGCCCTGTATTGGGCTTCCTGCTCATCAGGGAGCCTGCTTCTCCCTCTCCCTGCTCGTGTGTGCTTTCTCACTCTCTTTCTCTCAAATGAATAAGACCTTTAAAAAAATCACCCTGATATATTTTGTTATATAAGGTCTAGTTAAGATCTCATTATAATTTATAAATTTAGGGACAGAATCACAAATTATGTTTTATTGATAACTGTTTATTCATAGCATAACTTTTAACGCAGCAACTAAAATTTAAGGGTTTTTTTGGTTAATTCTTCAAAGCATTTGAAGTTTGAAGTGGGGTTATTGTTTTAAATTTATGTAGTGTTAATATCCAAGAGATTGTTACACTTCTTATGGCAATAACCTCTTTATTAATAGCCACCTCACCTACATAAAATTCAACCATATGCACCCTTACCTCTAGAATATAACTGAAGACTAGAGAATAAGAGAAGTAAGTTTTTAAAGTCCATGCATCAAAGTAAGTAAGTTTCTCAGAGTCCCAAAGATTCTGTTTAGAGCCTGTTTATCTTTAATTCATGTGGATTTCTAACAGATTGTACTGTCTGATTTCTAAGCCCATTGTGATCAAAAGTGGGTAGAGGCTCTCTGGGGAATGCCCCCTAACGAGAGCAAGTTGTGACCTCGTAAGGAAGGAGATTTAAAATAAACATAAGACTGCAAAGATCTGGGACGCCTGGGTGGCTCAGTCGTTAAGCGTCTGCCTTCGGCTCAGGTCATGATCCCAGAGTCCTGGGATCGAGTCCCACATTGGGCTCCCTGCTCAGCGGGGAGTCTGCTTCTCCATCTCCCTCTGCTGCTCCCCCTGCTTGTGCTCGCTCTCTCTCTCTCTCTGACAAATAAATAAATAAAAATCTTTTAAAAAAAAAAAAAAGAATGCAAAGGTCTTCCCTTAAACAGAAAAAATTGTCTCAGCCATGTTGAAGAAAGTTTCTTTCCCTCTCCATCACTGCTAATGGATTTTGCCTGCCGCTTGCCCTTTCTTTTCCCCTTATATTATACATAAAGTTGCTGTTTGGGAAATCCGTCTAAACTTTGAAATCTCTGGAGTTTCATCTCACCTCAAAATAGTATGGGTCAGGTTGACACCTGAGGTGGAGAACAGGAAATGTGATAGGAAGAGAGGTGAGGTGGCAGGGCACAGCCCCTTCTCTGCTGGTCCCTACCCCTCTGGCCATGGAATTTATCTTTTTTAGCAGCATCTCTAACCCTGATTGCTAAAATATGTACTGCATTTGAATTTTTAATTTTTGGGTGAAATTAATTGTTGGTTTGAAATGAAACACATTATAAAACTTCAAACAGTATGTAAAATAAAAAGTGAAATCATATACTATTTCAACCTTCTCCCCAGGGATAATCACTTTTAATAGCTATGGACTTTTTTTTTTAAGATTTTATTTAATTATTTGAGAGTTGGGGGGAGGGGCAGCAGGAGAGGGACAAACCAGCTCCTGGCTGAGCAGGGAGCCTGACAACGCAGGGCTCCATCCCAGCACTCTGGGACCATGACCTGAACCGAAGGCAGACACTTAACCAACTGAGCCACCCAGGTGTCCTGGAATTTCTGTTTTATATGCACAGTTAAATATTTTAAATATATAATACATATATAACAACTAATGCATATATAAACCAAATATGGATAAATATATATTTAAAATTGGGTTGTGCTGTGCATACTGTCTTCCAGCTTGTTTTAAAGACATCTTTCCATGTGAGTACATAGAAATTTATCACAGCTGTTTTGATAGCCATATGGTATTTTATAGATGTATCATACTTAATTTAACCAGTTCCAATTTGATGCTCCCAATTTTTTTTATTGCAAACATATGCAATGAACCCATTTTTTTTATGCATTTTTTTTATTCTTATGTTAATCCCCATACATTACATCATTAGTTCTAGATGAAGTGTTCCATGATTCATTGTTCGTGCACAACACCCAGTGCTCCATGCAGAACGTGCCCTCCTCAATACCCACCACCAGGCCAACCCATCCTCCCACCCCCCTCCCCTCTAGAACCCTCAGTTTGTTTTTCAGAGTCCATCGTCTC
>NC_138377.1:100002461-100036129 GCF_054177405.1 Leptonychotes weddellii
CTGAGAATTGTCTGTTCAGGTCTTTTGTTCATATTCCTATATTTATTCTTGAGTCTTAGGTTCATTTATAAATATAAATTAAATACATAATTAAGAATAGGAACAATTTTAAATTTTATAATTGTCAAAACCCCCATGGTTGCTTGAGATTTTTAACTTAATGAGAAGTGAACTGAGTAATCGAGTCAGTCTGCTTATCTGACTTCTGCTCACCACTGCTTGTGTTCGCTTGATACGGATTCATAAGCTTTCAAGCTGTTCTATTTTGAAGGAAAATAAATATTTTATTCATTGTTTTGCTGAAAAATAGGAATTGAAGCAGGTCCAATACCTCTTTTAAGACAGGATGAGAAACTTCGGTTTAGAGTAAGTTCAGTTATTCAAATACTTGAATGCCAGTGTGGCTCAAGGCACTGAAGTGGTCTCAAGTGGAAAATGGATGAAGAATGTAGCAGAAGAGACAAGTTCAAGGGACAAGACATTATTTTCATTCTGGACACCTTGCGTCTGAGATGCCAGCAGAACATTTCTGTAAAGGCATTACAGATTTAGGCTCAGGTGAGAAGTCTGACTAGCTCTCTTGGCTGGAAATATAGATTCAGGAATTATCTGGATAGAGGTTTGCCATGAGGGTAGGTCATATCACTGAGGAAGGGGAAAGGAGACAGAGGGCAAAGACTCAAGCATACACCCATAGGTGTCCAAAGGAAGGGAAATATTACCCTGTCTGCAGAAAAGTACCTAGAGTCAGAGATACGTAACATAATAAAGTTCACTCCGCCTATGGATATCTTCTTCACAAACCTCTATATGAATAAATGGGATAGTGGCAAAGTAATATTGGTTCCTTTCACTTACCCTACATGCGTGGTGTGGCCCTAGGTTAGAGTGCTAGGGAGGGAAAGGGGAGGCTTACCGAGACAATTCTGAACAACTTTAAGTAAAACACACACACACACACACACACACTCACTTACCATCCTGCTGGACTGAGGTACGAGATGAATGAGTAAATATGTGTCCATGCTTAGAACAGAGCCTGGTTTATCTTAATGACTCATTAAATGTAAACCGTTGTTATTGTCGTTTTTATTTTATAAGTGATGAAGAGCCTAGCTAAAAATACATGAAAGTTAACTAGTGCTTATATAATTTGTTTTATATTTTTACTTGATGGCTGTGTATAATTACATTGTTAAATGAGGGTGCATATGTTGAGAAGGATAGGATTTGTTTAGTTTGGAGTATTTGGTTAAATTTCTTAGAGGAGGTAGGACTTGACCTGGTTTTGAAGGCATGAGGAGGCTTTTTAGATGGGTAGGGTTTTTTTTGACAAGGAGGATGAAGGAAGAGCAATAGGAGTTGAGGCAGAGGAAAGGCAAAATCAATTGAAATTTTTTTTTTTTTTTTAAGATTTATTTATTTTTTTGACAGAGGGAGACAGCGAGAGAGGGAACACAAGCAGGGGGAGTGAGAGAGGGAGAAGCAGGCTTCCCATGGAGCTGGGAGCCCGATGTGGGGCTCGCTATCAGGACCCTGGGATCATGACCTGAACCGAAGGCAGACGCTTAACGACTGAGCCATCCAGGTGCCCCACTTGAAATGTTCTTGATCAGTGACTCATTTCTTGAAAAGTTCATTTTTTTTATTCTGAAGTTTATCATTTGTTATGAAGTGGAAAAGTGATTATTAGATGATGAAATCATAGGCCAGATTATATTTTAAAGATTGCAGGCTAAAAGAAACTGGAGACGATGCTTGTTGCAATTTTTAATGCCTGAAAATTAACCTTATCATTCCATATCTGCTTTTTAAGACTTCATTTATTTCCTGCTAGATGTTGTGGGCATCTTTTATGAAACATTGATTTCTCTGGAGTTAATTCAAAATCGCAGAAAGAAGCTTTGGAATAATGTGTCTTGTGAAGTTCTGAGGAGTTAATTTTTTACACTTTTTGAAGAAATCTTTGCTTTTTAAAAAATTTTGTGGCAGTTTTGTGGAAGAGTGAACTTCTTTCTTCAGAGTAGCTGTAGTTAAAGATTTTACAGCTTCAGAATTAGTCATATTTGTTAGTCTTTAAAATTTGTGGGTAAGATATCAGATAACATTGTGGGTACTAACTTGGTAGTTCCATTTTATTCACACTTAAGTTTTAAAATTTGCCTCTGCATATGCATAATAATTTGACTTTGATATAAAATTTCTATGTCACAGTCTTTTTCTTTCAAAACTCACTGGACAGTTCTCTCTGTAACCCCCACATTTAATGTTGTACATAGTATTAATATCTACTATATCTTTTTAATTTTTTAATCTGTAAATTTGTAGAATTATTTTTTTAGTGTTGTGGACTTCGAGATACAGAATTTTTACCAGGATATGACAAGGTGGGACTTTATTAATTGATTTTTCTTCAACCTGGTACGGTGGAGCTGCATTTTAGTTAGGCATTAGATTTAAAGTCTGCAAGTAATATGAAAACTGCATATGATCTTATTTCTCTTCAACATACCTTAGAAAAGTCCCACATTGGAGGCTGATATTTCATCTCTCAATATGTTGGGCATAGATGGCTTTTCCTTTTAGTGTTGGAACAAATTATTTCTTTTGTTAAGTACTGAAGGAAGGGGAGCATTTGCATTTATATTGTTCAAAAACATTTTTTTAAAACTCTGGAATTGTCGTGTGATGAGATGCTCACACTAAGGCACACTGGAACTGAGCTCAATTGGGAGAACAAGTTCATGTCTCAGATTGCGTGCTCATACTGAAGGGCAGGGAGAATGGCTTGTTCTACGTAAATTGTTTCACATTTTCTCTCTAATATATAGTCGAATTCTTCTAACTTAAAATGTCTGTATGATGTGACTTCTCTATTTAGTGAGTCTTTTTGTTCTGAAGGTACATGTCTGTGTTAGGGTAGGACAATTTTCTTTTATTTCTTTATTACCTATACTCCGTTTTCTTTTTCTGGAATTTCAGAGATACTTGCTTGCTTGTCTATTTCCTCCATGACACTCTATTTCTCCTTTTTTTGTGTGTCAACTAAGACTATATTATTAGATGCATACAGATTTGGAATTTTATTTTTCTGGTGAATGGACTCACCATTATCTCTAGTCATGCTATTTACCTTAAGTCTACTTTTTCTGATACTAATGTAGCTCTACCCACTGACTTTTGGTTAGTGTTTAAGTGTTTGCATCCTTTTATTTTCAGCCTTTTGTAATCTTATATTTATGTTGCTTATGTAGGATATCGTTAGGTTCTCTTTTTTGTTTAGTCTTGACAGTTTTTGTCCTTTTACTAGAGTGTTCAGTCTATTTACATTTAATGATATATTAATGATATATTTGGCTGATAATATGGCTTTAAATCTTCCATTTTATTACTATTTTTTTTTTTTTTGCCTGTTCTGTGTTCTCCTTTCTCTCTTTTCTTGCCTTCTTTTGATTATTTTCAGTTGTGCAGTTTTTCTCTCTTTTAGCTTACCAGGTATATATTCTTTTGCTATTCATTTAATGGTTCCTAAATGCATCTTTGACTTCTTTTACCTTTTATTGGACAATGCGAGGCCTTTTAGAATACCTTAATTCAATTTGTCCTTCTCTGGTTTCTGTTATTCTTGTTAATGTATTTTAATTCTCTTTATATTTAAGATTTATAAGACATTATTATTTTGTAAGTCATTATTCATTTAGATTTACCCAGTTATTTACTTTCTTAGTGCTTTTCATTTCCTTCTGCATCTCTGAGCTTCTGTCTGGGATCATTTCTTAGGCCTGGAGAATATCCTTTAGTATTTAGTCAGGAGTTATGTCTGTTGGAGGTGAATTCACTCAGATTTTGTCTGTTTGAAAACATCTTTATTTCACCTTCAATTTTTTTGGCAGGGGATGGGAGGCAGTGGGTGTAGAATTGTAGTATATAGTTTTTTCTTTAAATATGCCATTCCATTTCTGCTGTGCTCCATCATTTCTAATGAGAAGTCAGCCGGTATTAATTTCCTCTTTTGTAGATAATGTGCTTCTCTCCCTCCTTCCCTCTTTGATCACTTTTAAGATTTGCTCTTTATGGTTTTGAGAAATGTGACTGTGATGTGCTTAGTTGTGATTTTCTTTGTATTTATCCTGCTTGTTGAGCTTCTTGTATCTGTGGGATGATCACTTTCGTTAGTTTTGAAAAGTTCTTGGCCATTATCTCTTCAAATATTTCTTCTTCCCCATTGCAGAAGTTCACTTATGTCTTTGAATCCTCATCACACTGATGGGATCAGAAGGACTATGGGTTTTTGTAGCTTATCTGCCCTGTTTGGGTTGTTAGGTTAAGAGCTGCAGTCTCTTGTGACTTTCTACATTCTAACCAGAGGCAGCACTCCTTTTATTGATTTTATTATATCATTCAGTTATAGAATTTCCATTCTGTTTTCTTCCATAGTATCTAGGTTCCTGCTGAAATTCTCCATCTTGTATCTTTATTCTTTTAACCCATTCTGTCATATGTGTTCCCATGAAGGTTTGCTTTTATGTCTGTTATTTCTCCTGATTTGGGAGTTGCTTTGTCTTTTTATGTGCCTGTTTGTTTGTGATTGAGGGACAGGAATTGTGTATGAAAAATTATAGAAATAGTTTGAACGATGCTCTCTTCTTCCAGAAAGGATTTACCATTGCTTCTCTTCTGGTAATGTGGTTATACTAGAGACATAACAATCTCAGATCACTTTAACCCATTCAGGGATGGATTTGAGATGATTTAAAGTTGGGCTTCAGACCATATGAGTTGCAATGTTTTAGGTTTACCTTTACTTCTTGGATGTAGCCCTTTGAGGTCCTGATCCACAGCTTAAGGGGTTCACCCTCCTCCTTGGCAAGCCTTCATCTCATTTTTGTCCCCTCAGGGCTTGAGTTTGTCAGAAGCTAAACTCATCTTCTCAGGCTCTTAGGCAGTAGTGGCCTTTAGAATCTGCAGATACCTCTAGACAAGAAGCAGCTTCAAGATTTTCTCTTTGGATTTTCTCATTTTCCTGGTATTGGTCCCTTAATTCCTCATCCCTTTGATTGCCTTCACACAGATATTTTGTATTTTGTCTTTTTTTTTTTTTTTTCAGTTGTTCCAGTGGAAGATGGTCTGAACCACCTAATCTGTCATTCCTGGGAGTTGAACTCTCATAACTCACCTTTCATCTTTTATTTGTGTTTTGTGAGAAATATTCAAACTTCCCTGGTTTTTTGTCATGTTCAGTCTGCAATTTATTGCTCGTATTGTATTTTTTTCTTAAAAATGATTCAGTTGGGCGCCTGGGTGGCTCAGTTGTTAAGCCTCTGCCTTTGGCTCAGGTCATGATCTCAGGGTCCTGGGATCGAGCCCCGCATCGGGCTCCCTGCTCAGTGGGGAGCCTGCTTCTCCCTCTCCCACTCCCCCTGCTTGTGTTCCCTCTCTCTATGTGTCTTTCTGTTAAATAAATAAATAAAACCTTAAAAAAAAGATTCAGTTGTTTTGTGGCTGAAAGCAGTCTTCCCTTATTTCAGATTGTTCTCTCTTCATATACACAGTATTCTCTTAAATTTGGGAATTCTAATGATATTTTAAAGTTTGTTCTCCTCAGTGAATGTTCCAGGGGAAAAATTTTCTCCAGTTAATAGAACAGTCACTCCTTTGGCTTCTGGGTCTTTTCAGGTATCCGTTGGAGCATCATTGTGATGATGGGATGGTGTCTAAATGTGCTCAGTATTGCTGGTAGAGATGGACTCTTTTGAACTTGTGTGGGTTCTCCTGTTCTAACGTTTCAGGTCCAGATGAAAAAAGGGAAAATTTTAGATTTGCAGTAATTTTACATTGCTAGATCATTGGTTTGCCAATTTGCAGAGATTAGAGGCAAAGTATAGTCAGCTCTGAAACAGGGAGGTTTACTGAGAAAGCATGTGTTTTCAGTGCAGAAATAAAATTTACAATTCAACGTTGACGGCTGGTTGCGGGGTTAGCGGTAGTGCCTCTTCTCTTTTTGCCCCGTCCCTCAAGTTTACCTAGCACGTTATCTGCAACATGAATGCTTTGTCAGCCTTTCTTCTTGGAGGCTTCCGAGTCCATTTATGGTTGGTACTCTTCTGTGATTTTCAGTGGGCTACAGATTTTTTCCCCAGGTGTTTTTGTTCTCTTAAAAAGAACTTATTCCTTTGGTCATTCAAGTGGACATTGGGGTGGAATGTCAGGTGGGCATTGGTTAAATTAAGGAGCTCAGTTTTGCCATCTTGAATTGATAATCTGCATGTGTATTGTTTTCTTTTTCACTTGGCTTAATTTGGTGTCTGACCCAATTAAAAAAAAAAGAATAGTTGTATTATTTTCTTTCTACTTTTATGTACATATAGGTTATAATTATGCAATTCCTGAAGGGCTCTAATAGACTCTTATCTGATAGGAATTTTTTGATAGAATGGGGCATTTTTTTATTGTACATTTTTGCAAATGCTGACTTTGTTCCCAAGGCTGTGCCAGGTTTTGGGATTTCAGACATGGGCAGGTCTCTTAATCTTATGTACCTATTCCTGAGGCAGAGATACCTTTCTCTGAGGTCAGCCTCAGAGACTTTGGGAGAATGAGAACACCAGTGTTAATTTAAATTTTGATTTTTTTTAACCCATTCGTTACATTGTTGAATATAAATGAGTATTTATAAAGATGCCGATAATGATTTTTATGTAGAAAATGTTCCGGTAAAATCTTATTTACAGTTTTGGTTTTGTTACCTATTTTTTATTTATATAATAAATTTCAGTTTATGCTCTGACCAGGTGATCATATATTATCAACAATCAGGGGCTTATGTTATATATGTGATTGAATTTACTCATTTGTTACACATATATGGGAAGTAGGAGGGCATGGCTTTTTTTTTTTTTTTTTTTTAAATAAGGAATCCAACTCAGAATTTAAAGGTAGGACATGAAACAGAGAAAAGTAGAAGCATTATATATTCATTATGCAACTTTTTACTTAGGGAAAGAATTAGGAATTTGCTTTAGCCTTAAATCTGGAGTTTGCCAGTCAGGAAACCATGTTTTGGAAGTGGTTTGGTAGATTGGATATAGAAGGAATTAGGAAAAGCAGGCAGTTGGGGCCAAAAGGTGAATTGGAAAAGAAAATGGCTAGCTTCATTGTGCTGTTTCAAGAAGAATAATGTTAGTTCTGTTGTAGATATAAAATACACTGTGAGGCGAGTGGGCTATCTTCATTTTACATCCAACAAGAATAGTACAATTTAGGGAAAGCTATTAAATTGAGTCTTCCTGACTAATGCTTTGTCATGATAGGAGTTAATTTTCTTTATATGTTGTTTCATCTTAGGCTAAATACATTATTTATTTATGTAATCTTATAAACTTGATATGACAAAGTACACTTGCTGCCAGGTTTTCAGTTTTTAATGCAATGGCTTTCACACTTGTTCAAGTGTTAGAACATCTGGAAGTAGTGGAGTGCTTTGTGAGATGTTGTAACTATTAATACCTTTAATTACATTAAGCAAATGAAGTGTAATTTTATAAGTTGTAAATATGATTTATATGAATGCAGTTCAGCTCAGGAGTTCAGTTCAGGAAATATTTAGTGAACATTTGTTGTGTACCACAACACAGGATAATTTCATGATGAAAATGAATCATGGAATAGGTAGAAGAAAATAGAAGTGAGGTTCCCCCCCCCCCCACATCAGTGGTTTATAGTATCTTTAAGATTAGTTTGAGATCTTCACAGGGGCTGGTTGCTTTAGCCAACGGCAGTGTGACTGAGTGATTCCTAAAGTGTAGTCACTACTTTCAGGGCATCATTATCTACTGAGATAAAATTTGTGGTTTGGGACCCTGGGAATCTGCATTTTAAGAATCATCTGAGTGGTTTCTTATTCACAAAGCTTGAGAAATATTTTCTAAATCTGACTGAGGAAAAACTCAGAATATTGCTTCTGAATTTAAAAGGAATAAAATCTTAAGATGAACTTTCTCTCCAAGGAAAAATATAATGCATATGATGGGGTAGTTGCTGTTTATTCATTTGTATTTAAGAAATGTCTTTTTATAGCTAAGAGCATATGGAATATTGAAAAAGAATTCCATTTCTCAGGAAGTCTTTTAGTTGTTTTTCCATGGAAATAACCATATTATATTTAATGACTTTTAATGGTTTTTCAACTATAAAATGTCATTAGAATTTGGACTGCATTCCATTAACATAATATCTGGAAGATTCAGAACTATGATTCATTTTTTTAGAGGGGGGTGGGGGCAAAAGAGAGAATCTTAAGCAGACTCCCAGCTAAGCATGGAGCCTTATGCGGGCTTGCTCTGACGACCCTGAGATCATGACTTGAGCCAAAATCTAGAGTTGGATGCTTAACTGACCGAGCCACCCAGGTGTCCCCAAATTGTAATACATTTTTAAAAGTTGTAGTTTTGCTTTATTGATTGCTTCAACTTTTGGTAGCAGGAACACAAGTGAAAAGTTAAACTGAAAGTCTTATGTATATGAACTTTAAAACATTCTTTTCCAAAACAGTGAAATTCAGACTAATACGCCCAGTAAAGTTTTATCAGTACATGCTGCATGCCAAGCTCTATATTGAGGCCATGAGGATGTTTAAAACTTAAACCCTGGGGGCGCCTGGGTGGCTCAGTCGTTGAGCGTCTGCCTTCGGCTCAGGTCATGATCCCAGGGTCTTGGGATCGAGCCCCGCATCGGGCTCCCTGCTCCGCAGGAAGCCTGCTTCTCCTTCTCCCGCTCCCCCTGGTTGTGTTCCGTCTCTCGCGCTCTCTCTCTCTCTGTCAAATAAATAAATAAAATCTTTAAAAACAAACAAACAAAAAAAACTTAAACCCTGTCCTGGTCAAGTTCACACTCTAGTGGGAATAAGATAGGAAAGGACTATATGTGAACAGGTGATTTGTGCTTTGCCTAACTGTAAGGAATTTGAAACTTCAGTAAAAGGTAATTAAATAATCTAACCATTATAATACATGCAAGGAAAAAAAAGTGTGTTTATGTGTGTGGAGATGGTAATAGTCATGGTATTGTCTCACAGGCTGTTATAGTAATCTAGGTAGTGTACAAAGATAACTAGGATTAGGATAATGGAGGTGGAGAAAAGTTTATGGACTAGGAAGATATTTAGGTGATAAAGTAGAATTTGGTGATGGGTTGGATATTGTGGTAAGAGACGTGTCCAGGATGGTTCCTAAGGTTCTTTAGGGCTTATGTAGCAGTATGGATGGTGGTATTTTGGGAAAGAAATAAGTTTTGGGGGGCAAAAAGAGCATGAGTTTAATTTTGGACTTAATGAATTTAATATGCCTTTGAGTTATCCAGGGGGCTGTTGGTTCCAATCTAGAACATAGCAGAAGACGGGGGCTATAGATTTGTGTCATCTGCTTAGAGTGTGGTTGAGTTGAGAGGGATGGGCTGTTACACAATGAGAGAAGTGAGTGGAGAAATAGGGAAACCAAAGGAGGGTTGTTTCGTAGAAGTCAAGAAGGGAGTCTCAGTTTTGCTGGAAGAGGAGAGTATCTTTTGCATTTGGCTATCCACAGGTCATTGGCGGCCTTACTAAGAGCTTTAAGTAGAATTTGGAAGCAGTTCGAGGGATAAGTGGGAAGGGAGGAAATGAAGACTATGGAAAGTTCCAGAAATTTAGCTGTGAAGGGGGACAACTACATGTAGTGGTTGAGGTGTAATAAGAATGAGGTGTGTGTTTAGTGGGCAGGGTTCTTGAGCATATTTAAAAGGCAATGGAAGATTGAGGAGGGTAGTTTGAAAATACAAGGAAAATGATGAAATAATCAATAGTGTAAGTGTCCTGGGGAATATGGGGTTTGTTCTGAGCACAAATAGAAAGATTAGGATTAGATCAGAGAGGAGGAGTGATAAGGCCACTCTGACTGGAGGGAAGGAGCATGAGAATAGGTGAATATTCTTGGTAAGGAAGCAGCCCTTTCTGTTGTGCATGAAAAGGATTGGTAAGTAAGAAATAGTTTCCAAGAGAGTTAGGGAGTTAGTTGATCAGAGAGGCAGGGTTATCAATACTTTTTTAAAGTATATGAGAATATACCAGACTAGAAGATATAACAAGATTTTAAGTTCTGTAGGGATAGCATTATTTTCTATGCCTTTTTCCCCCTCATCTGCTGGGTGTCCATGAGCATCTTGGCAAGAGTAGGTTCTCAGTAAATATTTACCCTAAACTAGAATCTTAAATGAAAAATGCATAAACAGTAACTACTCTTGACTGACAATGATAGAATTAATAAGTGAAAAAAGTCTCTTCCTATAACAGTGTTTAATACACCATTTCAACAAACTTCTCCCTGCAGCCTACTAAGCTTTTCTCTTTAATTAAGAACTTGATTTACACTGCAGATTTTGCTCATTTGAGGACTCAATCCATGTCTAAGCAGATGAAGGTAGCAGCTCAGGCATAGTTAAGATACATTGTAAATGCAATCAGAATTTCACCTCAGGGCAATTTACTTCAGACATCCATCTCTAAAAACCTGTTGTGTCTAAAAGTGGGAACTTTTATAACCAATTCCCAGTTATTCAGGGGCTAATTAACTATTTTATTTGTCTCAAGATTAGGCAATCCTTTTGCTTCTTGCTCTCATCTAACCTAGCCTTCTGTTTGGCCATTTTGTTATTCTAAACTCATAAGATAGGGAGAAGAAAAACAGAGAACGTAGATGAATTAATGGCTAAAATGAAGTGCTCTTTGGCTTGTTAGTTTTTCTTGTGCTTTATTTCTGTGGTTCATTGGAAGCTGTCAGAAATGACTATAATATTCAGTGTAATAAAATGGGTTTTCAATGTGTCAGGAAACCCTCATGTTATTTAGATTATAAAGACAGTTAATTGTTCTAGGCAGACAATTATTTTCTTATGTTTGAAGCAGTATAGGCATATGGCCCTTTCGGTGGGGGGAGTAGCCCTTTTCTCTGTGTCACTTTCACACCCCTTCCAGTGTGACTGTCCCCTTTCCGTTAGTCTTTTCCATTGCCCCAGGCATCCTCAGCCTCCTTTGTCTTGTCACTGCTTATACTCCTTGCTTTGCAAGCATATGAAATGCTGGCATCTAGCGACCTGGGCAAACTACAGCTGAGGTCAGGAAGGGTGCAGAGGCCAGATGGAGGGACCCAAATTATGATCACTAGACCACGGCTCTCTAGCTAAGGGCCACAGGTTTTATCTCTGTATCCTCAGGACCTAATGCAACAATTCTTGGCATATAATTTCTCCAGAAGTGTTTATTTTTGAATGAAGAACTTTAGAAATTCCAGAGTCACAGGAGGAATCCTTTAATTTATCTTTCTGCTTTTATAGATGAGAAAATTGAGGCTTAGATTCAGTAGCAGTTATTTTAACATTCCTGTGACATGGATGATTATACTTTAGACCATACATAGAGGTAAGTGAATATGAGATACAGCCCCAGCCTTCTAGGAATCCCAAGTAGAAAGTCAAGCAGCCATTTATCTTAGCAGAGTTCTTTGGTTTGGGGTTGTTGTTTTTTTGTTTTTTTGTTTTTTTCCTCAGGGTGGTGGTGGTTTGTGGTGGTGTTTGTTTTGTTTTGTTTTTGGTGCCTGTTTTTGCTGGATACTGTTATGGCAGGTACAGAGTTGCTTAAGACATAGCTTTGCCGTAAAGGAACTTGTCTAATATAACATGAGATAACATAAGAATCCATATTTCTCAAAGCAGTATATGATTAAATATCAATTGAGTGGTGCCAATTCATAAAATCAAAAAAAAGCTAATGATCCATCATCGGGAAGACATGCATCTTTAGCTACTTTTCTAGAAGTGGGAACAGATTTGAGTTGGGAGAACTCTATATCTGGAAGTACCTATTGGTGATTATTGCCCACTTGATAGAGATGAGGGTAAGGTGTTTCTTAGCGTAAACTGTCCGTGAGGAGATGGAGCCAGTTGATGGTTTCTCTTGTGCCCTATGATGCCTTGTCGGCAGCTGAGGAATTCATTCAGCCCGTTCAAGTAAGTTGCATAGTGCTGACCTGTTGTAAAGTTATTTCATCTATGTGTGTGTACATTTGTGAGAACTCATAAATCCTAGAATTTTTTTTTAGCTGGAAGGGGACCTTTAAGATCATCTTCCCTTCTCTCTGGTCCAGAGAGTTTGCATCACTTGATTAGGTCACACGTTACTTGAGTTGTAAGTGGCACAAGGGCATGTCCTCTTGTTAAGTTGTAGCTTATTTTTCTCTCTGTTGAATGTCCTTTCTTGCTCTATTTAGCAAGACATTCTCCAGGTATAAAATGAATGTCTCATATTTGCACAAATTTGGGGAAGAGTTGAGTGTGGGGAGGGAAATGGTGAAATGTTACTTCCAGTAAATTTTGCATAAGTACAGAGAACCAAGGATGTAGATACAGTTCTGGTCTCCCTTTTGGCTGCTTTTGGTTTGTGATGGTGTAACTTTGACTGCAAATAGCCTTGGTGAATATTTTTCTTTTTATCAGTAGCAACATGGAGGTATGAATAGATCCTATGACAGATCTAGATAAAAGAAGCTGTGAAGATAATGACACTTAGTATATATTATTTACCCTGCTTTAAAGGTATTTGTAATCTAGTTGAGAGATACTGCTCCCAGAAGGTTTGCAGTCAGATGGGGGGTTAAAGCACCTAAAGAAGTTACATAGCAATTCTGTATATCTTTGTGCCACATGAATGCTCATTACAGTTTTCCCAGTGCCTAGAACAGCGCCCAGGCACATAATTTACTATCAGTACATATTGGTTGGATGGATAGACAGAGGCACTGACAGTAAACATAGGGGGGCCTCTGAGGGCTGTGGCAGTTGGAGAAGGCCTGGGATATTGTGCAGCTTTGCGGCAAAGGTAAGTACTTCATTCTGTCTGATACTGTGTTTCTAACTTCTCCTGACCTCAGCACTTCCCTGTTACCTCCTCAGAACCTGAAGCAGTGCCTTCCTTTTGATAACTGATTTTTTTCTTTAGAGACAAGGCTGATTTCTCTCACTTTTACTTTGCCACTGCTTTGATCACCTCCTTAACTCTTTCTTCTCTTCTCAGGTCTGCTTATCTCCTAGGGCTTAGAAGCATGTCTTAGTTTCTATGTTGATTGTGTTTTCTTTGGTCCTAGTTCCTTCTTCCCCTGAAGAAGTGCAGTACTATCTGGGGAAAGACCTGAGTTATCAGAAAAAGTTCAGAAGCATCTTCTATGATTAGTAAGAGGAAAATTTTGTAGGATAGGTGATATCTTATAATAACATAGTATTTTTTGAGCCACATTTGCAGGCTGTCATAACTAGATTTTAATTGGCTGCATTTTTAAAAACAAACTAGTTATGTTCTCCACCCTCCTCAATTTTGGCAGTATAAAGGCCTGTTTCACTGAGAAGAACACGTAAACAAGTAAGTACAAGGAAGCTTGTGTGAATGAAGTTCTGCTGTATAGTGCAGTGACTTTCTCTGATTTAAGATGTAGCTCTTGGCAACTTCAAAGAATTTGTGTTCTCTGAGGGAGAAGTCCAGTCTGTTTAGCTGTGTTTAAGGAAAGCTAATTATGATTCTCCAATGGGAAATAGACTCTCAGACTAATTTTTCACTCAACATGCATTTATGCAGTAGCTACCATGGGCAAGGCACTGTGCTAGCAGGCGTTGGGAGGTGGGAGAAATGAGAGTTATCAGTCTGATAAAGGGTGTATCGTGTATAGAAATGATAATGCTGTGTAGAAAGTGATGTATGCTGTGAAAGGGGTGCAGAGTGCTCTGGAGTTCTAAAGATGGAGAAGGTGCTTTCAGACACAGTAACTCGGAGTAACTTGGTGGGGTGGTAGAATTTGATATGGACTGTGAAGGCTGAGTACATGGTCCTGCATCGGCAGCACAGGCTCTTGGTGCAGAATGCTGGCCCTGGCTAAGTGTAGAGGATGTGCACCTGTGGAGATGGGACGGGAAAGAGGAAATGAAATGAGCAAATGTCTGTGAGCAGGAAAGCATTGGTGATACGGTCAACAGAAAGTGATTTACTTTGAGGTGTAGCATGTGAATGTGAAGTGGCACAAGATAGGGACAGAAAGTTAGGGCAATTGAGTATATTATGAATTGGAGAAGTGGGTTGAGTCTGGGCTATTGACCAAAAATTAGTGTTTCGTGGACCATTGTTTCACTGATCCAGGAGTTCATAGTTTTATCATGGAAAAAAAAAAGTGTTCTCTGCTCAAATAGAATCCTGTAGGAGAGAGAGAAAGATCGGTATTTTAAAGTGATTTCTGTGATTATACTGTATTCATTTGTGTTGCATTAAAAATCCATTGTTCTACAGATTTTATCCTTGAAATCTGTTGTAGTTTTTCATGTTGGTATTTTCAAGGATGATTGAAGAGCAGCAGTGAAAGTGATTGGGCTGGTCTCATTCCTCTCTTCTCACTCCACCGAGGGCTCTGGTAGATTGTGGGAGTGCTTCCTACCTTGTGCTAAATAAGAAGTCCAGTACATAGTAAAAGGGTCTTAAATGGTTTTAGGGGCACTATGATGTAGGGTGTGCCATGGGCAGCTGTTGGTTACACAGTTACCATAGATGCCCTGTTTCTCTGCTGTATTAAGATCTGGGTGGCTATATTTTCCTTGTGTCTTTCTGCAGAGCTCTTCCTCATGCTTAACTCACTAGCACTGTTGGGTGTTTCCAAGGTTTTGGGGACCTGACAAGTTGGTTAACTTGTCTATGCCTCAGTTTTCTCATGTGGAAAGCACTACGTGTAGTAAGTCATTTAAACTGGGGTTATATACCTAGTAAGTGATGAGCAGGAATTTGAACCCAGACCAGGCTATTAACCAGTTGCCATACTACAGTATCCTAAACAGTGTGGTTTTCTCTCCTGGATTGCTGGCTCTTTCCTTCTCTAATGTGTACTTATTCCCATCCCCTTTGTTTAGTCAGACCTACTTCCCCTGTTCTGATGAGAAAGGAATGCAGCTCTTTTTACTTTATTTTTATTGTAGTGCCCACACACTGTTACTTTAATTTCAGTGTACCACACAGTGCTTAGACCACTCTCTATAGCATGCTCTGCTCGCCACCAGTGTGGCCACCATCTGTCACCATACGACTATTACAGTGCCACTGACTGCATTCCCTGTGCTGTATCTTTTATCTCTGTGGCTTATTCATTCAGCAACTGGAAGTCTGTGTCTCCCACTGCCCTTCATCCATTTTGCCCATCCCTCTACCCCTATCCCTCTGTTCTGTTTATGGGTCTGTTTGAGTTTTGTTTGTTTGTCTTGCTTCTTAAATTCCACAGATGAGTGAAATCATATGGTATTTGTCTTTCTCTGACTGACCTGTTTCACTTAGCTTTATGCTCTCTAGATCCTTCCATGTTATTGCAAAGATCTCATTTTTTATGGGTAATATTCCATTGTGTATATATACCATGTCTTCCTTATCCATTCATCTATCGAGGGACACTTGGGTTGCCTCCATATCTTGGCTGTTGTAAATGTTGCTGCAATAAACATAGGGGCATATATCTTTTTGATTAGTGTTTTTTGTTTTTTTTTCCTTTGAGTAAATACCCAGTCGTGGAATTACTAATTTGTATGGTATTTTTGTTTTTTAGGGAGCCTCCATACTGTTTTCATACGGTGGCTGCACCAATTTACACTCCCACCATCAGTGTATGAGAGTTCTTTTTTCTCCACATCCTCACCAGTACTTGTAATTTCTTGTCTTTTTGAGACTAGCCTAGCCATTCTGACAGGTGTAAGTGATTATCTCTTCGATTGGCGTAAGAAGCTCTTTTAAAATTGTTCAGAAGCATTTATGACAAAGAGAATGACGAAATAGATTTTGCTTTGGAGTCTTGTTACAAGTTATTTGATGCCCCAAAGCCTTCGCTCCAAAGAGCAGAAGTTATACTGTGAAAAGGTTGGCATGTATTATATGTTGTTAAGCCATACAATGGGCGCATAATTGTGACTCTAGGAATACAAATGATGTATATTAAAAATATCCTGAAGTTAAAACATACAAGGTAATTTCTATAAATATTTTCCCCTGGAACCAGAGTTAAAAAAGAATACCAATAATTTTTCTTGTTGGTGGGGAAAATTACACAGTCTTACTCTTGGACTTTCTTTTTAATTTTATTTTTTTAATTCAGGTATAATTGAAATATGGATATAGTTGAAATGAAGATGTAGATCTCAGGTGTACTATTCAATCAGTTTTGATGATTATACCACTTTATTTTTTGCATATTTTAATTGGTATGTGAAAATATAAATAAGTTTAAATAATTATTTAAATTATTTGTTTAAATAGTTGTTTCCCTTTGCTTTGTTTCTGTGTAGTGATAAAATCCGCATGTATTTTCAACTCATGTCTTTTTTACTCAGATATGTTGTCAAACAATAACCTAGTAGTGGAGGTAATCTTTTATATGAGCTTCTGGTGTACTTGAATAATTTCCCTTCAAAAATGGACTGTTAGTGTTGGAGCTACATGGAGTGAATAAATTTCCTGGGAGGAAATGATAATAAAATATTCAGGAAGTTATTAGGAAATGAGAACTTGTGTTCTTGTCCATTCAGATAAGCTGCTGAGACCTTTGAGTATATCAAAACAGTTTGTATTAGAGCAAGGACTGAGGGGTTGGGCAACTTTTTTCTAATAGTGTTAGGGACTTTGGACTATAGAATGATGGAATGTATAATGCATAATTGAAAGAAAAACTTCCTCAAAACTAAGTTGTTTGAGAATTGTTTTTTCTGTATTTGAGTGTTCTTGTCAGGGAAGAAAAGAGAGAGCTTTCTGAAGCTGCGGTATGTAAGAACCCAGTGGGGAACAGTGTTCCTGGGGGAGCCTGATGGCAGAGTGTATACAGGAAGTGGATGAGTATACATTACCCCCACTAACAGTTTTCTTTCCTATGTTTTGCTCTCATGTCATCATTAGACAGTTTGGCTCTGTCCTTAATTTTAGCCACTTTGTTCTAGAGTAACTGGGACCACTGTAACTCTCTAGGCAGTATTTTTCCTTTTACTGACTGGAATTGGTGAACCATTTGTTTTGTTTTATTTAACAGGGTTTAGAGGCTTGTTTTTTCCTCAGCATGTGTTCATGGCAGGGAGGATTTACCCTTAAGTTGATGAGTCTGGATCCCCTCACTTGCAGAGGCCCCTTTTAAGGCCTGGGAGAGGCTCTAGCAATGTGTTCCATATTTATGTATTTCTGTGAAGTCTGCAAAATTGAATTTTTCCTCATATTCTTTTTCCTTAAAAGGGGTCCCCAAATGATACATTCTTCAAACATCATAAAACTCAGTTCAGCCCTGGTTCATGAAGCAGTTTGAGTGTTGATTTCCAGTTGTGGCTGAGGTAGATTTGAAGGATACCAGGAAGGAAATATTACTGAGGGAGCAGAGCTATTGCCTGGTGTTTTAGTGGTCAGGGGTCTCTTTCTGGAGGCAGAAGAAGTAGGAATAGGAGTGTTGGAGGGGAGGATGTACCACAGCCAGGGGAGTGAGAAGATCAGGATGGTCTCCTTAGATTGAAAGGATACATTTGCAACTAAGGTTTCCAATAGCATTTTAAAATAACGAAGAGTCATGCCAGGATAGTGTATTTCGTCTTAAATTTAATAACACATTTTTAAAATTTTAGGATAATTTTATTGAAAATTTTGAAAAGTCATTTTCTTAATTAACTGGTTGACTTGAGATTAAGGTCTTTATTGATTAGAAGACTATTCTGCTGGGGGGCACCTGGGTGGCTCAGTCGTTAAGCGTCTGCCTTCAGCTCGGGTCATGATCCCAGGGTCCCTGGGATCCAGCCCCGCGTCGGGCTCCCTGCTCGGCGGGAAGCCTGCTTCTCCCTCTCCCACTCCTCCTGCTTGCCCTCTCTTGCTGTGTCTCTCTCTGTCAAATAAATTAAAAAAAAGAAAAAAGACTGTTTTGCTGGAAACACAAAAATGTCACTGGTTCTTTTGGGTTGCTGTTAACTCGGTTTACAGCTTCTAGGTTTGAGACGTTTCTTCTTTTCTTTGTCCTTTCATCTTTTCTCACCATGTCTTTTTCCACACTTCCTTTTTATCTCTTGCTTTTTTTTTTACTTTTGTATTCGAAACTTGCTCTTACACTTCTGAGGATTTTGAATAACTGGACTGTGGATAACCACATTTTAAAATTGTATTTTAGTGTTCTTTATTTAAAGATAATTGTGTGCTCTATGTGGCCTGGAGACAGATTTACAGTTAAATAGATTTGTAATGTTGTGAGAAGTAATATGTAACATGTTTAGAATTAGTTCACTTTTTCTAAATTATTTTCTAATGGACTTCTCAGGACTGATAAGAGCATTTCTAGAAAGTTGTATGGATCTGCCACCTGGTGGTGAAATCATAGCAAGTACTGAATATTTGATGAGTTTAGTAATGGGTTTTTGCCTTTGTGGGCATCATATTTAGATTTAGAGTCTACTTAGGCTCTTTAGATATGATATTTTCCTCCCCTGAGTTTTTTTTATTAAGAAAATGTTACCTGGGCACCTGGGTGGCTCAGTTGGTTAAGCAACTGCCTTCGGCTCAGGTCATGATCCTGGAGTCCCGGGATCGAGTCCCGCATCAGGCTCCCTGCTCGGCAGGGAGTCTGCTTCTCCCTCTGACCCTCCTCCCTCTCATACTCTCTGTCTCTCATTCTCTCTCTCTCAAATAAATAAATAAAATCTTTAAAAAAAAAAAAAAAGAAAATGTTACCTAAATGTGATAGAATAGGGAAATTTTGACTAATATATTTGTCTACTGTATTGTATAGGACTCTTCCTGGCTTATGAAATTTGTTTATTACTGAGTTGAAATAAACTCTGAGCATTTTGAGAATGTGCTTTCCTAAATTCAAAAGCTTTTGAGAAGATTGTTATTAATTCTAAAGCTTTTAATATGGATAGTCATTGATTTATAAGAAAAACAAAGATCATAGGACAAAGGCAGTTTTTTGGAGAGAGAAATAAAACATTTTGTTTATTCCCTTCAAAGAATGGCAGCAGGCATTTTAAAGCTTTTTTTTTTTTTTTTTAGTAAATAGAAAGATTAACAATATTTTATGGCCCTAAATTGGAGTATTGATACAAATAAGTAGTATATACTGAGCACTGTGTTAGGTGTAGAGGAGAAAGTAGTAACAACTGAATGAATGTATTTGTCCTTATGGAGTTTATGATCGTAGCTAGAGGCAGATATGAAGCAAGTACTTATAGAAATAATTGATTACAATGTTGGTAAGTGCTATCATGGACAGGTACATCACAGAGATGTGTGTCAGGGAGAGCTTCTATAAGAAGGTGACATTTCAGCTGAGATCTGACAGATACTGATCCAGTCAAATGTGGGTGTGTATCCCCCTGAAGTGGGAAGGATGTTGGCAAGTATGAAGAGTTGAAAGAAGATCAAGACGGTTGGACTAGTGAGAGAGAGGGGGATTGTGGTGTGCAAGAAAACAGGAAATGTAAGATAGGAGTAAATCAGGCCTTGCTGCGTGTGTCTGGGCCTTTGGACTTCGTGAGAAGCTGTTGAAGTGTGTAGGCAGGCAGTGTTAGAATCAGATTAATGATGAATGAATTGGACAGGGCAAGAGTGAGGGGAGGGCAGTTGGTTAGAAAGCCATTATGGTAGTTCTCGCTTGGACCAGAGAGTATTACTGATGTAGTGAGAGGTATCTGGGCTGTAACTGAAATAGAATAGACAAGACTTGGTGAATGATTGGTTGTGGTGGTCAATTTTTGTGTCTTAGTTTCCTCATCTGTAAAATGAGGGTAATAATATTACTTAGATTATAGGGTTGTTGGGAGGATTAAAGGAGTGAACTTGTGTAGTATGTTCTATTTTTTACTTTTTTCCCTTCTATTCAACATGGTGCTTTCAGGATGTATCTGTGTTGTTACATGTGTGCCTAGTTAGTTGCCTCTGATTGCATGTAGTTTTCATAGTATACACCTATTACATTTTACTTACCCATTTTGTAAGTTGTGTGTTCCTAGCTTTGCCCCAGCTTCCTCTGCCATAAATACAGCCATGATCAAAGTTTTTATATGTGAATCCTTGCTGACCTTTTCATACATTTCTCTGAGATATAAATCCAGGAGTGGGATTGTTACATCAAATGACATGTGTATAATTTAATTTCACTAAATGTTTTCTAGAATGTTTGCAGTAGTTTATACTCCCACCAGCAATACATATGAGTTACTGTCTCCTCTATCCTTGCCAGTATCAAGTAGGACTTACCTTCTAAACTTTGCCATTTTGACTTGGGTATAAAGAGTTATTTCAATATTGGTTGAATTTGCATTTTTCTGATTACTAATGAGACTTGCAATGATTGCAGCCATTTAGTTGTCTGCTTCTGGAGGCTTTCCTATTTATATCCTGTATTCATTTTTGTGTCAGGTTTCTAGTCTTTCTTGTTTATTTGCAGGTCTTTGTATATTCCTGATACCATTCCTGTTGGTTCTAGTCATTGCAAATCACTTTTCACTGTCATTTGTCTACTTTGCCTATTGCGTCCTTTGAACAGAGATCCTTAGTTTTAATGTGGCTAAATCCATTTATTTTTAAAATTTCACCTTACTTTTTGTGCTTCTTTGTGTTAGTGACCCTAGGTCTCCTACATTTTCTTCTTTCCTAATATAGTTTTAGATTTCACATTTGATAACAAATATTTATTGAGTACTCCTGTATTCTAGGCATTAGGGAATAGAACTGTGAACCAGATATGAAGAGTGCTTAGCTGACCCATGGAGCTTATGAAGGACCAACTTTACTGATTTAGGAAACATGGGTGATGAGGAAATTTGGGGCAGGTGTGGGGGTTGTATGGAGTACACATCTTTAGTTCAGTTAAATTTTTAAGTTAACATATTACAAAAGTGGGTATGTGTGTTTTGGGTTTTATCATGTGTAAGATGGATTCCTTTAACCCCCACCATAATCAGGTACAGAACAGTTTCCAAAAACTTCCCTCATGCTGGCCCTTTGTAGTCAAACTCTCCCTCCAGTCCTCACTCCCACTGATCTCTTCTCCATCCCTACAGTTTTGCCTTTCCCAGAATGTCATGTAAGTGGAATCAGATAGCCTTGTGAGGCTGACTTCTTTCACTAAGCATAGTCCCTTTGAGATTCATCCATCTTGTGTGTATCAATAGTTTGTTCCTTTTTATTGCTCTTGTACGGATGTACTGCAGTTTATCCATTCACCTGGTGAAGGACAACTGCATTGTCTTCAGTTTGTGGGTATTATGAGTAAAACTGTTACAAACATTTATGTACAGGTTTTTGTGTCAACATGTTTTTATTTCTCTAGGGTAAATATCCCAGAGTGAGATTGTTGGGCCATGTGGTAAGTGCCAAACTGTTCTCCAGAGTGGCTCTACTTTTTTTGTATTCTCTTCAGCAGTGTATGTGAGTTCTGGTTGCTTGGCATCCTCCCCAGTACTTGGTATTGTCAGTTTTTTTTTCTTTTTTGCCATCGTAATAGTAGTAGTATGGTTGTCTTTGTAGTTTTAGTTTGCATTTCGCTAATGACTAACGTTGTTGAACATCTTTTTCTGTGTTTACTTGCCAAAATTGGTGAGATATCTAGTTAAATCTTTTGCCCAATAAAAAAAAAATTGGATGTTTTTCTGGTGGTTGAGTTTTTAGTTTTTTTAAATTTATTCTTTATACAGTTTCTTTTGTTAATGGTTTGCAAGTATTTTCCCCCACTCTTTTTATCTGTTCATACTCTCAATGTCTTTTTGCAAAGCAAAAGCTTTAAGTTTGGTGAGGCTCCATTTATCAGTTTTGTCTCTTTATGAATTATGCTTTTATTTATTTATTTTTAAAATATTTATTTGAGAAAGAGAGAGCATGAGCAGGGGGAGCCGCAGAGGGAGAAGCAGGCTCCCCGCTGAGCAGGGAGCCCGATGCAGGATTCGATCCCAGGACCCTGGGATCATGACCTGAAGGCAGCCGCTTCACCGACTGAGCCACCCAGGCGTCCCTATGAATTATGCTTTTAGTGTCATGTCTAAGAACTCTGTCTGATCCAGATTTACAAAAATTTTTCTCCCTGATTTTTTTGTAAGGAATTTTATAGTTTACATTTGATATTTTGATTTATGATCCATTTTGAGTGCTGTCTTTCTTCATCCCTCCCTCTCTGTCTCTGTCTCTCTCTCTCTTTTTTTTTTTTTTTTGGCATATGGATGTCCCGATTGTTTCAGCCTTATTTGTTGAAAAGACTCTCTTTTCTTCATTGAATTGTATTTGAACCTATGTAAAAAATCAGTTACCGAGGTTGTGTGGGTCTGTCTCTTCATTCTCTGTTTGGTTTCAGTGATCTATGTGTCTATTCTTTTGCCAATCCCACATTGTCTTAATTCCTGTAGCTTTGTAAGGCTTAAAATAGGGTAGTTTGAATCCTCCAACATTGTTTCTCTTTTTTGAAATTCTTTATTCTTCTTCATTTGCTTTTTCATATAACTTATAGTTTTTTGTCTTTATCTACAAAACTTCTGGTTAGGATTATGATTGGAATTGTATTAAATCCATAGAACAATTTGGGAAGAATTGGCATTTCACCTATGTGAGTCTTTAAACCCAGGTGCATAACATCTTTTCATTTATTTAGATAGCCTTTGATTTTTTTCATCAGCATTTTGTAGTTCTCAGATACCTAAGTATTTCATGTTTTTGGAGCTATTGTAAATGTTTTTTTTCTCTTAATTTTGATTGCCAATTGTTGATTGCAAGCATAGGGAAATATGACTAATTTTTTGTATGTTAACTTTGTGTCTTATGACCTTGCTTAACTCACTTAAAAGTTCTAAAAGCTTATTTTAGACTCATTGTGACTTTCAAAGTAGGCAGTCATGTTGTCTGCAGTAGTGATGGTTTTCTTTATTTCTTTTTTATCTGTATGCCTTTTATTAATTTCCTTGCCTTATTACTTTGGCTACAATTTCCAGTACAGTGCTGAATAGTGGTGGTGACTATAGACATCCTTGCCTTGTTCCTCATGTTAGGGGGAAAGCAATTCATTCTTTCATTATGAAGTATGATGTTAACTTACAGTTGTTGTTTTTTAGATGCCCTTTATCAAGTTAAGAAGTTTCTTTCTATTCCTAGTTTGCTGAGTTTTTAGCATGAATGGGAGTTGAATTTTGACAAGAGCTTTTCTGCATTTGTTGATAATATCATGCAGTTTCCCCTTTCAGTCTGTCATTCTGATGGATTACATTGATTTCTGAATATGAAACCAATCTTATGTTCCTGGGCTAAACCTCCACTTGACTTAGTAATCTTTTTGTATTGCTGAATTTGATTTGCTAATATTTTGTTGAAGAGTATTCCATCTATGTTGATGAGGAATTTTGGCCTATAGTTTTCTTGTACTGTATTTGTCTGGTTTCAGTATCAGGTAATGCTGGCCTCATAAAATTAGTTGTGACATGTCCCTTCCTTTTCTGTGTTCTGGAAGAGATTGCACAGATGTTATTTCTTTTAATGTTTGTTAGAATTCAATATTGAAAACAAATGGGTCTTTTTTTTAAGATTTATTTATTTATTTTTAGAGAAAACGCAAGTGAGCAGGGGGAGGGTTGGGGGGAGATGGAGAGAGAATCTTAAGCAGACTCCCTGCTGAGCACAGAGCCCAGTGCTGGCTCCATCTCATGACCCTGAGATCATGACCTGAGCCAAAATCAAGAGTTGGACACTTCCCCGATTGAGCCACCCAGGTACCCCAAATGGATCTTTTAAAATGTAAAAACATTCATAATCAGAATAGTAACATTTCTGTTGTAGAAAACTTAGAAAATATTGTTAAAAAGTTAGTAACTGTAGAAAAAAAATAAAAATCACATATCTCACAATTCACATGATTTCATTAACATTTTGGTATTTTTTTTCTAGTTTTCCTCCTCTGCGTATATATTTGTATATTTTTAAACTGCGTGTGTGTGTGTGTGTGTTTAAAACAAAATTGGGGATAACAGTAAAACAAATACTATTTTATACCTGGATCGAGTATGGCTACCTAATTTCACTGTGTGCCATAATTTAACATAAACATTACTCTAATGTTGAAAAGTTAAGTGTGTAAGTTCTTTTTATATAAGATTTTTTTCCTAAAAATTAAGATATATTTCTGGAACTAGAAAGGGTTTGACATATTGAAGTCTCTTTATACACATTGCCAAACTGCTTTCTAGGAAGGATATATAAATTTATCCTAATGGATACTTTAAAAAGTGTGTGTATATATTTATATTTTATGCATTTATGTATAAATACATATAAAATATACTAACATATTTGTCTCTACCTATATACATGGTTTATTTTAAGAAATGTTAAGGAGTGGAGTATATTATTCTTAAAAATTTAGTTTCCCAAATGAGTGTGACTATATTTTATGACTATACAACCTTCAGAGACAGTTTTGATATAGAATTGAAAGGTTTTGAATTATGAGTGTGCAGAAATGCCAGTAAGAGGTTATTCTTATCATAATAACAATGTGACCTGTGATTCAATCTGTAATTTTATTCTCTGTTGATTTTTTGTTTATCATCAAATTTAGTTGGCACAATATAATTTTAATGAAATCATGCTTGAAAATATGTGCTTTAAGTTTTTCATAGGAAATATTTATATAATTTATGTCAGACATTTTGATTTACAAGGTTAGTGAAATAGATTTCTTTGGTGAAAAAGTATGCAAGGCTCCCAAAATAGAAGTAGTCAGGAATTAGTTTTTAGGTGTATTTCATCAAGGTCACATATATGTAGAGTTACCATAGGTCCCGGTTTGCTTGTTGTTCCTGGTATAATTATTTTTAGCATCCCCTTTTACCCTCAGAAATGTCCTAATTTGGATAATAAAGTATAATTAACCCTGTATTTGTGATAGATTGGGCCTTTCCAGAGTATAAATTTGTCAAAAGCCTTGAACCAAGTTTAACTAACCAAGGACTTTCAAATAGTGTTTAGGAAATTATGTGCGCTCAAGAAAAATAGTATTTTTGGACTTCTGGTAATACTTTATCAACTGTGGTTCTTTAGTGGCAGTTCTGAAAAAATCTGATTTTGTATTTGTATACCATTTTAGAATTTGCCATCTCAAAGTATGTTCAGTTGCATTTCTTTTCCTTTAACAAAGTAACAGGACAGCAATTATTGTTTCTTCCCACTCAGTGTAGATTATGTTTTCAGGTCTTTGAGGTAGTTCAAAGACAGAGATTTTATTTCCATACCCGTCTTGGTATATGTATAGATAGACTTCTAGACTCAAAAAATGAGCTTAAACCATACTTAATTTGTGAGAAGCATTTTGCCGATATTTGCAAAATGATAGAAGAATCCAAATACAAAGAACACTGTAATTCAGAACAGTAAGAAAAGAAATACAGTCTGTATAACATAAAATTATGAGACATTTAACAAATTTACTTTATGCATATAGGTCTAGGCTCTGGGATGAGCACTGAATAAGACAAACACAGTCCTTGCCCTTATGGAGCAGTGAAGGCTGAACATTTGAACACATAATTTTTTTAAAGGATTTTCTTTATTTATTTGAGAGAGAGAGGAGAAGAACAGAGCTGAGTGTGGAGCCTGACATGGGGCTCGATCCCCTGACTCTGAGATCATGACCTGAGGTGAAATCAAGAGTCGATGCTTAACCAACTGAGCCACTCAGGAGCCCCTAAACACATAATTATAGTGAAATGTGGTAGATGTTTATGGATGATGGTAAAGGGATACTTAAAAAACCCAAATACTACTCATATACTTTACTAAAATTAGGCATTAAGTACGCAGAACTTCAAATAAGTCCTGAAACCCTAATATCCTGGTATGATATGTTAGTCATTCACTAATTCCTATATAATTTATGTGAACCTACACAGAATAGATGTGCCTAAGTCTTGCTTGGAATTTAATCAAGCTAGATGCATTTTTACAGTTGTTCTTGCTTACACATGTTATATGAATTGTTATGTAGGCTCAAATGTAATCAAAATCCTAGTATTATAGTAACAACTTTTCTTATCAATGACAAATTTATAAAGTGTCCAGTTACAGAGAAGTTTTATTCTGGGTCTGCCTAGAAGTGAGTTAATCTGGATGCATAAAGCATGTCATTTCCAAAGTGGTAAGATTTTTTTTTTTTACTGTGACACGTTTGAATGTGTATATAGTTTATTGCAATATATATTTTATATTTAAAGACTGCTGAATATTTTAAGAATTCTTGAAGCTGCATTGTTTAGTATAGTAGTCACTATCTGCTTGTAGCTTTTGAACACTTGAAATGGGTCTAGTTCAATTTGTGATTTACTGTGAGTGTAAAATATACACTGGATTTCAAAGACTTAATATAACAAATGTAAAATATCCAACTAATACTCTTTATTGATCACATGTTTAAATGATTTTTAGATATAGTTGGTTAATATAGTAATAATTAATTTCATCTGTTTGTTTTTTAATGTGGCTGCTAGAACATTTAAAGGTATACATGTGTTGGGGCGCCTGGGTGGCTCAGTCATTAAGCGTCTGCCTTCAGCTCAGGTCATGATCCCAGGGTCCTGGGATTGAGCCCCGCATCAGGCTCCCTGCTCAGCGGGAAATCTGCTTCTCCCTCTCCCACTCCCCCTGCTTGTGTTCCCTCTCTCACCGTGTCTCTCTCTCTCTCTGTCAAATAAATAAATAAAATCTTTTAAAAAATTTTAAAAAATACAAAGGTATATATGTGGCTTCCATTGTATTTCTGTTGGACAAGCACTGTCCTGAAGTATCTCCTCAGGGTCTCACATTCTTTAGAATATAATGTTTTGGGCCATACCCTCTCAATTTACATTTCATCTCATGAACTGTCACGGTAGGAAGTGCAATTGGGTTTCACATGAGATTGGAACAGAAATGTGATACTGTGAGACTACCTTTGTAACTTTATTTAAAATTTTTTGTCTTAAAACAGAGGATCATTGGGGAAGAGAGGAAAAAATAAAGTGACGAAAATCAGAGAGGGAGACAAACCATAAGAGACTCTTAAATCATAGGAAACAAACTGAAGGTTGCTGGAGGGGAGGTGGGGGGGTAACTGGGTGATGGACATTAAGGAGGGCACTTGATGTAATGAGCACTGGGTATTATATAAGACTGATGAATCACAGTCTACAGCATCTTCTCAGAAATGATTTTCATAGTTGAGGCCAGGTATGTGCACAAATTACCACAGGAAAAGAATATAGAAAAAGAAAAGAGGAAACTAAGGACTGATCTTTGTGATAGGCCTATACCTCTGAAACCAATAATACATTATATGTTATTTAATTGAACTTAAATTAAAAAATTAAAAAATTTTTTTGTCTTAAGTGAATTTGCATGGAATTCTGTTGTTTGTAACCAGAAGTGCCTTTTGTTCCATCACATAAGTGTAAGACTTATTTTACAAACAAGGTTGTAAACTTGAGGACAAAGATGGTCTTGTATTTTTTGCAAATGGCCTACTGCATTATAAAAGTGATAAGTACTTGTTGAACAGAAGAAGTGCCAACACATCACCACCATCTATAGCAGTGATTTTCAGAGTTACTCAGAGGAGAGAGAGAACCTTTATGGCTATATGGTGATCTGTGAAAGTGACATGAAAAAGGTAGAGTTTGAGCTTTGACCTGTAACAGTCATAAAATTACCTAGCCTTGTAACAGTTGACACTTTCAGAAGGCTTGAATGGGGCCATCCTACTTTTGCCATCATAGTGAAGATGGATGAAGCTGCCCAAAAGTCTCTTTCAAATAAAAGCAATGCAAAGAGGATCCGACTGCCCCTGAACTAAAGACAAAAACTGAAAAACCAGCACATAAAGGTCACCGGACTTGTGATTTACCAGCATTTATGGAGAGAGTTTCATCTTAGAACATAATTTTATGTTTATGTGTGGCCAGAGTTGTCTCAATATCATTTAAAGGCTTTGATCATGAAGTTAAAATAATGGTTCAGGAGAAGAGAGAAGGGAAAGAAGCAATAACAAGGCAGTAAGAGTGTTATAGCTAAAGGGCATAAGCCCCGTATCAGTTAGGATCCAAGCAGATACAGAAGCCATACCAGTAATTTGAGCAGGGAAATTTTAATAAGAATTGTTATTCCGGTCAAAGACAATTAACTATTAATAGGAGTAAAAGAGAACTCTAAGATGTATAGAAGTACGTACATCCCTTTAACACCCTTGTCTTGGCTGAGCCTGATAACAAGTCAACTGAGAGGAAGCACAGAGTCTAAAGAATTCAGTTCCAATAGAAAAAAGCAGGGCAGTGAGGGTGGTTTTAAAACTTAGAGGTAGGGACGCCTGGATGGCTCAGCCGGTTAAGCATCTGCCTTTGGCTCAGGTCATGATTCCAGGGTCCTGGGATCAAGTCCCACATGGGGCTCCCTGCTCAGCGGGGAGCCTGCTTCTCCCTCTGCCTGCTGCTCCCCCTGCTTGTGCTCTCGCTCCCCGCCCCTGACAAATAAATACAAATCTTTGAAAAAAAATAAAATAAAACTAAGAGGTAATAAATTAATAACTGGTACAAGCCTCAAAGGAGAAGGAGTGTTTATACAAATTTGGAATAATGTTTTGGAAGTATCTATAGAAAGTTAGGAGAGTGCTGAAGTCACATTCTGTTCTTTGGTTTCAGAATGTAGAGAAATAACCAGATTGTCCATGGGTTTCAGGACAGGTTTCAAGACAGAAGAACTATGAACATTTCAGGGTGGATAGGAGATTTGTTTAGAGAGAGATGAATTTGGTAGGATACTACAGCATCTTCTCAGAAATGATTTTGATAGTTGAGGCCAAATATGTGCACAAATTACCACAGGAAAAGAGTATAGAAAAAGGAAAGAGGAAACTAAGGACTGATCTTTGTGAAATACTTTCATTTAGAGAATGTTAAGAGTGTCGGGCTTAGAGATGAAGGAGAGCTTTGAAAGCGCACTGTGACAGGACAGCGTGGGGAGGGTTGGGGGGAGGGGTCACCATGAAACACTTGGAGACTTCAGAAGTTAAAGGCTTTGATTTTTGGTAGTGGCGATTGGTGGTATCTCCAGAAAATCTCAGTAGAACTGATGAGTGGATAGCCAGGTTATTGTTAAGGAATGGGAAGTAAGGAAGATGGAGGCCGCAGTGCAGATGATTTCAGGAAGTTTGACAGTGAAGGGAAGGAGTGAGAGAGGAGAGAGTATCTCAAGGTGTAGCAAGGATATAAGGGAAAGATTAAAAAAAAATTTTTTTTTCATTGAAAAGTGGGAGATCAAGATCAAGGCAAAGAGACAGTAGAAAGGAAGAGATTGAACAGGAGCAAGGGAGTAGGAGTTGTTTTAAATGATAAAATAGGGTCTAGATGAAAAGTAGGGGGGGAGAAAGTGATACCAAGGAGAGAAATGGAGAGGTCAAAGGAATTGGGCCCCTTTTAGCATTGAACCATATGAAATTGCTGATATTGACCAGTTTTTACCTAATTTTTTTTTTAAAGATTTTATTTATTTGAGAGCGAGAATGAGAGAGAGAGAGAGAGCACAAGAGGGGGGAGGGTCAGAGGGAGAAGCAGACTCCCTGCTAAGCAGGGAGCCTGATGCGGGACTCGATCCCGGGACACCAGGATCATGACCTGAGCTGAAGGCAGTCGCCCAACCAACTGAGCCACCCAGGCGCCCCTACCTAATTATTTTTTATTTAAAATGGTTTAACCTGATGTTTGTGACACAAAATAAAGAGGAAGGATGAAAATAAAGAAAATTTGAAGTATGAAGATGACAAGTCCAATAAGGGATTGCGTTTTCTTAGTCAATAGGCAGGGTCGTCTTAATGGAATGGGCTCAGGGCAAAAAGAGTGAAAAGTTTTGGGATATATACTTTAGAGAATGTGAAACTAGAGAGAGACAAAGATGAGTTATGAGGCAGTGTTCTCAGTGTAAAGTGAAGACTAGGATTAATGGAGAGGCTCTAGGAGTGGAGAAGATGGGCTCATTCACAAGAGATCACTCCAGTTAATTTGGTAAATTAGTTGGGTCTGAGAGTGGGTGATGTAGAAGATAATACAGTTTTGAGACTAGAGGAGTAGAAAAACAATGAAGCCTCCTAGGAAGATCTGGACAGAATAAGGAGAGAGAGATGTTAGGTTTTAATTGGTTGAGCTTGAACTTATGTGAAGGAAGAGAATCAGATTTGTACATCATTGTTACAGTTAATAGTTGGAGTCTGGATGATGAGTAAATGGTTTGAGAAAATAAATACAGATAAAAGGTAATTTTATTTTTATTGGCTAATAAATCAACAGTGCCTGATATTTTCAGACCATTTATCTTGCTATGCCTTTCTTTTTTAATTGAGATTTAATTGACATATAACATGTCTTAGATGATCAGCATAATGGTTTTATACATCTGTATATATATATATATATATATATTTTTTTTTTTTTTTGCAGAATGATTGCCAGAATAAGTTAACATCCATCAACATATAGTTAGTTTTTTTGTGTGTGATGAAAACTTTTAAGATCTTCTATCTTAACAGCTTTCAAGTATACAATACAGTATTTACTATAGTCATCATGTTGTACATTACATCCCCAGGACTTAACTTATTTTATAACTGGAAGTTTGTACCTTTTGACCACCTCTATCAATTTCACTTACCCATGTCCACCCTCCCACATCAGTCTGTTCTCTGTATCGTTGAGGTCAGTATTTTTTTTTTTTTAAAGATTTTATTTATTTGACAGAGAGAGACACAGCGAGAGAGGGAACACAAGCAGGGGGAGTGGGAGAGGGAGAAGCAGGCTTCCCGCCGAGCAGGGAGCCCGATGCGGGGCTCGATTCCAGGACCCTGGGATCATGACCTGAGCCGAAGGCAGACGTTTAATGACTGAGCCACCCAGGCGCCCCAGTATTTTTTTTTTAAAGATTTTATTTATTTATTTGGGAGAGAGAATGAGATAGAGCATGAGAGGGGGGAGGGTCAGAGGGAGAAGCAGACTCCCCGCTGAGCAGGGAGCCCGATGCGGGACTTGATCCCGGGACTCCAGGATCATGACCTGAGCTGAAGGCAGTTGCTTAACCAACTGAGCCACCCAGGAGCCCGAGGTCAGTATTGTTTTTTTAGATTCCACATATAAGTGAAATCATATAGTACTTGTCTTTCTCTGACATATTTCACTTAGTATAATGCCCTCAAAGTTCATCTATATTGTCTCAAATGTCAGGATTTCCTTCTTTTTATGGCTGGATAATATTCCATTGTATATGTATACCACGTTTTCTTTATTCATTCATCCATTGATGGACACCTAGGTTATTTTCATGTGTTGGCTATTGTAAATAATGCTGCACTGAAGTGGGGATTCAGATATCTTCGAAATCGTGCTTTTATTTCCTCGGGATAAATACCTAGAGGTGGAATTGCTGGATCATATGGTAGTCTGTTTTTAAATTTTTGAGGTACCTCTGTACCGTTTTCCATAGTGGCTGTACCAATTTGCATTCCCACCAACAGTATACGAGGGTTCCCTTTTCTCTACATCCTCTCTCCCACACTTGTTATTTCTTGTCTTTTTGATAATAGCCATTCTGACAGGTGTGAGATGATAATCTCATAGTGGTTTGATTTGCATTTGCCTGATAATTAGTGATGTTGAGCACCTTTTCATGTACCTGTTGGCAGTCTATGTTCTCTTTGGAAAAATGTCTATTCAGGTCCTCTGCCACTTTTAATTGATTATTATTATTATTTGCTATTGAGTTGTATGAGTTCTTTATATATTTTGGATAGTAATCCCTTATTATATATATATTTTGCATATATTTTCTCCTGTTTGGTAGGTTGTCTTTTCCTTTGGTTGATTGTTTCCTTTGCTGTGCAGAAGATTTTTAGTTTGATGTAGTCCTAGTTGTTTTGCTTTTGTTGTCTTTTTTCCTTGATTATGAGTGGACATAGATTTTATATATGATTAAAAATAATTTCTTTTGTCCCCTCACCCTCTTTTCAGAAGTAGGAAATTTTACATTTTTAAGAGTGGGCATAATTGTAGGAATGGGAGTACAGATTAAAATTAATTTGCTCAGTGATTTATAAATAACCTGATAAAGTATTATCATTGTTTTTGGTATCTTAGAAAAAAATGTCTGATAGGTAAGACAGGTTTTTTTGGATAAAGATGAAAATGTTTTGAAATATGATAGAGGACGAGTTAGTGGACCAGTCACTTCGCTTTTTAGACATCTACTTCACCATGATGAGGGTGTAGTTAAGGTTCTTTCTTGTCCTAACTTAAAACAATTTTTAATTCTATAATTTTTGACTTTTGGAGTACTTTTAGAAAATAGAATAAAGACTTTGGTAAGCAAATAAAAATATGCAATGCATGGAATATGACAAATATGGTAAAAAGATATTTGACTTTATCCATGTTGAGGGAGGTGCAAGGTAAAACAATTTGATATCATTTTTTGCACACTAACTTGGTAAACATTTAAAAGCTACCCAATTTTGACAAAGAAAAGGGGGAAAGTCTATCTTATATACTATTAAAAGGAATATAAATTGATACAGCCTTTTTGTAGGTGGTGGTATTTATCAAAATTTAAGATGTGCATTATTTTTGACTCAGTAATTCTGCTTTTAGAAATCTATCCTATCTCTTACATGTGCAAAGAATTATAGAATGTTGGGGGAGAGGGGAAAGATGGCGGAGGAGTAGGGGACCCTAATTCAACTGGTCCCCGGAATTGAGTTGGATATCTACCAGACCACTCTGAGCACCCACGAAACCAGCCTGAGATGTAAGAAGATCTGGATCTCTACAACAGAATATCGCAGGCAGTTGGTTTTGAGGTACAAAGTGGAGAGCCGTGATCCTGTGGGCAGATAATCGGAGGATAAACGGCAGTGGGAGGGTGCCTGGATGTGGGGATCCTACACCGCCGGTGAGTGACAGCCTCGCGCGCTGAGAACGGGCACAGACTCGCAGACCAGTAGCGTCGGGAAAGGACTTTAGGGCAGCCCCCGGGGTGGAAAACCAGACCGGCGGGGTCGCGCGCATGCAAACTGCAGTCCCCGGGACAGAAACCAGAGTGACGGTCACGCACAAGCGAACTGCAGCCTCCTAGACGGAAACCCGGTGCGCCGGGGTCGTGCCGGTGAACTGCAACCCCCGGGGGTGGAAACCCCAAGCGGCAGAGTCACCTGTGCGCGAACTGGGAGCGGCTGGCGGTTTTAGAAGCACAAAGGGCAGAGACGTGCCCCGACCTGGAGGCAGGACTGGGGGTGCTGCAGAGGGGCGCACAACCCAGGCCGCTGCAGTTTATAGCAGCACGGACAGAAATGGAGACGGTGTGGCCTGGAGAGCTCACTGAAGAACAGACTGTGGTCTCTCTGCTCTGAGGCAGAGGGTTGCAAACGGTCTCTTCTCCTCTGACTCACGGAAGAGATGCGGAAAGCCGCCAGGGAAAGCCGCCAGAGAACAAAAGCCCCAAAAACACTTGTTCCCACTGAGCCCATCCCCCGCCACAGGGGCGCAGGGCAACTCCGCCCAAACAGGGTTGCCTGAGTAACAGT
>NC_138377.1:100036629-100058645 GCF_054177405.1 Leptonychotes weddellii
TATCCTTTCATATGACATCTGCAAGAAAATTTAAATCAACACTTAATATGATTTGTGATTCTCAGTAAAATTGCATGAAGTTGAACTTTATGATCAAATGGAGAAGTGTGTGTGGATAATCCCCAAGTCCCTTGTTTGCCTTTAGCATATACATTTATGCTTATACTGAAATAGAGTAAAATTACAGGTTCATACAGAGAAGTCACATTAGTAACTTAGGTGGTTGGATTGCTTTCTTTTTGGACCAATATTAGTTACTGCTCTTTTATCTTTGGGAGATAGAGTTTCAATTTAATAGGGGAACCTATGTACTAGACAAGAGTCAGCTGCTAATTGTGTTGAGGGAGGCAATTAAGAGCTTTATTTTAAAGCTCACTTGCTGGATTTCTAGATACCTGTTAAAATCAGAGCAAAACAGATGATTATCTTAACAAATAACTTAGAACCCTCCTTGCTAAATTATATCATTTATTTTTTGATGGCACTTTTGATGATCTTTCTACAAAATTTTGCATTAAATACAGCATTTATTTGATGAGTTTCATTGGAAATGTTCATTATTCCATTGATCTTGAATGTAGTTGGTATTTGTTTACTCATTGTAACTTCTGTATCTGTTCTTTTTCAGTGTTTACATTTTTTAATTTTTGTTTCAAGTTTTTATTTAAATTCTAGTTAACATATATGGTACAATTGATTTCAGGTGTAGAATTTTAGTGACTCATCACTTACGTAGAACACCCAGTGCTCATCACAAGTGCCCTCCTTTACATTTTACATCAACAAAGATTGTTACACATAAAAAATGACAAGTGAAAATAATTACTGTATCACAAAGTACCCAGTTAGTGTTGATATTTCCAATTGTTTTATAAGTGTCAGACTTGCTTTTTAATAAACTTTATTTTTTAGATCAGTTTTAGGTTTACAGAAAAATTGCAAAGGTAGTATAGTCTTCTCATATACCTACACCTGTTTCTCTTATTAACAACATCTTACATTAGAGTGATACATTTGTTGCAATTAGTGCACATATATTGATACATTATTATTAGTTTTAATTTTATTAGTAGGGCTTCATCCTTTTTTTTTTTTAAGATTTTAGTTGACAGAGAGACACAGTGAGAGAGGGAACACAAGCAGGGACGGGGGGAGAGGGAGAAGCCGGCTTCCCACTGAGCAGGGAGCCTGATGCAGGGCTCAATCCCAGGACCCTGGGATCATGACCTGAGCCGAAGGCAGATGCTTAACAACTGAGCCACGCAGGACCCCCTTGATACATTATTATTGACTAAAGTCCATACTTTATTCGGATTTCCAGTTTTTACTTGATATCCTTTTTTTTCATGTTCCAGAATCCTATCCAGTATACCATATTACATTTAGTTGTCATCTCTCCTTAGGCCCTCTTGGCCTAAGACAGTTTTTCAGACATTCCTTGTTTATGATGACCGTGACAGTTTTGAGGCATACTGGTTGGGTGTCTTACAGAGTATCCTTCTGTTGGGATTTGTCTGATGTTTTTCTCAGACTGGGTTTATGGCTTTAGGGGGAAGAACACAGAGGTAAGGTGCCAGTTATAATCCTCAAATCATATCATTTCCAGGGTGTGTAATATCACTGTAACATCACTATTGATGTTGACTTTGATCAACTTGGCTGAGTTAGTTAATATTTGCTGAGTTTCTCCATTGTAAAGTTAGCATGCCCTCTTCCCTTTTGGAAGGAAGTCACTGTTTACAGCCTACACTTTAAGACACCCGCCTTGAGGGTGGAGTGTCTATGTAAATTATTTGGAATTCTTCTATATGGGAAATTTCTCTTGTTTTTAAATTTATTCAACCATTTCTATCAGTATGAACTCATGTATATTTATTTTATACTCTGGGTTATAATATAATACTTCATTTTGTTGCCCAAATTGTTCCCAGCTTTGGCCATTGGAAGTTCTTTCAATTAATTAATTTTTTAAAGATTTTATTTGTTAGAGCACAAGCGGAGGGAGCGGCAGGCAGAATAAGCAGACTTCCCACTGAGCAAGGAGCCCGATGTGGGACTCGATCCCAGGACCCTGGGATCATGACCTGAGGCGAAGGCAGACACTTAACCGACTGAGCCACCCAGGTGTCCCTGGAAGTTCTTTTATTTGGTTCATTTGTCCCTTTGGCATAGCTCCATTTTATTTTTTGTTTTGTTTTGTTTTTGGTTTTTTTTTTAAGCTCTTTCTTACTTTCTGGCACCACAATATACTCCAGACTTAGCTATTATATTTCTTGCCCCAGTCCTAGAATTAGCCATTTGTCCATGGAGCCCTGTTCTTTTCATAATTATTATTTTTTAATAACATCTTTATTGAGATACAATTTATATACTGTATAATTCACCTATTTAAAATGTGCAATTCAGTTTTTAGTACCTTCACAGAATTGAGTAGGTATACCACAATAAACTAGAACATTTTTATCACCCCTGAAAGAAACCCTGGGCCCCATTAGCAGGCACTTCCCATTCCCTGTGTTCTCTCCCCCTACCACTGCCCCTCTGCCCTACATAACACATTTTGTCTCTGGACTTACCTAGTCCAGACATTTCATATAAATGAAATCATACAGTATGTAGTCTTTGGCACCTAGTTTCTTTTATGTAACAGTGCTTTTAAGGTTCGCCCATGTTATAGCTTGTATCAGTATTTTATTCCCCCCGCCCTTTTTTTAGTACTTTATTCCTTTTTAAGGCTGAATAATATTCCATTATAGAAGAAGGCATATAATGTGCGATTGGGTCTGTTTTCCTGTTGCTCTTAGTCACCAGTGTTCAGCAAAGTATGACCAATGAGTTGTATCTGGTCTGTGGCCCGTTTTTGTACATCCCATGAGCTACTCATAGTTTTTACATTTTTAAAGTATTGTAAAAAAAAGAACAGTTAAAAACAAAGGAGAATATGGGACAGAAACTGTATGTAGCCTGCAAAGCCTAACATACTTACTATCTGGCCCTTTTAAGAGAAAGTTTGCTGATTCCTGGACCATTGATGTTTATTACCCAGAGCTATCAGTTCATTAGGGGTTGCAAAATGGGGCTATTTTATCACTCCCTTATTATTAGGTGGAATACTTCCATAAATAGAAACTTACTTTCATCAACAATTTTACTGCCATAAGAAATAGTTTGATTAGGAAAATTCTTAGTTCTTTTACTCTTATGTGCCACTTTTCAAAATAATGATTTGGTTCTGTAGCAGTCTCCAAAGGTGATCAGTTAGTTTTGTCTTGTGTTTTGTGTTTTTTGTTTGTTTGGTTTTGGTTTTTTTGAAGTCATTATAAAGTAATGGAATTCAACATATTTGAATGTTTCAGTTTGTTATTATCATTATTGATGCTTAAATGTCCCATATTTGGCCAGTAAAAACCTCTTGAGTCTTTTGTGATGACCCTAGTAGTCATTTGATAGCTTTTTCTTTTCTGGTCTGAAAGATGTTGCAGATTCATCTCATATTCCAATTGCAGACCAGGAATTAGCCAGTTTTTTAAAAGGTTCTTTTGTGTGGCAAATGAAATTTAGAGCTAAAATCTCATTGTGGAGATTACTTAATTGCACTGGCTTGGTCATTGTTACTAGGACTTTTCAGTCAAGTGAGCTAGGAAATACATATTTTTTAGATAAGTAAAATACAAATTCATATTGGTACTTAAGATTAAAACTGAAGGATAAATGGCTTTTACTTACCTCGTTGATTTTTTTTTTAATAGTGATTGCAACACTTCCATACAACACCTGGTGCTCCCCACAAGTGCCTTCCTTCATCCCCATTACCAATGTTACCCATCCCCCAACCCACCTCCCCTCTGGTACCCATTGGTTCTCTATAGTTAAGAGTGCCTCTTGGTATGTCTGTCTCTCTCTTTTCTCCTTTGCTAATTTTTTTTTTAAATTTTGACTGACTGACTTTGCTTATTAGCATTATATTCTTTAGCTCCATCCATGCTGTTGCAAATGGCAAGATTTCATTGTTTTAATAGAGCTGAATATATATATATATATGTATATATATATACACACATACATACATATACACTACTTCTTTATCCATTCATCTATCAGTGGATACTTGGGCCTGCTTCCTTATCTTGGGTATTGTAAATAATGCTGCTATAAACATAGAGGTGCATGTATCCCTTTGAATTAGTGTTTTTGTATCCTTTGAGTAAATACCCAGTAGTGGAATTGCTGGATCGAAGGGTATTTCTATTTTTAACTTTTTGAGGAACCTCCAAACTGTTTTCCACAGTGACTGCATTCCCACCAACAGTGCACAAGTGTTCCTTTTTCTCCACATCCTTGCCAACACCTGTTGTTTCTTGTGTTGTTGATTTTAATTGTTCTGACAGAGCACCTCATTGATTTTACATCTATATCGCTTTTCTTCCACACTGAGAATCCTGTTCTTCATGACGTTAGTAAAATTACTCATTTGCTTTATTCTGCAACAGCAACACACACGTACACACACCAGTCTCAGAATAACAGTACCAATAGTAACTACAACAAAGTGGTTATTAAAACAGTTAAAAATGTTACAGTTCTTTTGGTCCTTAGGGCATATTCCACTAAGTATAGTTCGGTTGTTGTGTTCTTAAATTCTCTTACACTAGTTCCTGTCTGGGTGGCTATAATGACAACTAGAGGTTTAGGCTCGTTCCACCTCTGCTTTCAATGTTTAGGGATTTTTTAAGATTTAGCTTTGTATTTTAAATTTGTAAAATATTTGCATGATTCCAAAGTCAAATCTATGTACAAGTTCTATTCAGAGGCATCTAGCTTCAATTCCTGTCCTAACTATATTTCCTCTCCTTGTATGGGTTAAAAATTATGTATGTGTATCTATTATAATCCTTCCTTTTTTAGATAAATATACACACTTCTTTCCAACCTTACTTTTTCACTTTATTTATTCTAGTGGAAGATAAAGTTGCTCTATGGTCTAGTTTACAACTGCACAGTACCTCTTCGTGTCAGTGTGCCGCAGTGTGCTCAGGGCCACTTCCAGGCTGCTACTGTGGGTACTGCTGCAGTGAATAGTCTTGCTTGTACCTCTTTTCATATTTTGGCCAGTGTATTTTTGGGATAGAGTCATAGACATAGGATTACTAAATCAAAGGGTAAATGCAATTATAATTGTGCTAGATATTACAAACTTTCCTCTATAGTGGATATGCCATTTCGCATTCCCATTAGCCTGTTTCCCTATACTTTGCCTGTAGAGTATGTTGTTAAACGTTTGTATTTTTGCCAATATGGTAGGTGAGAAATTGTATCTCAGTGTAGTTTTAATTTGCATTTCTCTTACTATGAGTGAGGTTGAGTATCTTTTAAAGTGATTAAGGACCATTTGCATTTCATTTTAGTAACTAATTCTACATCTGTGTGAAAATGGTATGCAGTTATAATAGCATGGATAAGTCTTATTTTACTCTCACAAATGTATTTACAACTGCCTGGTTAATATATACGTGGCTTCATTGTGAGTATTCTGGGGTTCGTGTCTTATCCTTCTGATACTGTTAACATCTTTCTTGGATTTTTAGGTCTCCTTTTCTCCTCCCCCCCGCCAAGGATTATTTCCTATCAGAAATATGTTATCAAGAGAGTAAGAACTCAGTGAAGGAAATATGAATTTGTGACTTAATATGACAGCTTACTAATGTAGGCTTGAATTAGCTTCAGGCTAATCAGGCTTTAACCAGCTTTTGAATTCAGTTTATTTCCATCATTAAATACACAGTTGAACAGAAGAATTCTAGAACCTGGTCTACAGACCTTGTGAAACGATGACATGATCTTTCTGAAACATCTGTTTACTTTGCATTGAGAGCTTATGCACACACAGCTTTCTTTGCAGAAAATAGCTCTGATACTATAAGATTCATTATTACTGATTCTTAGTCTTGTGTTCTTCTCTTTTGCATATATTTAAGTTGTTAAATTGTCCTGTGGGATTTCATAAATATTACTTCTGTTAGTAAAGCTGCTGACAGCAAAAGCTTTCAATAAATTATTCATGTGATATTTGTTTTCTGTGTTCAAGAATTAATGCATCTTTACTCAGAATTTTTTTTAGCTGAACTTGGTAACAATTCATAAACATATGGTGGTATAGTCACATAAAATCTGTAATGCTTGTTTTCCATATGAGAAAAGTACTCTATTAGCAATATTTAGAGCAATATCAGCTCTCTAAAACATAGCTGATTACTGAAGAATAATGGAAAAATAGCTTTCAAAAATGTGAAATAATTAAAAAATATCTGCTCTTTCAAGATGTGGGCCACTAAATTTTATGTTTTTGCCTGTTCTCTCTCATCTGTGTACTTAATACTCACTTTCATTCATTGAAAACTTGTTTTACAGTCTTCTTCTCCATTGCAAGTCTGTCATTGTTCTGGAAAATGAGTGTCTGCTTGGCTTACTTTCTAGTACCATCTTCAGTTCTTCACCGTCTTCATCTCCAGTGGCTTCTCTTTCATGCCACTCAAATACCAGCTTCCAAAATTGCACCCTAGCCCTTGTCATCACTTGGCAGTGCTGAAATAGTATTAAAATAGTATCATAGTCTCACCACACTCTCCTGTCCTTCCAGGCTTCTCACATTGTGAGAAGAGCCGGCACCACTCTTACCTGTTTTCGTTCACTTTTGTGTATTTCCTTCCCTATCTGTCTTAGATGCCATTCACAGCCATGTGCTGGTATCTTCAACCCTCTTCATTGTCACTTGCTACTCACTACTTAGGAAGCTTCAGTTTTAAATGTCTATGTTCTCTTCCCTTTAGAGTCTGCAAAACCACGTTCTCATGTTTGCACTTCTTTTTAAATACAGTTAGCAACCTGACTGTGCTGTCAGTATGATCCAGTAATCCTGTCCTCCTTTTTTGGTGCTCCCGTCCGTTCTCACTACAGCTTCTTCAGATGTTTACCACCACCTGCAAACCTCTGACCCTGACAGCCCAGCCCACCCACACCAGCAACAGTTGTACTCACCTCCTACTTCAGCGACTGTACAAGCAATTAACTGTGACTCGCATATCTAACACCAGGCTTACTCATATCCTCATTTTTCCTTCTTGTTATAAGAAAAGAAGTGTCTTTTCTCTGATCCAGAATTAATTGTCTGACATGTTTTTTTAATATTAACATTTAACATTTGAAATTTCCCTCATGCTGTATTTTCATTTTCATTAAGTTGAAAATATTTTGTAATTTCTCATGTGATTTCTTCTTTGATCTGTGAGTCATTTTGAAGTATGTTGCTTAGGGGCACCTGGGTGGCTCAGTCAGTTAAGCAGCTGCCTTCAGCTCAGGTCATGATCCCTGGGTTCTGGGATCGAGCCCCATGTCCGGCTCCCTGCTCAGCGGAGAGCCTGCTTCTCCCTCTCCCTCTGCCTGCTGCTTTGCCTACTTGTGCTCTCTCTCTCTGTCAAATAAATAAATAAAATCTTTAAAAAAAAAAGTATGTTCCTTAATGTCCAAGTATTTTAGGGTTTTCCAGCTACCTGTTACTGACATCTAGGTTAGTTCCATTGTGGTTGGGAGATACACTTCATACAACTTCAGTCCCCTCATATGTACATTGGTAGTCATCCACAGATTCAAGAGGACTCTTTTGCCAAACTCTCTCTCTTAGCAGCTCCCTCCTCTTTTGTACTCTGCAAATTGTAGTAACCTTGGGCTCCTCAACTCTGATCTTTTTCTTTAACTGTGAGATTTCAAAGGTCTTTTTGCTTTCCCTTTCTCATGCTGAGGGCTGGAAAGATGGGATATCTACAGGCTGTAAGACGGGGTGATTTTGCAGCTCATCTTGTTTCCTACCTCTCAGGGGTCACAGTCCTGCATTTCATGTTGTCCAGTGTCTGAAAAAACATTGTTTCATTGATTTTTGTCCAGTTTTCTAGTTGTCTAAGGCAGGATGATAAGTCTAGTTCCTGTTTCTTCTTAATGGCCAGAAGCCTGGATCCTAATCTTACCATCATTTGGCCTGATTTCACCCTCTGTACTGGTTTTTTCCATCTTTCAACATGCTCAAGTCTCTCTTCCATTACAAAGCATATAAAAGAAGACCAAGCGCAGGTTTTCTTTATTTACCAATCTATCTCTCCTCTGCCTTTTACAGCCAGACTTTCTGAAAATGGTCTCTATATCCTTCTCAGAAGTGTTGCTTGTGGACGGGCAGAATCTGCATCACTTGCACACTTGTTAGAGATGTAGAATTTCAGGCTCCACCCTAGATTTACTGAATCAGAATCTGAATTTTAGCAGGATTTAACAAGGTGATTGGTATGCAAACTAAAATTTGAGAAGTGCAGTTGTTCATTTTACAGGCTCTATTTCTTCATTTTCCATCTTGTTCCTGAGTGCATTGTAGTCTGGCGTCTGTCTTCACTACACCACTAAATCTGTTCTTGCCTAGGTCATCAGTGACCTTTTCAATATATATCCAATGAATGAGTGTCCCTTTGTATTGTGTTCTCAGCAGGTCATCCTCCTTCTTGAAATATTTCTTTGGCTTCTGAGATGACTGTTCTCTTGTCCTCTGACTTACATGACTTTTGTAGGCTTTTTTCCCTTTCTCTTAAATCTTGGTGTTTTGCAGAATGTGGTCCTTGGTTTTCTTCAGATTTCACATTTCTTATTATATCTCATTTTCTCTTGCAACCTCTGTTTTAAGGTGTATCTCATGAATGGAATTCATGGATTCAACATGAATCTCTACTGAGTTTCAAGCTTGTATGACTTCCACATCCATGTCCAATGAGCCCCTTAAACTCTCCATTTCTACAGCAGAGCCCATGATCTTCCCAACTCTGTCCTCTTCCTCAGTGACTGGCACCTCCAGACGCCATTGTCCAAGCCAGAAACTTGTCAGTCACCTTTACTCCTCCACTGCCCTTACTCTACATTTAGTCACCCTCACTTCCACATCATTTTCCAAGGCTCATTGATTTGACCGTAAGGATTCCTCAGATCTTTCCATCTCTTAGTTACTGTTGTTACTTTCCTAAATAGGACTTCATCGGGTTTCAACTAAGATTACTGTAGAGGCTTCCTAACTGGTTTCCTTCTCTCCAGCTGTGTTCTCTTAACTAATCTCCATTTTGCAGCAAGCACCATTCTTTTAATAAGAAGTAAATGTGATCTTCACTTCTCATCTTAAAGCCTTTGCCAAACTTACTAACTTCTTAGGATATAAAAATCCTTACAATCTGTCCTTGTCTACCCACTTCTGAATTTCTTTGAGTACTTTTGCCCCTTCCACTACCACCTTGTTCTGAGATTTTGCACCTGCTGTTCCATTGATGATGCATTCTGCCCTTTACTGGCTAGGCTCCTACTCATCCCTTAGGTTTCACGTTAATAATCACGTTTTGCATGAATGTCTTCCCTGACTCTCTAGGCCTGTTCGCTTCTCTGTCTCTGCACCTTGTACACACTCTGTCATGGCTCCCACCACATTGTTCTGATTGTGTTTGTGTGAGCCATGATTATATCATTGCGTGTTTCCACTGTCAGCACTCTGAGAGTAGGTACTCCTGTCTTACTGTAATTTAGTTGCGTAGCATCCTTCATTCATTTAACAGATATTATTGAGTACCCACTATGGATACCAGGAAAGGTTCCTGCTCTTATCAAGCTTGTATTTTGGGGATGGGAGTAGATTAGGGTGAAGTGAGAAATAATAAATTTTTTGTTCTTATACATAGTGGATCCTTAGTATATTTTTGGAAGATTAATGTATAAATTATTATTTTAACAAGCCTTGAAGTCCATTGTTACTGACTTAAGCTCTTGAAATTTTGCTCTCTAGAAATTTAATACAACTTTTTGGCTAGCATGAGCTCTGGTAATTATTCTCTTTACTCTACCTAATCTTGGTTTTATTTTATCTAGTTTTCTAGCCTTCTACCAGGGAAAACAGGCCTTAAAAACAGAGAGAAAGTGAATTGCTGGGAAGAGCATATAAAGGGTAGGATTAGGAGGCTAAGACCTTCACAGGGATAGTTGTCAGAGAAGGCCCCTGTAGAAGTGACAGTTGGTCGAAACATGGAAGCTGAGAGGAAACTAGCTAGCTGTGTGATGGAAGAGTGGGTGCAGAGCAAGTGTGCAGGCAGAGGGGACAGCAGATGCAAAGGCTCTAATATGGGAAAGAACATGGCTTGTTCAAGAAATTGAAGAATGTTACCAGAGCTTGTTGAGTTAGAGGGAGCATGATGTGAGATTAGGTTGTAGAGAGGCAGGGACCAGATCCTTCAGCCCCTTTTGAATGTCATGGTAATGAATTGGATTACATTATCTGTAATGGGGGAGCTGTTGAAAAATTAGGCAGAGGAGAAAGATGTTTAGACTTGAGTTTTAAGATCACTTAATATTATTTTATATGTAATTGTCCAAAATGTGATTAAAAGTAAAAAAAATGAGGTCCATATTTTGCATAGCAGTTTCTAAAATGTGATTGGTGAAAACTAAGGTTCTAGATGTTAGCAGTTTGGGAGAAAATATGGTAGGCTTTTGAACTATGAATAGTTACTTTTTATCTAGGACTTGCTATCTGCCAAGCAGTGAAGTAGGTAGGTGCTTTATACCTGTCTTCGCAGAGATTTCCTTGAAAGGAGGGCATTATTTTTCCTGTTTTATGAGGGAGAGAATTTTAGACACAGAGAGAAATGAACTAGAATAGCGGAGCTAGAATTCAAAATCATGTCTGCTTGACTTCATTTTATGAGAGAGTTTTCCACTGTGGCTGTTTTTTGTTTTGTTTTTTTTTTGTGGGAGAGGGGAGAGGAGGAAGGCTGAAAATTGAAGAAAAGGAAAGCATTCTTATTATAACGAGTGTTTCTTGAATAAACAAATTCAGATATTTTTCATTTGGGGGGAATGGTTGGGAGAGTAGATGCTATAAATTAGAATAATCAAATTGAATTTCCCTAATAGGATATTAGTAGCCTGAAAAATAATTTCAGGTCCAGCTTTGGTTAGAAGTTGACATCTACTGTTTTATGGTATGCCCATAAAGTATATGTATATCATGCAAGTGAAACCATCCATATAATATTAACAGCTAACCACATGCCTTACTTGAAATTCCAGGAAAGGAGTTCTGCATCTCTGTAGATTCAGTCTTTGGAGAAACTGGCTGTGCAGGGCGGAGAGGGACTGAGCTCTGGAGCTGGGAGTCCTAATTGTTATGCAGCAAAAGAGGGTGGAAAACATTTAACTCTTAAGTATTGCTTATTCTTAATCAGTGATGTGAATATATTATCTTTTTGAGTCCTTTGAATTGAGTATTATTTTAACTTTCTAATTTTTAGACTTTTTGATTTTAAATTGAGAACTTGAAGCAAGAGAGACTAAGCTATATGGCAAGAGTGGACACCAATCAGGAAGGATGAAATGTAGGATTTACAGACTGATTGGGTAGGATAGGGTGGTCAAAGTAATGTTATTAAGGAGTAAAAGAGGTATGAAGTCCTTTGGCATTAGTGTCTTAGTTTATAATGAAGACATAATTTTCATAGGATGAATAACATTATATACAGAATGCTTACATTTGTAGGCATGTAAAAAGGCTTGCTTACCTTTCTGTCCTGCATTTCTGATGCTGTCAAACTCTGAACCTCTGCGGGCAATAAGACAGATTTCATTTTATTTCTGCCAGTATTCAAATACTGTATGTTATTTTTTTACTCTGGACATGATAAAATTTAGAATTATTGGCCATGCTGGTGTGCAGTGAGTGATAGGATTTGTTGATATTTGGGGCGGAGGGAATATAACTGAGATAAGTTCCCTGTGGGTATTTTCCTTTCATAAGATGGAATTCTATCAAGAAGTGTGAAGTATTTTATCAAAAAGTGAGGAATAGTCTATCAAGAAGTGAGAGCTATTCCATTAAAAAGTGAGAAATTTGCAGAGACCAGGGAATGTAGAAGAGATCAGACAGGATCATTAAGCCTGTTTCAGAATAATGTGTATCGTGACTGTGGTCATAGTAAACTAAAATTAAGCAAATTTAAGTGGATAGGGAATTAGGACCCTGGTGGGAAATATAGGCCAGTTTTTATACAAAGTCAGCCAAGGAGTGGGTGTCTGATAACTCTTCTGTGACAGAGGAAAAATGGTTAAAGAAGCGGTGATAGATCTGAGCACTGGGTGTTGTAAGTGATGAATCAGAATTCTACTCCTGAAACCAGTATTGTAGTGTAAGTTAACTAAAATTTAAATAAAAATTAATAAAAAAAAGAAATGGTGGTAGATCTTCTTTTTAAAAAATCTTCTGTTCCCAAGAAAGGATTATTTACCGCCAATAACAAAAGTTATTTTGTTTTTAAAACAGAAAAAGATGACAAGAAGAAAGCATAAGCAGTTGTTCATATTTTAAGCAGTAAGCAGTACAGAAATCCATGGAGTAAAAAGCCTTCCCCCTGTATGCTCTCCATCAGTAGCTGAATCCCATTAGTTCCCCAGGAGAAAACACTGTTAAACTGTTCAGTGTTTATTCTTTTAGCCCTTTCCCTACGTTATTATTTTTTTTAAGATTTTATTTATTTATTTAATTTTTTTAAATTTTAAAACTTTTATCATGACCCTCATTTTTATTTATTATTTTTTAAATTTATATATATTTTATTATGCAGTTAGCCAACATATAGTACATCATTAGTTTTTGATGTAGTGTTCAACTATTATTTATTTTAAAGAGTATGTGTATGAGCGGGGAGGGGGGGGCAGCGGGAGAGGGAGAGAATCTCAAGCATACTACCTGCTGAGTATGGAGCCCGATGTGGGGCTTGATCCCACCACCCCGAGATCACAACCTAAGCTAAAATCAAGAGTCAGAGTTAACCTACTGAGCCATCCAGGCACCTCTTCCATACATTATTTACATTTAAATGTATGCATACACACATATATGTACATGTATATATATTTTTATGTAGGTGGGGTCATACTATATGTATTTTAAACTTGAGTATTTTTTATTTAACAGTATATATATTTTAAGTTTTTGAATGTTGGCATGTGAATATGCCCCAGACTTTTCATATTGTCCTTTTCCTGTGCAGACTGTATACGAAAATAGCTTTATTTCTGCTTGAACAACATTGTGTTTCATGTAAAATATTCATGCAATAGCAAAGGTGAAAGAAGAAATTAAAAGTCAACTGAAATCTCACCACCCTGAGATAATCCACATTTTAATGACTAGTTTTTAAAAAATGTACCCCTTCACCCACACCTACCACAACACGTATAATACTTATAAAGGGATTATACACATTAGTTGATTTTTATTATGAAATTATTTTCTGTGTGCTTGAAGCTTTTTATCTACTCATCTCCTCCCAGTAAATCAGTGGTAACAACCTGGTACACTTTGCTACTTTCTCGGTGCTCATATAGTCATATGTACAGACATTTTATTATTTATACTTGTCTGCATTGTTCATTTTTCTCAGAATTCATTCCAGATCAGCTGAAATGTGGCTCACTTATTTTTTGCTGGCTAAATATTTTAAGGCAGGAGTCAATGGATCAAATGCATCCTGCTGCTTGTTTTTATAAACTTTTATTGGAACACAGCCTTATCCATTTTTTTTATTGAGTGATGTGACTTTTAAAATTCTTGTTACATGTGATAAATTTCCTCCCAGTCTTGTCATATTTTGCTTTGTCATGATATTTTTGCCTTAAAGTTTTCAAAATTTAAATACAATGAAGTGAAACATATCTATCTTTTCTAACTTTGAAGTTCCCTATTTTGATTTAAAAGGTTGCCTGACACCAGGGTTATCCTTGTATTTTCCTAAAATCTTTTTTAAAAGATTTATTTATTTATGTATTTGAGAGAGAAAGAGTGAGAGAGAGAGCACAAGCGGAGGGTGGGGTGACAGAGGGAGAGGGAGAAAGAGACTCCCCGCTGAGCAGGGAGCCTGACTCTGGGCTCCATCCCAGGACTCTGGATCATGACCTGAGCTGAACGCAGATGCTTAACCAACTGAGCCACCCTGGCGCCCCCTAAATTTTTTTTTACATAGTTTTCTCATAGGTCTGGAATGTATTTTTGTATATGTATATAAGTGGCATTATAGTGTAGTGTGGTTAAGATCACAGACTCTGGTTCTGTTATTTACTATCTGTGTGACCTTGGACAAGGTATTTAACATTTCTATGCTTTAGTTTTCTCCTCTAAAATGAGAATAATAGTAGTACCTATAATAAGATAGTAGTGGAGATTAAATGAGTAGTTAGTATGTAGAGAAGGTTTAGAGCAGTCTCTGATACATAGAAACATGTTAAGTGTTTACTGTTATTACATGTTGTAAGTAGGCTTCTTGTTTTTTTCCTCATGTGGGTAACCAGTTGTCCTAGAGGATGGCAGTATCCAATTTGATTTCAAGGTTTGAGAACTCATGCAGTGTCCAATATGTGCACACATCCCATGATAACTAGTTGTGGTTGTTTAAAAGTTAAAATATTTTTCAATTTGCCTGTATTATCTTTTCAATAGGATACTAACTTGTTAGGACATAAATATTGATTCATTTGTTTGAACCTAACTATTACATAAACAAAGCTGTTAGGTATTTCTTTTAGCCTAGAGAATTGGTGAAAAAAATTAAAAAAATAAGGGCACCAGGAGTCAAGAAACTTTGGGAACTTCTGTGCCCTAACAAACAAGTTATTACAAATATTTAAAGATTAAGAACATTTGAAGTGCTATGTAGGTACTGTATGCCATGCCGGCTTGTAACAAGACGAAACTAATCTTGTCTGGGCACCAGGCACAGACAGCATTTCTGAGAAAGTAGTATTTAAGCTGAGCTTGAAGGAAGACTTGGAGTCAGTTGGAGAGGGGTGGTGGTGGGAGTAGCTTGTGTGAAGAGGGCAGGAGCTAAGGGGGGTGACAAGAGATGCAGCAAGCCTTAGAGGGTGAGGAGAGAGGGAGTTTACTTAGTTTGTAAAAGACAGTGACAAGCCTTTGAGGGATTTTAAGCGAAGGAACAGTACCTTAGGTCACTGTGTGTTTACTGAGGGAATAAAATACAAAGATGATAGACATAAATATTTAAGTAATGCTGTATTCTAAGTAATGTAGAGTACATATTTGTGGTAAAATTTTGAAGGGCCTTGGTTTTCAAAGGCATTTGTCAACTTCCCTATACTTAAAAAAATTCTTTGAAGGCATATACTCTTGCTCAACTTGGTTGATAAGGACTTTTAAAATGAAAGAAAATCAGGGGCACCTGGGCGGCTTGGTTGGTTAAGCGTCTGCCTTCGGCTGGGGTCATGATCCCAGGGTCCTGGGATTGGGCCCCACTTGGGGCTCCCTGATCAGCAGGGAGTCAGCTTCTCCCTCTCCCTCTGCTCTTCCCCTCGCTCGTTCTCTCTCTCTCTCAAATAAATAAATAAAATCTTAAAAAAAAAAGAAAATCAAAGAAAATCAAAGGCAAGATAGAATGTTAAGTTGTGAAAAATTTACGTTTGTGTAATTATTATTTTTTAAATGGCAAAACTTTGTCCAAATTTTAAAATGAAATTTGTTTATTAATAATTATTTTAAGCTGTTAACTTTGCATATTTTGACTGCCAGTCTAACACATTTCTCTCTTAAGTTCCTGAATTGTTTAATTTGGATGGTATAATAAAGATTTAATGTTACACAGGAACGGTATAAAAGTAATTTCTCTTAGTTTAGCAATCTTTTTGTATTGCCCTGGAGTTGATATTTTTATTTTACTATTGTATCAATGTAACATTTTTTACAGTAGTAAAAAGCAAATCCCTGCAGGTTACTTTTGAAAAATTCCTAAGCTCATTCTCAAGAGTTTTAAGACTTGAAGAATCAATTTCATAATCATTAAATAGGGATGGAACCCACCTCATGGTGTTTGGGAAAGGAAGATTAGTCTGTTTGGAATTTGATTCACATTGTAAGTGTTTGAAAAATTTAAAACAAGTGAATATTATTCCCTTCCCTCTGCCAGTATATTTTATATTTATTTAGAACCACTCTTTCATTACGTAGTAAAGAACTAGCGTCATTCTTAAAATCACAGTGTAAATAAATTATAGATAAAGGGGTGTGTAGATATATTTTAAAAACTGTCTTGTTTTCATCTATTGGCCTAAGCCTCCCTAATTGTTCACATGAAGAAATCTGATTAGAATTGATTATAGTCTGATTACAAGGGATTCGGTCAGTACTCTTCTTAAAGAAAAGAGGTAAAGCTTTAAGTTGGAAAGTTTTCTCTGGCTGAGAATATAAGATTTATAGCAATTTTTTTTATTATGTTCAGTTAGCCAACATATAGTACATCATTAGTTTTTGATGTAGTATTCAATGATTCATTGGTTGTGTATAACACCCAGTGCTCATCACATCACGTGCCCTCCTTAATACCCATCACCCGGTTACCCCATCCCCCTTCCCTTCCATAACCCTCAGTTTGTTTCCTGGAGTCCAGAGTCTCTCATGGTTTGTCTCCCTCTCTGATTTCTTCCCATGCAGTTTTCCCTCCCTTTCCCTGTGGTCCTCCATGCTATTCCTTATGTTCCACATGTGAGTGAAACCATATGATAATTGTCTTTCTCTGCTTGACTTACTTCATTTAGCATAATCCCCTCCAGTTCCATCCATGTAGATGCAAATGGTGGGTATTCATCCTTTCTGATGACTGAGTAATATTCCATTGTATATATGTACCACATGTTTATCCATTCATCTGTTGAAGGGCATCTTGGCTCCTTCCACAGTTTGGCTATTGTGGACATTGCTGCTATGAACATTGGGGTACAGGTGCCCCTTCTTTTCACTACATCTGTACCTTTGGGGTAAATACCTAGTAGTGCAATTGCTGGGTCATTGGGTAGCTCTATTTTTAGCCATCAGGGAAATACAAATCAAAACCACAATGAGATACCACCTTATACCAGTTAGAATGGCAAAAATTAACAAGACAGGAAACAACAAATGTTGGTGAGGATGTGGAGAAAGGGGAACCCAACTGTTGGTGGGAATGCAGGCTGGTGCAGCCACTCTGGAAAACAGTATGGAGTTTTCTATAGTAAATTAAAAAAAAAAAAATTGTGTTCTTCTCATGTTCAGGGAACTGGCCAGGAACTTCTCATGTTCAAAGAATTTTTCTAAGGACTTAGAAAAATTAAACTGATCCCTCCTGTGCTGTTTACATCAAAATGAATTCTAGGGGCGCCTGGGCGGCTCAGTTGATTAAGCATCTGACTCTTGATCTCAGCTCAGGTCTTGATCTCAGGGTTGTGAGTTCCCTACTTAAAAAAAAAATGAATTATAGATGAAGATTAAATGTAGAAAATGAAATCACAGAAGTACTAGCACAAAACAAAGCTGAAATTTTTTATAATCTTGGAATAAAAATCTTTTTAAGTATAACAGATTTAATTTTATATAGTTAAAATTTGTTTTCTTATGACAAAAATAAAGTCAAAGGGGAAAAAAGAATATTTGCAAACATGATAGCTATGCCCCAAAATTGCTAAGTCAATAGGATGAGTAATCCACTAGAAAAATGGACAAAGTGTATGTATGGTGAATTTATGAAACAAATATAGCCAGTAAACATAACTTAATAACAAAGAATCATTTGTTTTCTGCTTCCTTGGTGTTTCATAGAAAATTTCACTTTGAATAAAATAATTTTAAATATTTATAAATCCCATTGTAGGGTTTGACATAAAACTTTTATTATATATTCATGTAATCTAACAACGTTGGATTATGTCATCTGGCAGGGTCTTTTTTTTCATCTTCTTCTAAATGGGTCATATTTTTATTTCCTAGTAAAATTTTATTTATTAGATACTAATAGTGAAATGACTTATTATGTATCATATCCAAACAGCATAATTATTTAACAATAACTTTTATACAAATTGCATTTCTTACAGAAATAGAAGAAGAAAGCTTGCTTAACTTTGTTCTTTTTGTTATTTTTGTAGGATCCAGCGTTCGAACATTCACTCCATTTTATTTTCTGGTGGAGCCAGTGGATACGCTCTCAGTTAGAGGCTCTTCTGTTATATTGAACTGTTCAGCATATTCTGAACCTTCTCCAAAAATTGAATGGAAAAAAGATGGAACTTTTTTAAACTTAGTATCAGATGACCGACGCCAGCTTCTCTCAGATGGGTCTTTATTTATCAGCAGTGTGGTGCATTCCAAACACAATAAACCTGACGAAGGTTATTATCAGTGTGTGGCCACTGTTGAGAGTCTTGGAACTATTGTCAGCAGAACAGCCAAGCTCACAGTAGCAGGTAAGTTTTTCAAAAGTAACTTATTTGTATTTTCAAATTTTTATAAAGGGCATATCTTTTGATAAAAAGCAGTATTATCCTAGAGTTTTCATTTAACTGGTAACAAGAAATATACTCACTTAACAAGTATCAATTGAGCATCTGCTAGGTGCATGGCATTCTGCTAAGACTTGCTTCGTGCCATGGGGAATAAACTGTAGCACTTCTCCACTTTCTGTCATTTAGATTGCTAATAGCTGCGATCAGAAGTATTAAGTCCGTTCTTTTCTTTTTAACTTGGAAATGACAGAGGAAGTTGTATAGGAAAATTGATTCCCTTTGATTGCTAACTTTTATCCTCCCCAGCATAACCACTTAGTATGGCTTTGTAAAACTTGCAGTATAACCAGAATCTTGGTTCCTTTATGCCCAAGCCAAGGAAATGACATTTAATTGGATTAATTATTTAAAAACCTGTAGGATGTGGGTATTAAGGTGAAGAGCAGAACGTTGTAAAGAGACAAACATTCACTCCCTTTTAGAGCATTCTTATATGAAGAATAATGGAAGCGTAAGCTGAGTAAGTCATGAGTGTCTTGTAGTAGATGCTGGTATTCCTCGGGTCAGTGTTTCTTCATTTGAGTACTAGATGAAGTGTAGTTAGTTTTTGTCAAGGGTCACATTGTACAGAAATTGTCTTATGTTTATACTCATCTTGGTAAAATGCTAACATGTGAAAAAAAGAAAATGAGCAACAGAATAGTTTCCCATCTCATTGCCACTGTAGGGTGAGAGCACCCCATTTCCCGCTCACTCCAGGCTATATTTGCTCATTCATTCAGAGAATCATGGCTCTTTTTCTTTTTGGAACCAGATACTCATAGCTGAATTTGAGTGTGATATAAAGCTACTATAATTATTCCATAATCACAGACTGAGAATGGAAAAAGAAAAGGGGAAAAAAGTCACTTCTTTTGATAATTAGCCTTTCCTTTCTTTTTTTTTCCCCTTCTTTTCCTTCTCTCCTTCCTTTTTCCTTTCCCTCCTTCCTTCCCTTCCTTTCTTCCTCTGATCTGCTTGCCAGGCTTTCTCCAACATGCGGATAAATAAGTTAGCATTATGACTGCCCCTACAGTGTCACTTAGGTGAGCTCTTCTTTGTCATTTATGTTCTTAAGCTGGGCTTTAATCGTGACTCCTTCCTCTCTGCTGTCTGCCACAGCCTTTCACCAAATCCAGTGAATTCTGCTTCCTAGTTTCTTTATACGTGATCCTGAGGCTACTACTCATCATCCCTCACCTCACACCACCTGTAACTGTCCACTGCCTCGTTCTTTCCCTCTTCCAGTCCAGTGGTCAGGCTCTCTCCTCACCCTTCAGTAGCTCTTCAGTGACAACATCAAGTGGATGTCTAAACTCTTGAACAGGCCTCTAAGTCTTTTCATGAGCTGGCCTCCACTTCTCCAGCTTCCTCCCTCCCTCCCTTTTTAAAGATTTATTTATTTATTTTAGGGGGAGTGGGGAAGGGCAGAGGGAGAGGGAGAGAATCTCAAGCAGACTCCCTGCTGAGCACGGAGCCTGATGTGGGGCTGGATCCCAGGACCCTGAGATCATGACCTGAGCTGAAATCAGGAGTCGGACACTTAACCGACTGAGCCACCCAGTTCCCCCTCTTCAGCTTCATTTCTTAACACTCTGCCCTGCCTCTCTCCCTGCCATCAGAAGCAGCAGGACCACCTTCGACACATTTTAAGCTCTGCCAGTACTGAATATTTTCAAATCCCTTTTATTCTCTGTCTCTGGCCTTTGCTCATGGCTTCCCCACTGCCTATTAAGCCTGTCCTCTACTTTTTCCTCTCTTTCTACTCTGCTGGATTTGTCCATCCTTCTTTTTAATTTTCATATCCTTCAGGAAGCATTTTTTGGTCTAATGTCTTAGTAAACAGCCAATTTCAATACAATATAATCAATTCTTTGGCTGCAGACAAGATTCTGTAGGAGAGTTATTTAACTCACTCATGGCCTGAGTATCAGGAGGAAATAAGATCTGAGCTAAGAGATGAATAAAAGTTCTTTTAATAGTTGCATAATATCCATTGTATAGATATACTGTGATTTATCCCAAGATTCCCTTTTTGATGAACAGTTACATGAATAAAAATTGTCTAATGTTAAAGGCAGTAGTATAATGAACAGTCTTTTATAAATCTCTATAGAAAAGATTATTGGAATTAGTAATTGTATTAGTTGCTGGATCATAGAATATACTTTGTGTGTGTGTGTAATTTTATTTTATTTTATTTTTTTTGTGTATACTTTGTGTGTGTGTGTAATTTTAAAAAGAGCACTGAACTATTTGGCTGTTCCTCAAAATTTTTTTTTTAAATTTTTTATTTATTTATTTTAGAGAGAGAGAGTGAGAGAGAGAGAGAGAGCACAAGAGGGGGGAGCGGGAGAGGGAGAAGCAGACTCCCCGCCGAGCAGGGAGCCCGATGCGGGACTCGATCCTGGGACTCCAGGATCATGACCTGAGCCGAAAGCAGTTGCTTAACCAACTGAGCCACCCAGGCGCCCTGTTCCTCAAAATTTTAACCATAAAGTTACCTTATGACTGAGCAATTCCATTTCTAGGTATCAACCCCAGAGAAATGAAAAGTTAGATCTGTACAAAAATTTGTACATGAGTGGTTATAGCAGCATTATCCGTAATAACCAAAAAGTGGAAACAATGTATCAAGTGATGATCGGCTAACCAAAATGTGGTATATTCACACATGGAATGTTACTCAGCAATAAAGAGGAATGAAATTCTTCTATGTACTGCAACATGGATAAACATGAAAAACATGATAAGTGAAAGAAGCCGCATATCATATGACTTCATATATATGAAATGTCCGGAAGAAGCAAATATAGGGAGCCAAGAAGTAGATTGGTGGTTTTCTAGGGCTGAGGATGGGGGAGGGAGATAAGGGCACAGGGGCTGGGTGGGTGAACACAGGGAATGGGGAGTGACTGCAACTGAGTACACAGTTTCTTTGAAGGATGATGAAAATGTTCTCCAGCTAGGTTCTAGTGAGGTTGCACAACTTTGTGTGTATCCTAAAAACTGTTGAATTGTGGACTTTAAGTGATAAACTTTATGGTATATAAGTTGTATCTCAATAAAACTAATTTTTTTTTCAAAAAGATTCTGCCAAATTGCCATTCTAAAAGAACATTGGGAGTGCCTGGGTGGCTCAGTTGGTTAAGCAACTGCCTTCAGCTCAGGTCGTGATCCTGGAGTCCCAGGATCGAGTCCCACATCAGGCTCCCCGCTCAGTGGGGAGTCTGCTTCTCCCTCTGACCCTCTCCCCCCTCATACTCTCTCTCTCTCAAATAAATAAATAAAATCTTTAAAAGAACATTGGTTAGTGTTCTTTGGTTACAAGTGATAGAAACTGATTCTGGCCAAGTCAAGTAAGAAGGGGAATTTCTTTTATTTATTTATTTATTTATTTTTTATTCTTATGTTAATCCCCATACATTACATCATTAGTTTTAGATGAAGTGTTCCATGATTCATTGTTTGTGCATAACACCCAGTGCTCCATGCAGAATGTGCCCTCCTCAATACCCACCACCAGGCTAACCCATCCTCTCACCCCCCTCCCCTCTAGAACCCTGTTTGTTTTTCAGAGTCCATCGTCTCTCATG
>NC_138377.1:100059145-100100409 GCF_054177405.1 Leptonychotes weddellii
GATTCAACAGTCTTGCACAATTCACAGCGCTTACCAGAGCACATACCCTCCCCAGTGTCTATCACTCAGTCACCCCATGCCTCCCACCCCACCCCCCACTCCAACAACACTCAGTTTGTTTCCTGCGATTAAGAATTCCTCATATCAGTGAGATCATATGATACATGTCTTTCTCTGTTTGACTTATTTCACTCAACATAATACCCTCCAGTTCCATCCACGTCATTGCAAATGGCAAGATCTCATTCCTTTTGATGGCTGCATAATATTCCATTGTATATATATACCACATAAGGGGAATTTGTGAAAGAACACAAAGTAGGTAGCTCATAGAATTAGGTAGGAGAAGTCGTCTTCTCTGCACTCATTTCTCCACAGCGGAAATTTTGGTTTTACTGCCTGGGCTGTAGCCTGGCTAGGAGTGTTTTGTGCCTCAAGGTGGAGGCATTGGGTGGTCTGAATACAGACATTGTTAATCTCTGTTTGTCCAGCCCCCATCTCGCTCCTACTCTCTCTCCTTTCTCCTGCAGTTCTCTGAAAGCAGCAGGACAAACGGGCCTCCTACTTGTGAGCGCAGGAGGCTGCAGCACTTCCTGCCATGATATGTCAGCACCAGTTCCTCCGTCTGCTTTCCCTGTTGAGAAACTTGTAGAAATCTCTTGTCTGCCAGTTCCACATATGTTGTTACTCATTTTCATGAGACCTCAGGAGGGGAGAATATTTGGCTTTTTAAAAATAGAATTAGCTCTTGGTTTTATTTCAGCTTCCTTTTTTCCTACTTTCTTAGTTTCTCTGTTTATCTTTGTTAATTCCATTCTTCTAATTTTTTGGTTTCTGTAAAGTAGATGTATGGCTAATTTTATCTTTCTTTCCTTCAAAAATCCCCTTGATATAAAAAATAAGAAAAAATTTGTAAGAAGGCTAGACAACTTGTGTGTTATTTCCATATGGAATAATTCACCATCATAAAACTGCAAAACCTGGAACTATTTCTCATAATTTACTATGTTTGTTACTCTTTAAAGAAACAGTTTGCTGTGTTCTCAGCGTCTCAGAGTCACTTTTTTAGATGTTACTGTTAATGATAATAGCAGCTACTATTTGAGTATTTTTTTTCCAGATTTATTTATTTGGGGGGGGCATGATCAGGAGGGGCAGAGAGGGAGAGAGAATCTCAAGCCGACTCTGCACTGAGTGCGGACCCTGACGTGGGGCTTGAACCCAAGACCCTGAGATCATGACCTGAGCCGAAACCAAGAGTGAGATGCTTAGCCAACTGTGCCACCCAGGCACCCCTACTATTTGAGTTTTTATGTTGCCAAGGCAATATGCTGTATATGAAGTATTTATGTTAAGTATTAACCTTTTTAACACCCTATGAGGTCTCTTATTGTTCTCATTTTCCTGATGGAGAAACTGAGACTTCAAGGTTAAGTAACTTGCTAATGTCACACAGCCATGAAGTGGTGGGGTTGGGATTCACATGCAGATTATGTGACTCCAGAACTTAGGCTCTTAACCACTACATTCTGTGGCATCTACAGAGTATTTATGACTACATTTTTGTCACTATTTTATTTTGAAATAATTTCAAACTCATACAATTATTGCAAGAATGAAACCAAGAAATCCCATATACTCTTCACTCAGATTACCCAATTGTTAACATTTTACTATGTCTGCCTTATAACCCCCCACAATATGCACATACCCAAATCAGTGTTTTTTCCTAAATCATTATGGGTAAGTTGGAGGCATTACCCCCACCTAAATACTTCTGTGTATATTTCCTAAAAACAAAGATACTCTCCTAAATAACCATCCATCAATTTTAGGAAGTCAATCTTAATACGATACTACCGTAGATACCATTCTGATTTTACTGGTTGCTTCGATAAAGTTCTTTTTTTTTTTTTAAAGATTTTATTTATTTATTTGACAGAGAGAGACACAGTGAGAGCAGGAACACAAGCAGGGGGAGTGGGAGAAGGAGAAGCAGGCTGCCCGATGCGGGGCTCGATCCCAGGACCCTGGGATCATGACCCGAGCCGAAGGCAGATGCTTAACGACTGAGCCACCCAGGCGCCCCTCGATAAAGTTCTTAATAGCAAAAAACAAAAGCAGGAACTTTGCCCCTCTGCCACTCCTTTCTGGTCTGGGATTACATGTTGTATTTAGTAGTTTAGGCTCTTTTGGTCTCAAACCATTCTTTAGTTTATCCTAGTCTCATTTTGTGTTTTCTGATTTTCCCCTATGAATAGATTCAGGTTTTGCATTTTGGGAAGAAATATCACAGAAGTAAATGATGCCGCGTTCTTCTTAGTGCATTCTATCAGGAAGTGTATGATATTTTGTTTCACTACTGGTTATGTTAACCTTTATTACTTTGTTAATATGGTCTATGCTTTGTTTCTCCACTGTGAAGTTAATATTTTATACTTTTATTAATTAGCAGTATTTTGGGAAGAGCTAATTTGAGGCTCTGTATATATCCTATTCCTCATCCACCTTTCACCAGTGAGTTTAGCATCCATTCATTCTTTTCTGCCTCAATTATCATTATCCCAGATTGAGCCAGAGGAAACTCCCTTCAGTCTGACTTCTGTGTCCTTTTGATAGGTCCATATTGTTCTTTGGATGCTTCCTTACTTCCTGTCACAGGATGTTCCAGGTTTATCTTGTATTTTCCTTATTCTAGTCATAGAATCAGCCTCTTTAAGGAGCATTGGTTCCTTGTAGTGGAAAATGGTATTTAGAAATCAAGATTATGTCACCATATATACTCATTGCTACTCAAGTGGCATTGATTTTGGACTCTGGACAGAGCTAGGAGATTTATGCATATACATATATGTACAGATATATATGTATGTAATGACTGTGTATGAAATGTATATTTTTTACACATACATTTATATGTATGTATATGTTTAACTATATAATTACATAAAACTGTAAGTTTATACTGATGCCTTAATTCTACCAATACCATGGGATTTATTCTACCCTTCTGCTTTTCCATATTTGTACCTTGCTTCTCCAACTGTGAGGAATGTGACTTCAATTATCCCTAGTACATTTACTTATTTGACTTGTATCCCTGTTGTAGCCAGTTTCCTGACCCATGGACTTTTCTTCTTGATCCTGGTTCCAGCGTACATATGGCCACATGGGCTGACTTGCTCCTGGTTCCCAACACTACATTTTAAAGTAACATTAAACTACATTTTATTTCTTCTTTTCCTTTATTGTCCAGGTCTTCCAAGATTTGCCAGCCAACCAGAACCTTCTTCAGTTTATGCTGGGAACAGTGCAATTCTGAATTGTGAAGTTAATGTAGATTTGGTCCCGTTTGTGAGGTGGGAACAGAACAGACAGCCTCTTCTTCTGGATGATAGAGTTATCAAACTTCCAAGTGGAACACTGGTTATCAGCAACACTACTGAAGGAGATGGGGGACTTTATCGCTGCATAGTTGAAAGTGGTGGGCCACCAAAGTATAGCGATGAAGCTGAATTGAAAGTTCTTCCAGGTATTAATTTATTATCAGGACTTGTGGTTTTATGTTTATTAATGGATGAAAATTGTTGTTAGAATTTTCTTTTTAAATAAACACTGTTAAATCTATGGTGTGACAAATTAATGTCAGCATAAGGAGTCTCAGTTTCTTATAGGCAGAGAAAAGAAGAAAATGTGCCAGAAAGATTTACTCTTTAGTGAATACATTAATAGAAATTTATGAAGCGATAAAGTGTACCTATGGCATTCTTCTTGGCCAAAGACACCCTAGGTCTGTGTCTTTTGTCAAGCCTCTATCTGCTCCTTCCCTGGAATGGGATACTTGATGTAGTTAGATCTCTTGTCAAAATCCGAGACTCCCTCGGGCTAGTTCATGTAAGGGTTGGGCAGCGTGTTAACTAATAGAGCAGCTCTGGAGACACTGGTAGGCAAGAGTTCTTGGATCTTTATAGCGTTCCCCCATTTTAATGTAAACTCAGCCACTTCTTCCCTCGCTTTGTGGGTTCTCACTCTTTCTGCCCCTGGTGGCTCTCCTCCTCTGCTTCGTGTGTCTTTTTTCAGCTGTGTAACTTCTGCTTACTCATAACTTCCTCTCACGTGTTGCTCTTCCCAGGCATGCTAGCCTCCTGCTGCCTCCTGGCCTCTCAGCTTCTGTTCCCACTGCTGCGTGCCTAATTCCACATTTCTTCCTTCAAACCTGAGTTTATGAATATAATGGGGCCATCTTTACATTGTTTGGGCAGATTTTTTATATACAACTACTTTGTAGGCTAATTTTTAGTCTATGGATTGGCTTGCAAGGTGAGCCCAGTGTTGGGAGCAGCGACGCTTGAGGGTGTTCCTGATGGGCTTTGAACTGACTTTTTTTTTTAAGGCAGTTTCTTTCTTTGTCATCATCATCCATGCCTTTGCCATTCCTGTCCCTGTGTATTTTCAGCTTAGCAGCCACAGTTATTTTTTAAAATGTATATTAGATTATAAAATAAAATATATATTAGATCATGTTACATCTTTGCTCAAAACCTAATGGTTTCTCATCTTAGAGCAAAGTCCTTGGCCTGTAAGGCTTTGTATACTCTTAGTGCCCCCTTCCTCACCATCTCTCTCCTTCCATCTGGTACTCTTCTTTCCCTCACTCTATGATTGTGACCACCTTATGTTTCCAGAACACTCCAGACATTCTTTTGCTTTGGGGTCTTTCTACTTGCCATTTGCCCTGCCTGGAATTCTCTTCCCTCAGATGTCTGCCTGACACAACCGTCTTATTTCTCTGCTCAAATATCACTTCATTGTTAAGCCTTCCTTGGCCACTGTTTAAAACAACAGTCTTCCATATCCACCCTGGTACTTTCCTCTTTCCCCCTTAATTTTACTTCAGAACATATCCATTGTCTGACATACAATGTCTTTTATTTCTTGTCTCTCTCCCCTAGTAGTATATAAGGTCACCAAGGGTAGGGAATTTTGTCTGCTGCCAAGAATGGTAACTGACACATAGAAGCCAGTGAATATTTGTTCAAATTTATTTGTTTCTATCAAAATATGATTAAATGTAGCTAAATCCCAATGGGAAAACAAGAAAACTATTGCCATATTGCAGCATCTTCTAGTCTACTTCCTGACTTGCTTTTACATGGCAGAGGTCCTATTTCTTCTCTGGGGTACCATTCAAGCAAATCCTCAAAACCAGATCCAAGGAAAAAAAGATTTTCAGTGTCAGAGGATGAACCACCATTCAATATCTGAAACGAAAACAAAATAATGTTTTATTTACTTAAGTGAGGAAAAATCATAGTTGTTAAGCATAGTCTTGAATAATGCAAACTGCTGCTCTCGTATAGAATTTTGGGGAAGACGTTATTTTTGATGTGTTGGTTAAGAGGCAAGAGTGGGTTGATGTCAGCCATAGAAGCATGTTTTATGGTTGGTTGCGGAGGTGGGAGCAGGTTAATGTCAGCTATAGAAGCAAGTGATTCCACTTCTGAATGGCTGACTTTTAAAGCCTGAGGCTATCACTCGTTGGCTGGCTTTCAAAGGCATGTTCACTGAAGCGAGCTGTCACTCATCTAATAGACAGTGTTTGCTTGTTACCATGGCTATAGAACTGTCATCCATTAGTTACGCAAGTCTAAAGCCAGCCCTGGTGGTTGTTAGCAAGGCTGTAGAGCATCTTTTCCTGAGAGTATGGGGACAAGAGTTCTATCTCTTTACTGAGAACAGTCTTTTTTCTCAAAACTGAACACTGGAAATACCACTCCATCAAGAAGAGAACCCTGTCTTCTACCCATTAGAGTGTGGCCTTTTTAGATACCTATAAGAGGGCAGCTGTATAAAGTGAACACACACAGGAGCAGCCTAACAGTCGTACCGTTATAAAAATCAAGGGATTGACAGACTAAGTGAATGAGTTAAAGAGATGAAACTCAGAAAGATTTTTAGAAGTAACACACAGATGTAGGGATGTAAAGGAAACCTCTTACGATATCCCTATGAATGGAGAGGATGCTGTTAAGGGTCCTGAGCTTGCTCAGTCTTTTCTCTCTTTGTGCCACTCATGAAACATTTACTTTATTCAGTCTTTTGATGTGAAGGGGATTCTTGTCAAATATCCTTCAGTTGACTAGTAAGCACCTTGAAGTTCGGAGCTACAACTTCTACATCCTTAAGGTCCCCAGAGAGCCTAGCACAGTGCTTTACACATCAAAGTGATTAAGGAAATGTTTGCTAATTTATTTTTTTAAGATTTATACATTTATTTTGGGGGCGGGGCACAGGGAGAGGGAGAAAAAGAATCTCAAGCAGACTCCCTGCTGAGCATGGAGCCCAAAGCAGGGCTCGATTTCATGACCCTGAGATCATGACCTGAGCCGAAATCAAGAGTCAGACACTTAACCAACTGAGCCACCCAGGCACCCGGAAATGTTTGCTAATTTAAATGGGCGGTTCTTGTGTCACTTTTGCTTAAAATATTTTGTTATGTAAAGCCACATAGGGCTCCTGGCTGGCTCAGCTGGTAAAGCATGCATCTTTTGATCTTGGGGTCATGAGTTCAAGCCCCACACTGGGCATGGAGTCTACTTAAAAAAAATAAAATAATAAAGCCACACAGACTGAATAGGAATTTGCCATTCCTCATCATTAAAGTAGTAAAGTGCTTTCTTAATTAATGTCTTTTGTTTTTTAATTTTTTAGATCCTGAATTCACTTCAAACTTGGTATTTTTGAAACAGCCTTCTTCCTTAGTCAGAGTCATTGGTCAGAGTGCAGTGTTGCCGTGTGTTGCTTCAGGACTTCCTACTCCAACCATTAGATGGATGAAAAATGAGGAGGCGCTTGACACAGAAAGGTAATGTTGTCTGCCTAAAAGCTTTTTTCAGCCTTAGCTTGAGACTTGGTCTAATCTAATTTGGGACTACTGATTAATAATGAAAAAAGTGGTGATCTACTTTATTTTTATTTAAGCACATTATAATGCTCATTTATCATTCTTGAAATAGTTTATACGCTATATATGATTAGGATGTTTAAAGAAAAAATTGCTTTCAAAATATTAAGGGATAATTATTCCATCTGTTCTTTCTGAGCTGCAGTATACTTAGCTTAAGGCCTCAAGACCTCTTTCCCTAAATTGTTGCAGAAGTTTCTGGTCCTGACTAGCCTGAGACTTCTAATTCCTTTTCATGTGCATTTTGTTGATAGTTTTTTCCTTTATTCTAACAATAAAAGAGAATTTATTCCTCATCCTTCTGTTTTTGCCTTTTAAAATCATACGAGCCTTCTTCTATGATCATAAATTCTTCCTCTTCCACAAAAGCTTTTTTCTAAACATCAGCCATCCTGTCGTCCCTCATTACTTCCTTATGTAATAGGTGCTTGACATACGTAATGGGTGCTTTTCTTTGTTGTATTCTGATAAAAGAACTGAGGTAGCGGTGGTGGTGGTATTTAGGTATATTTTGTTTCCAAAGCAAAGTTATTTTGTGTGTTGTAGAATGTTTAGTATCATCCTTGGTCTCTATCCACTGGATGCCAGTAGCACTCCCAAGTTGTGACAACCAAAAATGTTTCTAGATGTTGACAGATGTTCCTTGGGGGACAAAATGGTCCCCAGTTGAGGACCACTGTTGCAGAGCAGTGCTGTCCAATAGAAATATGATGCAAGCCATGTGTGTAATTTAAAATTTTTGATAGCTAGGTAAAAAAAACCTAAGATGTAACGCATACTACTAAATACGATAATAATTTATGTGATGCACCAGTTAAAGTGAAATGTAGTTCTACCCAAACAATAAATGTGGTTAGTGTTGCTTCAGCTTTTACATTTGAATAAAAATTAAAATTTAGAGTTCAGGTCTTCACTCTAGCCACATTTCAAGTGTCAGAGACCCCCTGTGCTAGTGGCTATTGATTTGGACTGAGCAGGTCTAAAGATTCCCAACTGAGTGATCCGAAGTAAGCAGACAGTCTTAATTTGTGTACTTAAGTAGCCAAGACCTGGGAAAGGGGTAACTCTCTGGTTAGCTTGGTGATCAACCTTCAGTGATTTCATTAGCAAAACTGATGGTATCATCTCCAATATCATCTCTTTCTTTCTCAGCACTCATCCAGTCATCAACTACTTCTGCCTATATTTTACTTCCTTTCTTCCCACTCCTTTCCCCAGCTAAATATTAGGCGAAGAATTTATAAAACTTCAAGGGAGTATTTAAAACTTAGGCTAACTGAAACATAGGGAACCTTTAAAAAGGGGATAAAAATTTGAAGCTCTCTTAGAGTAGAAATTTAAGTTGGCTACATGTTAGAACAAAATCTTTATCAAGAGTAGGAAAGCTGGGGCACCTGGGTGGCTCAGTCAGTTACCCATTCAACTCTTGATTTCAGCTTGTCATGATCTCAGGGTGGTGAGATCCAGCCCCTCATCGAGCTCCACACTCAGTAGGGAGTGTGTGTGGGATTTTCTCTCTCTCTCTGCCCCTTCCCCCTGCTTGTGCACTCTCTCTCTCTCTCAAATAAATTAATCTTTAAATTACTGTTTAATTAAATTTTATTTATATGAGAGAGTGCAAGTGGGGAGAGGAACGAAGGGCGGGGGAGAGGAACAAGCCCACTCTGCAGTGAGTGCAGACTCTGACATGGGGCTCAATCCCAGGACTCTGAGATCATGACCTGAGCCTAAATCAAGAGCAGGTCACTTAACCACCTGAGCCACCGAGGTGCCCCAGAAATAAATAAATCTTTAAAAAAAGGGGAGGGGTAAGAAAGCTGAAATAGGTTCTTTTAAAAGATTTTGTATTTTATCATCATAGAAGGACATTCTGAAGATATATAATGATAAAGGAGTTTGATTTCTTATATAAGAAATAAAAGTGAGGATTGCTATGATTCTCATTTGCTTATTCAATAATTATTCAACAAATGTTTACTGAAAGCCAATTATTTTAAGCACTGTTCTAGGTACTGGGAACAGAGTAGTGAACTGAATAGAGTTTTGCTGATACTCTAGTGGGGAAGAGTCAGACAGTAATCATTTAAACATGTAAAAGTTCAGTTTATGATAAGTGCTATGAAGAAAATTAAGACAAAAGTATGCCAGGGATACCAAGAGAGGTAGAGGTATGATTGCTATCTTATATAGTATGTTGGACAGCTGTTCCTTTAGTAAAGTGATTCTCATACTGGGGTCTAGATGTGGTTGGGGTATATAAGTCACAGTAGAAATGTTACATATCTTCCTTTTATGTTGCATAAAATTATTAGATTCAATTTTATTCAAACATATTTCTTAGGGGAAATGTTTTTTAATTAAATCAAATGTGGATATATCATGGCTAGCAATATCTCTCTGAATTTGAAGGATAAATCAGAAGACTGAGTAGACTGTTTTCTACCTTGAGTTCTCTAGGCTTCTGAATACTTGGGTTACATGGTAGAAAAGTCTGAGAAGCATTGCTTTCGAATAGCACTGCCTCAGGAAGCTTCACAAGCATGTAGGAGGAGGACAGTGTTGATGGTGTTCATGTCAGTATTTCTAAGCCTTAGCATAGTGTCTGGCACATAATGGGGTAGGGAAAGTGGTAACCAATAATTTTTGGTCAGATATCTGAATGTAGTATAGGAGAATCAGAGTGCTTCAGGTTAGACGTAGGTAATTACTCAAAATGTCTGTTTCTACCAGTGCCTTATGAGATATGTAGATGGGCCTTAGCTAATAAATTATTTAAACCCCAAATTAGAAAGAAATTTTGAAATTGGAAGAAACAAGTGGTTAGAAATCTAGATAGTGCTAGGCTGGCTTCGGTAAAAATCTTGAACTATTAGACATCCTTCTCTATTACTAATCTTAAGGCCTCTTTGAAAATGAATATTTTAAAACATTACCTGGGAGAAGCTAAGATGGCAGAATAGTAGGAGGACCCTAGGCTTGCCTCTTCCCTTGAACACAGCTAGATAAATATCAAATCATTCTGAATACCCAAGAAATTGATCTGAGGACTGACAGAACAAACTGCCCAACTAGAGGCAAAGAGGCCACAACGTAGAAGTTAAATTTGCAAAATATAAAGAAAAAATCCTAAGAGCAGCAAGACAAAGAAGTCCTGAACTTACAAGGGAAGACAAATGAGGTTAAGAGCAGATCTATCCACAGAAACTTGGCAGGCCACAAGAGAGTGGCATGATATATTCAACGTGCTGAATGGCAAAAATATGCAGATAAGAATACTCTATCCAGCAAGGCTGTCATCCAGCATAGGAGAGATAGAGTTTCCCAGACAAACAAAAACTAAGGGAGTTCATGACCACTAAACCAGGCCAGCAAGAAATATTAAAGGGGCCTTTTTGAGTGGGAAAGAAAGACCAAAAGCTTCAAAGACTAGAGAGAAACAGAGAAAATCTCCAGAAATGACAGAACAAGTAATAAAATGGCACTAAATTCATATCTATCAATAATCACTCTGAATGTAAATGGACTGAATGCACCGATCAGGAGACATAGGGTGTCCGAATGGGGGGGAAAAAAACCCAACAAGACCCATCTATATGCTGCCTACAAGAGACTTATTTTAGACCTAAAGACACCAGCAGATTGAAAGTGAGGGGATAGAGAACCATTTGTCATGCTAATGGACATCAAAAGAAAGCCAGAGTAGGAGTACTTATATCAGACAAACTAGATTTAAACTGAAGACTGTAACAAGAGATGAAGAAGGGCACTATATCATAATAAAAAGATCCATCCAGCAAGAAGACCTAACAATTTTAATATTTATGTTCCCAATTTGGGAGCACCCAAATATGAATAACAAACATAAAGGAATTCATTGATAATAATACAATAATAGTAGAGGACTTTAACACCTTACTTACATTAACAGAGAGATCATCTAGGCAAAATCAACAAGGAAACAATGGCTTTGAATGACACACTGGACCAGATGGACTTAAAGATACGTTCAGAACATTTCATCCTAAAGCAGCAGAATACACATTCTTATCGAGTGCACATGGGACATTCTCCAGAATAGATCACATACTAGGTCACAAATCAGACCTCAACAAGTACAAAATGATTGAGATCATACCATGCATATTTTCCGACCATAATGCTATGTAACTTGAAGTCAACCACATGAAAATTTTTGGGAAGACCACAAAGACATGAAGGTTAAAGAACATCCTACAAAAAAATTAATGGGTCAACCAGGAAATTAAAGAAGAAATTTTTAAAAAATACATGGAAACAAATGATAATGAAAACACGATGGTCCAAAACTTTTGGGATGCAGCAAAAGCAGTCATAAGAGGGAAGTATATAGCAATACAAGCCTACCTCAGGAAGCAAGAAAAATCTCAAATATGCAACCTAACCTCACACCTAAAGGAGCTAGTGGAAAAACAACAAATGAAGCCTAAAGCCAGCAGAAGAAGGGAAATAATAAAGGTTAGCGCAAAAATGAATGATACAGACACATACACACAACAGTAGAACAGATGAATGAACCCAGGAGCTGGTTCTTTGAAAGAATTAATAAAAGTGACAAACCCCTAGCCAGACTTATCAAAAGAAAAAAGAAAGGACCCAAATAAATAAAATCACAAATGAGAGAGGAGAGATCACAACCAGCACCACAAAAATACAAACAATTATAGGAGAATATTATGAAAAATTATATGCTAACAGATTGGGCAATCTGGAAGAAATGGATAAATTCCTACAAACATATAAACTACCAAAACTGAAACATGAAGAAATAGAAAACTTGTTCAAGTTTTCTTGAAGTTCAAGACTGATAAACCAGCAAAGAAATTGAATCAGTAATCAAAAATATCTCAAAAATTATGGGAAGAGCCCAAGTTTCCATCAACTGATGAATAAAGAAGATGTGGTATATATATGCAATGGAATATTATTCAGGCATAAAAAGAATGAAATCTTGCCATTTACAATGATATGGATGGAGCTAGAGAATGTTATGCTAAGTGAAAAAAGTCATAGAAAGAAAAATACATTATGATTTCATTCATATGTGTAATTAAAGAAGAAAATAGATGACATGGGGGAAGAAAAAGAGGGAAGCAAACCATAAAACAGAGTCTTAACTATAGAGAACAAATGGAGGGTTGCTGGAGGGAGGGTGGGCGGGGGATGGGCTAGATGGGTGATGGGTATTAAGGAGGGCACTTGTGATGAGCACTGGGTGTTGTATGTAAGTGATGAATCACTAAATTCTACTCCTGAAACTAATATTACACTATATGTTAACTAAATGGAATTTAAATAAAAATTTGAAACAAAATAAATACATGAATAAATTCTTTTGTGACCATTAAAATAAATAAATAAATAAAGCATTACCATGACTGTCTTAAGAATTGATATATTTACCTAATCTTTCCATCAAATTTGTTCAGATCCAAACCAATCATAGCTACTGAAGGAAGGATAGTGGAAATGTGTCCAATTCATTGAGTAGTTTTATTTTAAAGGGAGAGAATCCAGAAAATACAAATGCTAAAGTGTAGAGTGACTGACTGCACAATGTAATGTTCTGTTTTGGTGGAATGACAGATCAGAACCCAGCTGCAAAGGAACAGGTTATAGTTATAAAAATGCTTAATGTATTATAATTGACAATAATCGAAAAATTATTTGAAAAACAAGTGGAGGAGTCACATTTCTGCGAAGATGGAATAGATGTATTTTTCCCTATTCTTCCCACTACCAAAAATCCCAGACATTATATGTAGAACAAACCTAATAAGACTCTGGGGTTGCCTGCGTGGCTCAGTCAGTTAAGCATCTGACTCTTAGCTCAGGTGTTGATCTCAGGGTCGTGAGTTCAAGCCCTGTGTTGGGCTCCATGCTAGGAGTGGAGCCTACTTAAAAAGAAAAAAAAAAAAAAAAAGGACTCTAAAAGGTGGAGAGAGGAAGAATGACTGGCTAGAGACCGTGGGACCCAAGGAACAACATGATGGTGAGTTCCTTGGGTTTTGTTTTTGCCTCATATATCCCAACTTGAGCTGAAGAAGCTGGCAACCTGAAAATGCCAACAGGCACGTTCAAAAAAGTTCTTAACAAACATGTGCTCTCTCTAGCCAGAGGACCAGTAAAGGGAAAGCATAGCAAGACAAAAAGTATAAGACTATAATCACTCCTACTTTAACCAAACACTACGGAAGAAACTGCAGCCCCACCTTCACCCATGTGAGCAAAAACCCAAGTGGGAAGGCTAGACTGCCACCCTTACCAGGTTGTAATGAGATCCCGCAACCTATATGGTATCAGGAGCTAAATAGGGAGGCAAAACTTTCATCTCAACCAGGCAGTATCAAGGCCCTCTCTTTTGCTGTGTTAGTAGAAACCACAGAGGGAGCGTGGACTTTTATCCCACCTGGCGGTAAAAGATATTTCTTCCCTTCCCCACGAGGGTGGTATTAAAGGAGGCCTTGTGGAGAGTCAGAACTTTCATCATCATGTAGTATTGAGGCCCCCCTCCATGGTGTCAGTGGACACTATATGGGGAATGGTAATGAGGTATTCCTACTGCACCAGCCAGAGGGCAGTATCAGTGAAGGCCTAGTGGGGAGTCAGAACTCCCAGCCCTGTTAAGGAATAATGAGGAATCCCCACTTCCCCTTGGGTATTAAAATGAAGACTGAGTAGGGAACCTGGACTTCCACCTCCATCTGACAGTAATAAGGTGGTACCTCCCCCTTCCTCTAGAGGAGTGTCAGAAGAAGCCACCTAAAATTAAAGGTTTAGTGAGATCCAGAGTCTTATACTCCAGATATCCAGATTTCAATTTAAAATGACTCATCATACCAAGAACCAGGAAGATCTCAAATGAGAAAAGACAATAGATGTCAACATTTAGTTGGCAGGTTTTAGAATTATCTGATATATTTTAAAGCAGTCACCATAGAAATGCTTCAATAATTACAAACACACTTGAAACAAATGAAAAAAACAGAACATCTCAGCAAAAACATAGAAAAGTCTCCTCAAATAAATAGCAGATTTAAAGAACCAAGTAATAGAAAATTTTGAAGTTAGACCATAAAAAAATAAAATCAGTGGATGGGCTTAGCAGTAGACCAGATGGGACAGAGGAAAGAATCTGTGAACTAGAAAAATAGAAGACACAATGGTCAGTATTAGGACTGAAACAAGGGATGCTGCTACAGATCCTGCAGGCATCAAAAGGATAAGGGCACGCTATAAGCAACTAAACACATGTAAATTTGACAGCTTATACAAAATAAACTGCTTGCTCCAAAACACAACCTACCACATCTAACCCAATATGAAATAATTTGAATAGGTCTCTGTTAAGGAGATTGACTTTGTAATTTTAAAACTCCTAAAAAAGAAGTCTCCAGGCCCAGATGGTTTCACTGGAGAGTTCTAATGTTTAAAGAATTAACACCAGTTCTACACAATCTCTCCAGAAAATAGAAGGAATTGAAGCTAGTATCACTCTGATACCAAAACCAGACAAACATAGTACAAAAACAAAAACTACAGGCCAACAGGCCAATACCCCCTCATGAATATAAACATAAAAATTCTTAACAAGGAGCGCCTGGGTGGCTTAGTTGGTTAAGCGACTGCCTTTGGCTCAGGTCATGATCCCAGGGTCCTGGGATCGAGCCCCGCATCAGGCTCCCTGCTCAGTGGAGAGCCTCCTTCTCCCTCTCCCTCTGCTACTCCCCCCTGCTTGTGCTCTCTCTCTCTGTCAAATAAATAAAATCTTTTAAAAAAAATTCTGAACAAAATACTAGCAGAGTGAATTCAGATGTGTGTGTATATATATACATATATATTCAAATGTGTGTATGTATGTGTGTGTATGTAAATATATATGTATGTATATTTATATACCATAACCAAGTAGGGTTTATTCCAGGGATGCAAGGCTGACTCAGTATTCCAAAATTAATATAATCTAACATATTAAAAAACTAAAGAAAAAACCTACATGATCAAATTAATAGAGAAAAAGCATTTGACAAAATTCAACACCCTTTCATTATTTGAAAAAAACGTTCAGAAAAATAACTTAAGAACATATACAGAAAACTTACAAGCTAACATTATATTTAATGGTGAAAGACAGTACTTCCTCTAAAGATCAAGAACTAGTTAAGGAAGTTCACGGTCAGTGCTAGAAGTTCTAGCCAGTTCAATAAAGCAAGAAAAATAAAACACACAGATCTAAAAGGAAGAAGTAAATAACCTCTATTTGCAAATGATATGTTTCCACAGAGAATCCCAAGGAATCCACAAAAAAACCTTTTAGAACTAAGAAGTAAGTTCAGCAAGTCACAAGATATAAGATAAACATAAAAATCAATTGTATTTCCTCAACATCACTCATCATTAGGGAAATGCAAATCAGAATTACAGTGAGTATCACCTCACACCTGTCAGAATGGCTAAAATCAAAAACACAAGAAACAAGTGTCAGTGAGGATGTGGAGAAAAAGGAACCATAGTGCAGTGTTGGTGGGAATGCAAACTGGAATGCAAACTGGTGCAACCACTGTGAAAAACAATATGGAGATCCCTCAAAAAATTAAAAATAGGACTATCCTATGATCCAGTAATCACACTACTGGGTATTTAACCAGAGAATAGGAAAACATTAATTCAAAGGGATACATGAGACCCTATGTTTATAGCAGCATTATTTACAATACCCAAGATATGGATGCAGCCCAAGTGTCCATCTACAGATGAATGGATAAAGAAGATATGGTACACTTATACAATGGAATATTACTCAGTCATAGAAAGAATGAAATCTTGCCATTTGCAATGACATCAATGGATTTAGAGAGTATAATGCTAAGGGAAATAAGTCAGAGAAAGACAAATACTGTATGATCTCACTCATATGTGGAATTTAAAAAACAAAACAAATGAGCAAAGGTAAAAAAGAGAGAAACCAAGAAACAAACTCTGAACTATAGAGAACAAGCTGACGGTTACCACAGGGGAGGCAGGTGGGGGAATGGGTGAAACAGGTGATGGGGATTAAAAAGCACACTTATGATGGGAAAAAAAAAAAGAATCTAGGTTATAAAACAGAAATTAGGCACCAGGAAACAAGATTGGGTAAATTCAGACCAAGGCAGCAGAGGAAAAAGCCAAGCCAGGGTAAGCCAAGGATGTTTTGAGAAGGGCAATTCAAAGTCATTGAAGAAAAGAGATAACATATTACTGCTCTTAATTTCTCTTCCCTAAGACTGCTCTGACGCCAAGTCTCATTGAAGAAGAATTAAGACAGCTTTAGTCCTTGAGAATAAGGAGGGGGAATGGAGAACATTCCTGGCCACTGGGAACAAACCGGATGGCCATCCTTCAGAAATGGAGGAAAACTGCCTAAGACAATCTTGGCTCTTTATAATGAACAAATGGTCAGAGAGAACTTTATGCAAAGGACTTTGCATTTTTGGAATTCTTGTTTATGTAGCAATTTTAAGCATGTAAGTATATATTTCCATTTAAAAATATACAAAAAAATACAGATGAATGGACCATGAAGAAAAAAATCATTTGTATTTCTGTGTACTAGCAATGAGCATGTGAACACCGAAGTTACAGATACAATAGCATTTACAATCACTCACAAAAATTGAAATACTTAAGTTGAAGATCTAACAAAACTTGTTAGATTTGTATACTAAAAAACACAAAATGCTAATGAAAGATATCAAAGAAGATCTAAATAAATAGACCTACAGTGTCTTTGGATTGGAAGACTCAGTAGCAAAGATGTCAGTTCTTCAAATTGATACACAGGTTAACTCCATTCCTGTCAATATCCCAGCAAGATCTTTTGTAGATATAGGCAAGACTATTCTAAAATTTAGATGGAAAAGCAAAGGAACTGGAATAGTTAACAGTTTTTTTAAAAAGTGAGAAGAATCAGTCTACCTTATTTCAGGACTTGTATATAGCTACAGTGATCAAGACTGTATGGCATTGAGGATAGTCACATATATCACTGGGACAGAATAGAGAATTCAGATTTAGACCAAACAAAAATGCCCAACTAATTTTTGACAAAGATGTAAAAGCAGATCAATGGAGGAAAGGTAGCATTTTTTTTTTAAAGATTTTATTTATTTATTTGACAGAGAGAGACACAGCGAGAGAGGGAACACAAGCAGGGAGAGAGGGAGAAGCAGGCTTCCCGCTGAGCAGGGAGCCTGATGCGGGCCTTGATCCCACAACCCAAGCCGAAGGCAGATGCTTAACAACTGAGCCACCCAGGCACCCCAGGAAAGATAGCATTTTTAACAAATGCTGCTGGAGCAGTTGGTCACGCCTCTCAACCTATGTCTCACACGTCATATAAAAAATTAACTCTTGGACCTAAATGTAAAATGCAAAATGAAATTTGAGAAAAGAAATATGGGAGAATACCAGGATCTAGGGCTAGGCAAAGAGTTATTAGATTTGACACCGAAAGCACAATCCATAAAAGGAAAAGTTGAAAATTGGATTTCATCAAAATTAAAAACTTTTGCTCTGTGACAGACCCTTTTAGAGGATGAAAAGATAATTACAGAGTGGAAGAAAATATTTGCAAGCCACATCTTCAACAAGTGTATGTAAAATGTATAATAATCTTTCAAAACTCAACAGTAGAAAAGCACATAATCCAATTAGAAATAGGCAAAAGACATGAATATATGTTTTACTGGAAAAGATGAAGATGGCAAGTAAGCACAAGAAAAGTTGTTTCACATTGTTAGCCATGAGGGAAATGCAAATTAAAATCACAGTAAGATATTGCTATGTACCTATCAGAATAGCTACACTTTGTAAAAATTGACAGCATCAAATGCTGTCAAGGATGTGGAGAAATGGGATCACTCTGACACTGCTGGCTGGAATGTGAAAATGGTACAGCCACTCCACAAAACTGGCAGTTTCTTTAAAAACTTAACATGTTGCAACTACCGTATGACCTAACATTAACACTTTTGGGCATTTGTCCTGTAGAAATGAACTTCATGTTCACACACAAGTCTGCATATCTGTATTCACAGCAGCTTTATTCATAATAGCCCCAAACTAGAAACAGCCCAGATGTCCTTGATTGAGTGAATGGTTAAACAAACTAAGGTATATCCATACTGTGGAATTCCTGCTAAGCAATAAAAGGAAGGAACTATTGATATATGCAGCAACCTAGATGAATCTTTGGAGAATTATGCTGAGTGAAGAAAGCCAAGCCCCAAAGGTTATATACTGTATGATTTTATTTATATAATATTCTTCTTGAAATGACAAAATTACTGAAATGGAGAACAGATTAGTGGTTGCCAGGGGTTAATGAGGAGGTGGGAGGAGGAGGAAAGAGGGTGTGGCTGTAAAAGGGCCATAGGAGGGATCCTTGTGGTGATGGAAATGTCAGTATTCTTGTTGTGATGTTGTACTCTACGAGGTTACCACTGGGTAAAGACGTACATACAATACATCTCTGTATTATTTTTTTTTTAAGATTTTTATTTATTTGTCAGAGGGAGAGTGAGAGAGAGAAGAGAGCACAAGCAGGGGGAGCGGCAGGCAGAGGGAGAAGCAGGCTCCCTGCTGAGCAGGGAGCCCCAAGTGGGGCCCAATCTCAGGACCCTGGAATCATGACCTGAGCAGACCTGGCAGACGCTTAAATGACTGAGCCATACAGGTGTCCCCTCTCTGTATTATTTCTTAAAACTGTAGTTACCTCATAATAAAAAGTTTAGTGAAAACAAAACAAAACAAAAAAACAGAAGAGAATAAATATTGTTCCCTTCCTTTCCTGCTGTTTTAAAAGAAGAGATGTCCTTTTGTGCTCTAAATCTTATTACTTTCCATTTTCTTCCAGCACTTTTATGAATCTTCTTCTCAAATATTTTCCTCTCCATTGGCTCCTTCTCTTTTTGCCTATAAAAAGGCTTACCTTTCTCTCACGCAAGTAACAACACAAAGAAACTAAATTAAACAAGCCAATTTCCTTTTGTTTTCCCCTTCACACATACTACCCTAACCTTAAGAATCTTCCTTGACATGTGTTTCTTCCTCAACTTCTCTGTCTAATCCATCTACATCTGTCATGGAACCTCCTAACTATCTCTGAAAACCACCTTATTCCAAGCTACTGTCAGCTGTCACCTCAGTTACCACAGGACTCTCCTGTTCTTCCCATACTTACTCTGGCTTCATTGTGTGAAGCCACCAGTGTGGCTTAAACTTGGCCACACTGGTTATTTTCAGATCCAGAAACACACTGTGGTCCTTTCTGCCACTGTTCTCTTGAATATGCTAGTCTTTCTTTCTGAAATCTTTTTCTCCTTTTCATTATTAGTTAGCTCCTTCTCATTCTTCAGATCTCTGTTCAAGGGTTACTTTGGTCAGAAAAATTTCATTTCTAATTTCCTGGTGGGTTCTTCTGGTATAGCATTTTGTGGAATTACCATCTTCCATGTATGTCTTTCCCACTGAGTCGCACGGGCGCACTGGCTGTGTTCTGCTCGCTGCTGCGTCCCCCGCTGCTGTGTGGCACATGGAGGCACACCAGTAAATATTTGCTGAGTGGGTAAATTCCTCTCCTTACCTGCATCATCCATTGTTTTTAAGAGTTGTCTTTCTCTCAAAAAATACTTTTTGCTTTCTTTTTACCTCTGTTGTTATTGCCAGAGTTCATCTTTTTCTCTTTAATTCTGGACCATTACAATAATTTCACAATCAAACTTTCTGCTTCTAGTCTTTTACCCATTCCTCTTGTCCTTCACTAAATCATGTGATTCATCTCCTTCAAGGCCTTTCCCTTGGCAAAACAAACAAACAAACAAAAAGTCTCCTTTGTACCATCTCCTAGACTGAGCCCTGACTCCCCAGCGACACACACACATAGTTTGTCCAGCAACACTCAACCTAACTTGGGTCCAGTGACCATGCTTACTTTTCACACACTGTTCCTTTTGTTTATATCTTTGAATTTTGGAGTTCTAAAGACTCGATTGCCTTCTTACTATAAGCTCTCACATCATCACGTGAACAAGTTAAATGAATTCTGCCAAGCTAACAGCCATTCTTCCTCCCAGAAGAAAGATTGACTTCTATACCGGCACTCAGTTATGGCAAATATGAGGCAAGCAAATATCAGGAATATTTTTTAGTATAATTATTAAGTAGGAATTACTGTATCTCCAGTTCAAAAGTACCATACCAACTAGTATTTCAAATTATCTTCCCCTCAACTGGGTATCATATGTATATATTGCTGATTTTCCACTCGTGAGCATTGTTTTCCATTTCTGAAGATTAGTAGTAATTTTGTCTAAGGGTGAAATAGAGGATTTTCAATTTTGTAAATTTTTCTTATTTTGTGAGGCATGGAAACCCAGTCTTATCTCTCTGTTTTATCCAAGTAGTTCTTGCTCTGTTCTATGATATGTTTACTGCTTCTCTATCTCATCACATTAAATTGGGATTTGAGGTCTAATAGAGATGTTTCAAATTAGAAGGCCACTTGATAAAGTTGAGTCGTGATCTTGCAGGGTATTTCATAGAGAAGCCACCAAACCTGATTCTGGTTTTCCTCTTTCTTTGTCCAGAAACTTAATCTTGTTTATCAGATTCAGGAAGCTTAATTACTCAGGTTCACAGCGTACTGAAATTTAAGCTAGAATAGCTCTTTACTTAGGATGAGAATTATAAATGTGGCACAGACAGAATAGTCATAATAGTCATTTCCTCTCTTTTTTCCCCATCAAATTCTCTATGAAAAGCCATATTTTTTGTTGAGCATAGTTACAGATAGGAAATGTGACAATATTAAGATTTGAGAGAAAAATCTGCCTATGAAAACCAGTTTAGACATAGAACCTCAAAATAAAAATAAAATTATAACTCCACAAACTCCAAATCAGCTAAACCTTTTTGCTTTATAAAAACTTGATGAGAATATTGATTTGTGATTTTTTCCCTTGATGTTATAGGATCACTTACTTTTTCTTTAAATATTCTCTTTAAAAGGTTTAAATCACTGTATAGATCTGGGTTATAGTGGTCAGTGTCCTTGTTGATGATGGCATGATAGCAGGTTCTTACCTGGTAACCACATCCACGTTGCTGCTCTCTGGCAAGCGTGTTCTCTCCCTTCCCTGTCCCTTTTCCTCCCTTCCCTAGCCAAGCCACCACAGGAAACTTTCAGTAGGCATCGTGGCCCCACGACTTTGTGTTTCTGATCTGACATTTTACCTTCTCCAGTTGTCCTCTCAATTTGGCATACCTGAATCAATCTCAGATTGATTCCAGAATTCAAAATTAGATCATGTGCGGAAAAACTGGGCAGAGTTGGGAGGCAGGGATGGATTGTGGGGAGTGGAATTGGTTATAAAAGTAGTGTACCTTTGAGAATAATTAGATGTGTTCAGAGATAGGGGCACCTGGGTGGCTCAGTCGGTTAAACGTCTGACTCTTGATTTTGGCTCAGGTCATGATCTCAGGATTGTGAGATCGAGCCCCGATTTGAGCTCCACGCTGAGTGTGGAACCTGCTTCATATTCTCTCTCTCCCTCTCCCCTGCCCCTCCCCACCCCAAGCTTCATGCTCTTTCTCTCTCTCTCTCAGAAAAAATAAGTGTTAGAGATAATTCATTGTAACATTTTGGTTCGTGTTTGTGATATTTATGCATGTAAAATATGAGCAGAGTAATTGGACTAAATTAAATTCTGCTAATTTTGTTAGTCTCTCTGTAGCCATATAAATAATAATGCTTTTTAAGTGTTTTCTCTGTTTTATGTAGAGAGTTTCTCAGGTATTTATTATTTTCCTAGTTCTGAAATGTGTCAATATTTTTTTATGCAGCTCTGAAAAATTGGTGTTGCTGGCAGGTGGTAGTCTGGAGATCAGTGATGTTACTGAGGATGATGCGGGGACTTATTTTTGTATAGCTGATAATGGAAATGAGACAATTGAAGCTCAAGCAGAGTTTACAGTACAAGGTATGTAAATATTTCCTGTATAAATAAATTCTGTGTACTTTATTGGTTTGCTAATTGTTTAACATTAAAGTAGAAGAGACAATACAGCATAATAGTTAAAACCCTGAGCTTTATGCCAGTTTGCTTAGGTTCAATTCTGGGCCTTATATTTCCTAGCTATGTAACTATAGGAAATTTACTTAACCTCTCTGACCCTCATTTACCTCCTCTGTAAACGGAGATAACAAGAGTACTTACCTCATTGAGGTTGTTTTAAGGATTTAAGAGAGTTAATATTTGTAAACTCCTAGAATATGTGACTAGAATATGATAAGAGCCCAGTTAATTATTGATATTATCTGCAGAAATGGGGAAGGCTGTGTTCTGGGACATCTGGAAGTTCAGCTCACTTTTCTTGTCTCACAGAGACTTCTTATACTCTGACCTAGAACCTTTTATCTCCTAAGCATTGGTGTTCCCTCCTTTCCGGAGAATAGATCACCCAGGACGGAATGCGCTGTGTCTCTCAATGTAACATGGTCATCTCTTTGATGATTTGATGATTTATTTCGTTCCGTTCAACTAATGTTGGTCATCACAGCATCTTCCCTTACAGGCTCTCTGATTCAGAAGTCAGAGAAAATGAACATGACATAATCTCTTCTTTATCTCCATGTCCCTTGCCCTTCCTCCATATTGGAATGTACCCTCAGAGGAATATTTGCTCTCTCTCCTATAATTTGTCTACACCCTCATTTTATCTTTGTTTCAGCTAAAAATTTTAAGACCTTTCTGTTACTTTCAGAAAAATCCAACATTGCTTGGATATGTAGAGGTATATTTTGGCTCATGATGTTCATTATTACCTTGTCTCAAATTGTATTATATTTTATTGAATACTTCCTGATCTGCGGTTTAGGGTTATTTCATATTTTTACAAAAGTTTGTTTCTCTTGGCTCACTGGTGGGTTTCAGAGTAGGAAGTATGATAGCCACATTTATACCTCCAGTAGTCACCAGAGGACTCAAATTTGTTTTGTTTTATATATAATATATATATTTTAAGTTTGTTTATTTTTGGTAATCTCTACACCCAACGTAGGGCTTCAACTCACGACCTGAGATCAAGAATTGCATGCTGCACTGACTGAGCCAGTCAGGTGCCCCTCAAATTTGTTTTTGATAGGAATTGGGAAATAGACTGCTTGGGGTCCTTCTATGCTGGCAAAAGCACAGAATGTTTATGTTCTCTATTGCTATTTGTGAATGGATTCATAATCTCTGAAAATCAAAAGAACAAGCCTTAGACTAGAACTATTACAGTTAATTGCATAATTTTTGCCTCACCTACACTGAACCATTATTCTTGGCTAGGTGGACGGTTGGCTATGACCAGTTGTAGAATGACCAATTTCTATTTCTGTTTTGCTTATCTGTTTATCCAATTTATTTCTTTACCTCTGTGTGGGTGGGATCGTACAAGTAAAATATTAGTGAACTCCGTATTATTTGGTCCCTGTTCCTCCCTTACTAGATGTTTTCTCTTTTTGTTTTTACCATTAGTCAGATTCTTGGCCTAACACTCTCTTCCATTTCCTACCTGTGCCTCAGTTTCCTCCACTGTAAAGTACCTTGTTATTAACCTCAAATGTGAGGTATAGTTTCTGCCATATGTGTCAGTTGCATTTGTCCATGTGATTGTTTTCTGCTTTTTAACTTTTATTTATTGTATGGAATTGAATTAAAACTCTTCTATTCACTTATTAACTACATTTTTTTAGTTGTAAGATAATCATACATCTTACAATTTGTACCTCGTCCCCTCTTCTCTGTCCCTAGAGAAAGTGCCCTTTAAATGAGTACATTCTAGAAAACTGAGGAAAGAATAAGTAAGGAAACCTAGATATTAAAAATTACCACAGACCTTCTCTAATTAAACAGCATGGTATTGGCCCAAGAGTAGGCAACCAAAAGGAATAAAATCCAGGTGTTACAAGTAATTATGGAACTTAAAAATACTATCAAAGTGGCAATTCAGTTCAGAGGGAAAAAACTTACTTAAATGGTATTGGTACAATAGATTTTCAAGTAGGAGAAAATAGTTAGTCAAAATATGAAAAAATGAAGAATATGTGAGTTTAATGTTTGTATTATCTGTGCTGGAAAAGACAGAACAGGAAACAACATGTCAAGCAAAAACCAACAAATGTTGACTACATACACATTTTTTTTTTTTAAGGTATATAGAAGAGCCCCTGTAAATAAAAGCTAAATGCAAATGATAGGCTAGGTGAGAATAGTTGTAACGCATAACTGAGAAAGGGTGAGAATCCTGAAAATACAGAGAGTTTCTGGAAACTGATTATAAAAAAAAAATAACCTGAGGAAAATTGATAAAGAATATGAACAGTTCAGAAAGGCAGTTCAGAAAGAAGAGTTTATTAGCTGTTTGCATTTTTTATTGGCAGATAGTCAATCGTACTAGTAGTGAGAAAAATACAAATTTAAAAGATATCATTTTCCCAACCGTTATACTGGCAAAAATTGAAAAGATTTTGACCTCCAGAGCATGTGGTGTGCGGTGTTGAGAACTGAAAATTATTATTGATAACATCTTGCCAGTACAGAATAGATAAAAAACATTACCTCCTTGGTACTAGATATTGTATTCCTCCATGAAATTTAAGGTTGAATTAGCTTTTTTGATACCCTTTTTATAGGGAACAACCAAATTCATTTATTAACCAAGTCTTACCAACTGTCCACCGATTCTTTCTCTTCCTCCCCACCTCACTTGTTAGGTCCATTTCATTTCTTGCCTATTGTTGAAAACGCATCCTGTCTGCTAACTTCTCTATTTCTGACATAGTTTTGGATTGGCTTGAGGCTAATAGTTGTACGTGTGTGTTTGAGAGTGCCTGCCATGGTCTAGATCTGCAGTAGAGGACTGGGTATCGTGGTGCTTAAAGACACTTAGGTTAAAAATGTTGGTGAGCAGAGGAACTATAGTAGGGTGGTTTTTTTTTTTTTTACCCAAAAGTTTATACACAATGCTTTATAAATCCATGGTTAATGAAAAGTTAGAAAAAATAAATAAAATGTGTTTTCAAAGGTATGAAGATAGGGTTGTTATGTGTCCGTGAAAGAATTAGGAAGTACTTATTATTACTCTCTAAACTAGATGCCCCAGGGTAAATTTTATGGTAATACGATATTGTACTAACAAATTTTGACCTTTCATTTTGCGTCACATTTCTTTTTTTTTTTTAAGATTTTATTTATTTATTTGAGAGATGGAGAGTGAGAGAGAGCGAGCACAATATGGGGAGGGTCAGAGGGAGAAGCAGACTCCCCCCGCTGAGCAGGGAGCCTGATGCGGGGCTCAATCCCAGACTCCAAGATCGTGACCTGAGCTGAAGGCAGACACGCAACCGACTGAGCCACCCAGGCGCCCCTTGTGTCTCATTTCTGAACTGGATTATGAGTGGTTGAAATTGAACAAAAGTTCTACACCGTTGATAAAGAAAATATTTTCGAAGCCAGTTTGCATTTCCTACCAAACTAGTCCAAGCTGTTGACTCCTTCACCCAAGATCAACTCTGAAGAACTGGAGGAATAAGAGGGAAGTGTGGGGAGATTAAGGCTCTCATGAGTCTCTATGTGGGGGTGGTGGCTATAGCCTGGGACTAAGGACTGCATGAAGAAGCAGTGAGAAGATAGATTGGAAGGCTATTAAGTTCTATTGTTATTTCTCTCTGGTGTTGCCTTGAGACTGTCTTTCCCTGTTCTTTCCCCACAGAAATGAGCAGCAGTGGTCCAGGCTTCCATGATTATTCGAAAGATCTGTTAGGGCTCTGATGGCATTAATATAAATGGGTATGGCCTAATTGTCCATAGGGGATAACTACCTTTTTTCTCCCCTCCCAAGCTCCCATTGGTGTGTTTCAACCTAGGAAGACTCTGCCCAGTGTTATTTCTCCCTGAGTTTAAATGAGAGGAAATGTCTGTGGAATGCCCAGCAAATTGGAGTAAATAGCAGTAGTTCTAAGGTCCCTGGGGCTCTTTGCTCTGGGGCTCACTCTCCTCTCTTCTTAATTTCACCAGGTTGGATACAGTGAGGTCTGGTAACCATATATATTACTAGACAGAGTGACTGGTTCCCCAGAAAAACATTAGTTTATAACCAAACTAGGCACCTGAATAGTACAGTTACTCTCAAAGAAAGACAACTAAGTGAATAACATATACCATCTGATAGAGAATTTTTGGAAAAGATTGACCAAGAATTAAAAATAAACTTGACAAATATTATTTCAGGAGATTAGAAAAATATAACAATACTATGCAAAAACAAGAAAACATAACAGTGTAGAGCCAAGTAGAAGTATTAGGTATGAAAAATGTAAAAATAAAGAATACAGTAGACTGGATGATGGTTGAAGGTGTACAGGTGGTAAACTCATGAGTTGGAAGATGATGCTGAAAAACGCTGAGAATGCAACATTAAATGATAAAGAGAACACATAGAATAAAAGCCAAGAGGCATGAAAGTTAGATGTAGAAGAGTTTCTATCCAGGTAAATAGGAATCCTAGAAGAGAGAACAAAAAGGGAGGAGAAAATATTTGAAGAAATAATTAAGATCAGTTTCTCAGAATTAAAGACTAACAGAAGACCTTAGTCTGAAAGGGCTTAAAGACTTCTGTGTGTGAGTGGGAAGGAAAACCCACCCTTGGGCCCATATAGTGACAGATAATATCAAAGACAAAGACAGAATTCTAAAAGCTTCCCGTGACAAAGAGCAGATCACCTACAAAGGAACAAGAATTATATTGCACCTAGTGTCGATTTTGAGAAATCTGATTTTAAGAGGAAAATGGAGTAATGTTTTTTAAAGTGTTAAAGGAAAAGAACACTGAATCCACATGGAATTTATATCCATCCAAAATGTGAGTTATAATAAAAATTCTCACCATATAAGACCTCATTGAGGGTTTGCTATACAAAGATATACACTGAAAACAGTTTTGGAATACATACTTAAATAAGAAGAGACACTTTCAGGAAATGCTGCAAGAGATATGGGAGTTTTAAGACAGCCCTCAAATTCTTTGGCAGTCCTCCTAATGAGTAGTGGGGTTTATATCCCTTGCCCTTGAATCTGAGTGGGCTTGGAGCTGTTTGCATAAATGGAGTATGGCAGAAGTGGTGTCCTATGACTTCTGAGGCTTATAAAAGGCCATGCAGATTTCTCCTGGTTCTTTTGGAATTACCACTTTCCAGTCACTTCTTGGGATCTCCCTCTCAGAACCCAGCTGCCATGCTGTGCGAAGCCAAACCACAAGGAAAGGCTGCATTGTAGGTACTCTGGTAGACAGCTCCACTGAGCCCACCTTGCAGGTCATCTAATCAAGGGACCAGACACGTGATGAAGAAGTCTCCAGTTGATTTGAGCCCCCAGCTTTCTAAGTCGCCCCCACACATTCAAGTTTTTATAGACATGGGGAAGCAGAGATAAGCCATTCCTGCTGGGCTGTCCTAAGTCCTGACCCAAGGATCTGTGAGCATAAGAAAATGGTGGTGGTGTTATGCCACTAAGTTTTGGGCTGATTTGCTGTGCAGCAGTTGTAACTTGGGAAAGTGCAAGTTTTTTAAAAGACTAGAATCAAAGTAAAAATATATCAGTGATAACCCAGAACTAAAAACTTTGACCATACCAAGTGTGGAGGTAGAATAATATATACCACTTGATGGAGAATTATTGGGGGAAAAAAAACCCAAGAATTAAAAATAAGCATGTTAAATAAATTTTAAGAGGTTAGTAAGGTATTAGCAATATAATTGATATTTATAGCATATTGCACCAAACAAATGAATAAATTGTTTTTTAAAATAGTGCCTGTGGAACCCTTACTAAAATATACCACATACTGACCACAGAACAATTCTTAGCAGATTTTAGAGAATTGAAATTCTGTAGATTTGACTGCTGCAAAATTAAGTTTGGAACTAGTTACGAAAAAGTAACTTTAAAAACTGGTAATTTGAAGATCTCCTCATGTTTGGGCATTAAGTGAATCACTTTGAAATAATCCATGAATCAGAAAAGAAATGAAAATTAGGAAATAGTTTGAACTAATAGAGATAGGACCTATCAAAACTTATGGGATGCTTAGAAAAAATTTATAGCCTTAAGTACAGGTATTAGAGAAGAAAGACTGAAAAATCAGTGATTTAAATATCTATCTCAAAAAGCTTAAAAAAAAAAATAGCAAACTTACCCCAAAGGAAATACAAGAAGGGAAGTAATGACAAGAGCAAAATTAATAAAATAGAAAAAAACATTCAAAATAGAGTTTCAGCAAAGCCAAAAATTAGTTCCTTGTAAAGCATAACAGGATTGATAAACACCTGACAAGACTTAAATGCAAGGCTTGACAAAGGTCTTTGTTTAGATGAAGAAGCAAACTACAGCTCATAGACCAGATCTGCCCAATTGCTTGGCTTTATATAGCCTACGAGCTAAAAATCGTTTATACAGTTTTAGGGGCGCCTGGGTGGCTCAGTCGTTAAGCATCTGCCTTCAGCTTAGGTCATGATCCCAGCGTCCTGGGATCGAGCCCCACATCGGGCTCCCTTCTCGGCGGGAAGCCTGCTTCTCCCTCTCCCACTCCCCCTGCTTGTGTTCCCTCTCTCGCTGTGTCTCTTTCTGTCAAATAAAAAATCTTTAAAAAAATAAATAAATAAAAATCGTTTATACAGTTTTAAATGGTTGAAACAGGAGAATAATATTGATGTATGAAAATTTTATGAAATTCAGTTTTATTGTCCATAAATAATTTTATTGGCACACAGTCAGCATTCATTTATATATTGACTGTGGCTGCTTCTACGGAGTTGAGTAGTTGTGACAGAGACCACATGACCCACAAATTCTAAAATATTTACTCTCTGGTCCTTTTCAGAAAAAGTTTCAACTCTTGATATACACTCTATTAAGAACTCTTACAGATCAACAAGGTAAACAAAGACCGATAAACCAGTAAAAAATCACCAAAAGACTTGAGCGGCCACCTCACAGATCTCTAGGTGGCTACTGAATAAGTAGTTATCATCATTAGTTTTCTGAGATAGGCAAATAAAAGCCACAGTGAGATACTGTTCCACCAGAGTGGCTAAAATTAAAGAGACTAATAATAACAGATGTTCATTAGGATGAGGAACACTCTGATGTACTGCTGTTAGGACTACACATTGATACAATCACTTCAGAATACTGTTTGGCAGAATCTACTGAAACTGCATATAAACATATCTTATGATATAATGGTTGTATTCCTAGGAGTATACGCACCAGAAATGTATAAATATATGCATCAAAAAACACACAATAATGTTCTCACCAGCTTTATTGACAGTAAATCAAAACTGGAAACCGTTAAAAACATCCATCAGCAGCAGTTGAACGGGTAAGTAGTGTTCTAATCCTACAGTGGTATATTATCAACAGTGAAAATTGACAGACCATTGCTACATTCAACAACATGGATAAAACAAACACCATTGAAAGAAGGAAGCCAGTCACAAAAGAATACATACTGTGTGATTCCATTTTTATAAAGTTCAAAAATAGGCAAAACTAATCTATGGTTTTAGAAGTCAGGATGATGATTACTTTTGGACAAAGGCAGGGTAGTGACTGAATGTGGAACAACAGGACCTCTGGTGTGTTCTCTTTCTTAATCTGGATGGTAGCTAAAATAATTGAACCTGTACTGTTTTTTTTTTTTTTAAAGATTTTATTTATTTATTTGAGAGCGAGAAAGAGAGAGAGAGAGCATGAGAGGGGGAGGGTCAGAGGGAGAAGCAGATTCCCTGCTGAGCAGGGAGCCCGATGCGGGACTCGATCCCAGGACTCCAGGATCATGACCTGAGCCGAAGGCAGTCGCTCAACCATCTGAGCCACCCAGGCGCCCCGAACCTGTACTGTTAATGTGTGTCACATGAGATCTTTTCTTTTTTATTGTTTACAGATAAGAAGTTATTATGTACCAAAAGTTTGGAAAATTTTGTTTTGAACTTTGTCATAACTGAAAGTATTTTCTTTTTCAAACAGGGAAAGCAATTTATGAGAAATAGTTGGAGATTATACACACACGCACGCACACACACACGTATATAAAGTTCTTGTATAGCTATTTCTATATATATGGTCATGCCTGTCTGCTTCTGTTATTTTTTTAAGAAGTTATAGCCACAGGAAATGCCATAGTGAGTGTTAATGCAGAAAAAGGTTATAAGTTCATTCTTCATCTGTTAAATATTTCAAATTTATTGTTTTATCGGATTTCTACACATGCTGTGACGTGAATTAGCCCATCGTGTATTTCCTGTCGTCTCAGATTGCCGATAACACCCATTGGTCATGAGTTTGTTTTTTTTTTAAAGAGGAATTTTTCCTTTTCTCTTACAACATTCATAACAGTCTGTGATACACATCTCCACTCCTCCCCCCCACACACAAAAGAAGAAAATTTTCCATTTGTATTCTTGTGGGATAAATTGATAAATTCTGAATTGGCCACCTCCTTGGCTTTGTCAGTACTCATAACAAATCTCACTGATTCTGCAGTCTTTCTCTGAAGTCAGAGCCTAGTGTCATTCTACATTTACCCTTCTACTCTATCTGATCTCTACTTACATTAAGACATTGATCTCCCCTTTTCTGCCAGTCTTCTGCTTGATTTCATTTCCTTTTAGTTCATGATGAATTACGGTAGTCTGCTCTCATCTGTTAGAAGCCCCAGTTCTTGATAGACATAGGAAGAGATCTCTGTAGGAGCTTCTGCAAGTCTCCAAGCATCTTATCAGAGGGGCCTAGGGGATGCTGGCTGGCGGGAACAGGAGGAGACAAGGCCTCCATAGAGACTGTAGTTGTCCTTCCTGCTGGGGAAGAATCAAACTTCCTCTCCGGGTGCTGGGAGATCTGCTCTAAACATCTGTAACACTGGGACTTTTACCACCAGTTATAAGGTCATTGTAAGGAGTAACTGAAAAAAGTAGCCTTCACTTAGTAAAGTTCCTGGGACCATGTAATTGTTTTAGTTATTGTTATGGCTATTTTTGTGTGTTGGGGGGGGAGTAAAATATACATAAGATTTACCATCTTACAAAAAAGAACTCTCAGTTCTCTTGGCTTAGGATAAACTCTTTATGGCTTGTGTATAAAACATAATCAGACCCTTCATATAAAGGCAACTTTTTCATTGTTAACTGAGAAGCAGAGTAGTTAAGTTCAATCTTTGGACCCAGCATGCTTGGGTCTCATTTCTGTCTCTATGTGAACATGGGCAACTTATGTAACTTACCTTTGTCTTAGTTTCTTTTATCAGTTCAGTAAGTTGTTATAAGGATTAACTAAATAAACTTCTGGCACTCTTCCACCTGAACCTGGGATAGAAATGAAAGTCATCTTTACCAAACTGCATATAGTTTCCTGAACATACTGTGCTGTTTGATTTCTCCATTCCCCTGTATCCTCACATCCTCAGCTAAAATTTTCTGATAGTCCTTCAAGATTAGTTCTGATCTTAACCTTGCTATGAAGCTTTTCATAACCACCCTCTCACCCTCAGGTGATTATGATGTCTCTCAAAATAGCTCTCCTTTAACCAGTCGTGTTTCTCATTGATTTGTTTATATGCCTTTTCCCACTACTGCTGGACTGAGGTCCTTATCAACAGGGACTGATACTGGGGCGCCTGCCTGGTTCAGTTGGTAGAACAGGTGACTCTTGATCTCAGGGTTGTGAGTTCAAGCCCCATGTTGAGTGTAGAGATTATTAAAAATAAATGAACTTTAAAAAAAAACCCAGGGACTGGTATTAACTATGATTTATCGTAATAGATTATCAGCAAGTAATTATTGAATAAGTGAATGAAATTTTGTAGTGAAATTGTGAACTGTGACAACTGGAATGATTTGATGTTTGTGGTTACTTTATTACTCATATTTTCCTTTGTACCTTGTTTTTCATAGACTTCTATGTAAAAGAAATTAGGATTAAAAAAATATTCTAAAAAGTTATTCTGGAGGAAGATGAATCATTACCCTACCTTATATAATTGGGGCCAAAATTGCCACATTCATATATACGTATGTTTATAAGCAGTGCTTTATCGTCTTTATTAATGGTTATTCTTGACCTTTTGATGCCTCCCATAAGCCAACATAAAGCTTAAACAAAAGTACCAAAGTCACTAAAGATGAGCTTTCTTCCAAATGGCTACTTGAAAACTCTTATATTCCTTATTTGCTATTGTAGTTCAAGACTGTGTACATTGAGATGCTCCACTGTTTTGTCTTGGTAACACTATATTATCCTGTTTTTCCTTTTATTTCTCTGTCCATTCCTCTGCTTTTCTTTTATGAGCACCTTTTCTTCAGCATGCACATTAAAATATTAGTGTTCACATAGTTCTGTCTTCAACCGACAGCTCTTCATGCTCCTGGTTTCCGGTATAAGGTACATAACAATAACTCCCAAATTCCTGGAGCAGACCCATTGCTGAGCATCAGACATTTCCAGTTGGGTGTCCCACAGGTCCCTCAAACTTCACGTGTCCAAAGTTGAACTTAACTTTCTTCCTTCAAAATCTTTCTCTGGTTTTCTGTATCTTAGTGGTGTTACTGCCCACTTCTGCCCTTGTGCTAGAAACACGAGAATCATTTTTGATCATTTCAGTCTTTTTTATTTCTTCCCACATCCAATTCAGGTTCTTTTTCTCCTTGTCTTTACTTCCCTGGTTCAAGTTCAGTTAGTCTCCTTCCTAGGCTACTTCATTAATATCCTAACTGGTATTTCTTGTTCTTCAGAATGGCAGAATCCTTCCATTAAAAACTTGGAAAAATAATTGCCACAGATAAAAGTGAAACATAAATTAACAGGAACCAAATGAATGCCTCAGTTAAAAAAGGGGGAAAGAGAAAATGGTCTGTTTACAGAAACAAGATAAAAATGGAAAGTTGACCTGAAAAGGTTCAACTTTATGAATAGTAGAAGAAATGCAAATTAAAGTAGCCCTTTTTTGGCCCATAGGTAGAGTTTTAAAATAATAATCTACTCTTGGCAAAATTACAGTAAAATGAGGATTCTTATACATTGCTGGTAGCAGTGCAAATTAACATAACCTTTTTGTTAAGGCAGTTTGGTAATATCAAAAGTCTTAAAATTTGCACACCCTTTGGCCCACAGTTCTGCTTCTAGTAATTTCATGAAATAATCCAGGATGTGTGCAAAGATTTATGCATAGAAATTGCAATGATATATATTTGTTGGAGTGATACATATTTAATGGAGAAAAATTATGAACCATCTAAATGGCAAACAATAGGTGATTGGTAAAATAAATTATGTCCTATCCATATATCAGAATACTATACATCTAACAAAAGTCATATTTTAGAAGACTATTAAATGGCAAGATTAAATGCTTTAAATATATTAAATAACATATTATTTGTGTCACAGTTATGGTATAAATTGGGTCATGTCCTTTGACTTTCTTTTACAAATTACCACAAACTAATTAGCAAAAAGCCTTATGTGTCTTCTTTTTGAAGTCTTATCTATAATTTTCAGAATACTGGATGTTTACTTATCTTGAAGGGGTCATTTTTCTTCTAAATGTCAAGCAGAGAGAGAATTAGGTGAGTCTGATCAGTCCAATATAGCCATTGCTTTTTTTTTTTTTTAAGATTTATTTATTTATTTGAGAAAGAGAGAGCATGAGTGGTAGGGGCAGAGGGAGAGGGAGGGAGAATCCCAAGTAGACTCCCTGCTGAGCGCAGAGCCTGCTGCAGGGCTCAATCTCATGATCCTGAGATCATGACCTGAGCCAAAACCAAGAGCTTAACCAACTGTGCCACCCAGGTGCCCCTTGCCATTGCTTCTTAAGGAATTTTAATTTCAAGGGCAACAGTTAGTTTCTTAGAAACCCCATTTAGTTCTTTTGTTTGTGTTGTCCCTTCTGCTTAGAGTCTTTCTCTTTCTTTTCTCTTGCCTGGCTTTCCTCAGAAATCTGAAATTCTTGCTCCTGTTTACTCCCATTGTTTACACCCATCTTCTCCCTACCTTCTTTGATTTTGTGTATATGCCTTGCATGTATCTTTCTCACTTGTCACATTTAAGGGTTTTTTTTCAATCTGTTTATCTTTCTCTCCTACCAGACTGAGTTCCATGAGGACAGGCCTGCATCGTGCCAACTTTTTGATCCATAGCACCTAATATAATGCCTGACACTACATTTTTGTTGACAAATGGATAAGATGTTTGGACATTTTTATAGTTTGCTATCTATATCCAGGATATTTCGCAATTTCACTTCATAGATGTTTCATTTTTGAAGCCATTGTTGTAAATTAGAAATTGTTTTACAGTTGTTTTATAATCCTATATTGGGACCAGAATCATTTTAAATTGGTTTGCAGTTCTTATATTTTTTATCACATCTCAGTGGTCATATTAGCTTTCAGGTAAATCCCATATTTTACAAGCTTGAAATAATTTTCTAATAGTTATGTAAATTTATTCTGAAGTACAATAACCTCATTTCCATGGTAACTAACCCCCTTCAGGAGATAACCTGCAGGTATTCTAGAAGAGATGAGGAATATCCACATGAAATAAAATGAATTATGATGTAAGGTTAGAACCTAGATTTATGTGGAATACAGATGCATAGTTTCTGACCATGAAAATGCTGCAAAATAGAAGAGCCATTCATATGCCTGAAGATCCTGCCTGTTTATTGTTCGTGCATTAGTCAAAGTGCAGCATGAGAAGAACTCAACTTTATTGTGCTTTTATGTTACCAAATGACCCTAATCAGGAGGAAGTTTTGTGGGGCAAATAAGCAGGAATCATGGTGTAGAAATGGATCCCTGGTTTCTATAAGACCACTAAGAGATCAGCATTGCACATGTAGAAGGAATATGGTATGATGAAGAGAGCTATATTTTTGGAGGCGTGTCCCTGTTTCCCATTCTCTGGCCATGTAACCTTGGCAAATTAATCCGTTTACTTGAGCTTCATCTTTCTTATTTGTAAAATGGAGATGAGAATGCCTTCTTTGTGGTGATGATGTAAGAAAGATGCCTAATACAGTGCCTGGTGCTGTGTTGGCATTTAGTAAATGTGCCTCAGCTAATGTCCCTGGGGTTCAAAGAATCTTTCCTTTCTATTTAAACCCTCTTCACTTGATTCTTTCTTTGATTTCTTTTTTCCTATTTACCTAGATTCTACTTCCTCCTTGGATCACTGAAATGGACATTTTAGATGACATTCTGTTTTGGTTTTGTTGCATGCCATAACCACCAGATACCCTTGGCTCTGAGGGTGTGAGGCAGGCCAGTCACACTCCACTCTTAAGCCCAATCCAGCTTCTTAGGCTCTCACCTAAGTCTATGCATGCTGCATTCCTGCTTGTTGACTCTGGCAGATTGGACTGAATATCAGTAAACATCTTTCAGTATTTATTTAAAGAACAAAAGAATAGCAGTATGGGCAAAGTCATGCCTTTTCCAGCTCAGAAACAAGGGAGAAGGTTTGGCTGTCATCCTTGGCATTAATCTACTACATAGTAGAGATATCTGTCTTGACCTCAGAATTTCAAGCTTAGCTTACTCCGTGTCTCTTATTCATTAATTTTAGCTATCTTTTCTTGAATCTGTTATATATTCAGTCCTTTTGAGGGAATGTGTTCCATATAATATTTACTATTTTATTATTTCTTTTACTTCAAGGGGTGTTACTGAGTTTTTCAGATTTGGTAAAGAGATCCATGCCAAAAATAATTTTAGTAATTTTAGTCATATTGGCAGTAAGTCTCATATTAAATATATTGAATCTCTTAAACTTCCCATTCTCTTAATTTTAGTTATCTTCCTCTTTCTTCATTAAAGAGATGATAGCCAGAATTAGGAACAGCAGGAAAAGTGAAGCAATTTTATGAATTAGAAAATGCCACCTTCTCACTAAAAATTGAACTCAGAAGCTCTGGAATGGTCAATAGAAAGATATCTCCTAATGGAAAGAACAGCTAGGACAAGTTTCTTCTTCAGTGCAGATTTTGTCCCTGTTTACCCACTCCCACCCCCTCCATTAAGTGTTTATTGATGACACTTTCAGGTAAACCCAGTTTACGCACAGGAATGGGATCTTGCCCCAACAAGAATATCTTGTCAACACAGCAGTTACCCTCAATGTATCTTGAAAGCTGACTGCCCTGCATTGATCTAAAGTCTGAGAAGAGCTGACAGAAAGCTAAATGAAACTAAATCTGTTCTGCTTTTGCCCAATCCCCATTCTAATGATAATGAACATTTTATTGGCCTTTTTGTCCAGAGAAATTTCAGAAGGTGAGATCGTGTCAGTGCTTTTCAAACTTTTTTTGTGTGGGGGTGGGGTGGGGGGGCAGGGAACTCAGGAGCTTACTTTGCAAGCAAGAAATGTAAAATAGATAAACATGGAACTAGTCCAATGGAAGCTGAGTAGGATGGGGACAGTCTCCATTCCCCATCTCCTCCATTCCTTGTGTTAATATTTTTCTTATCTGTGATTACAAATACAGCATTTCTATGACTATCTTAAAAGTAATATCAGAGATATTTTTCAAGCAATATTTATTCAGTACTTAGTGCAAGTTAAGCAGAAGCAGAATCTAGTATTACTGGAGACAGAATGGCAAATAGGGTACAGTCTTCATCCCCAAGGGTACAGTAAGTGACACAGCGAAGTAATTAGGCATTTCTAGCCTAGGATGATAAAAGCTGCACTATTATGTGCCCACTGTCTCTGAGACTCATTCTTGTCTAGTTGATTTCAGTGATTCTTGCTCAGAAAGTAGAAGAAGAAAAATGACACTAGTTGTTTTTAACAGATAAATGTATTCCTTGAAATTTTTTTATTTTATTTATTTGACAGAGAGAGACACAGCGAGAAAGGGAACACAAGCAGGGGGAGTGGGAAAGGGAGAAGCAGGCTTCCCGCGGAGCAGGGAGCCCGATGTGGGGCTCCATGCCAGGACCCTGGGATCATGACCTGAACCGAAGGCAGACGCTTAATGACTGAGCCACCCAGGCGCCCCCCCCCCCTTGAATTCTTGACATCAGAAATAGCAGACTTCATTTAAACATTGTTTTTTTTGCCATTTTCAACATGGATGAACCCTGAGGACATTTTGCTAAATGAAATAAGTCAGAGAAAGACAAATAGCATATGATCTTACTGATACATGGAATCTAAAATAAAAAAAAAATCAAAAACAGAAAAAACCTGAATTCATAGATACAGAGAATAGATTGGTGGTTGTCAGAGGGTGTGTGTGTGTGTATCTGTGTGTTTGTGTGTGAGAAATGGGTAGAGGTGGTCAAAAGTCACAAACTTGTAGTTATAAGTAAATCCTAGAGATATAATAGATAACATGGTGACATAGTTAATGATACTGTATTATATATTTGAAAGTTCCTAAGAACAGATCTTTAAAAGTTCTCATCACAAGAAAACGGTTTGTAACTCTATGTGGTGATGGTTGTTAACTAGAATTATTGTGGTGATCATTTCTCAATAATACATATATCAAATCATTATCTTATGTACATCTGAAAGTAATACATGGTTATATGTCAATTTTACCTCAATAAAAATATTATTTGAGAATGGCATATTTATGTAAAAGATAAAATTCAGTAATGATCACAAGACTAAATTGTTTTCTTTTATAGTTTCTAAGCAGAATTTACATGGACAGAATTTGTCTTGTGAGCTTTGAAATACTGAGAAATGACTACGGTCAGCTAGGTGTTCTGTGTCATTGTCAAAACCAAATCATTTGTCAAGATGCTGATCTTTTTTTTTTTAAGATTTATTTGTTTGAGAGAGAGTATGCACATGAGTTGGGGGAGGGGCAGAGAGAGAGAATCTCAAGCAGACTCCCCACTGAGTGTGGAGCCCAGTGCGGGACTCCATCCCACTACCTGTGAGATCATGACCTGAGATGAAATCACTTAACCGACTGAGCCACCCAGGTGCTCCAAGATGATCTTTACCACCCATTTCTACTTCTGTCTTAAAATGATAGTACTTTTTTTTCTTTCAAAACTCTTAATCATAGTAATTTCCTTGTCCTAAGAGTGATGGGGTGTTGAAGAATGTCTTTTTCCTAAGGAAAAAATATTTTCCAATTTTTTCAACATTTCTCTGTGTTGGAAAAATTTTATGAAAAAAGTTGAAGGAATTTTACAGCAAACACCCACCACTTGGAGTATTCAGTTGACATTAGCAAATTGACAATTGCTGTATCACATGTCTGTCACTCCATCCATCTTAATTTTTTGATATGTTTTAGAGTAAGTGGCAGGTGTACCCAAATATTTCAGTATTCATATCATTAACTAGAGCATAATATTTTGTTTGTGGTTCTTTAAAAATTTTTCTTTTGAGGTAAGCTTTATATGCTGTGAAATGCACAAGTCTTAGTGTGCTATTAATGTGTTCTAAGAGATATGTATTCCTATATAACCCAAATCCCTGTCGAGATATAGAATATTACCGTCACTGCAGAAAGTTCCCTCTTGTCCCTTCCCTGCAGATCCTTTCCTTACCACCCCAAAGACATCGACCCCCCTTTTTTTCCCCAGCGTATATTAGTTTTGCCTGTTCCAAAGCTTCATATAAATGTAATCATGTCATCAGTTTGTTTATGTAAGGCTTCTTCCACAAAGCATGTTGTTGCATGTATTAGGAGTCTGTGTCTTTTTGTTGATAAAGAGTATTCCTATTTTGCCTGATCTTTCCCCAAAGTGGTTGTACCAGTTTATGTTCCTGCCAACAGTGTATGTGAATTCTCTTTGCTCCCCATCCTGGCCAGCACTGAAGATTGTCAGTCTTTTTAATTGTGGTTATCCTGGTGGATTTGTAATGGTATCTCTCTATTGTTTTAATTTGCATTTCCCTGATGATTAATGATGTTGAATATTTTACCATCTGCTTATTGGTCATTTTTGTATCTTGCATTGTGAGCTATTTTCTAAATTTTCTAAACAGTGTTGATTTTATATGTAGATGATGCCTTTGTTTGTCAGTCATATTAGAGAGTTCTTTATTGTGTTAAGGAATTGTCCATTTATTGGTACCAGATAGACATGGGAAATAGAAAAATTAGAATACCGGAGTGCCTGGGTGGTGCAGTTGGTTAAGCGTCTGACTCTTGGTTTCAGCTCAGGTCATGGTCTCGGTGTGGTGAGATTGAGGCCCGCATTGGGCTCTGTGCTCAGCGTGGAGTCCGCTCGAGACTCTCTTTCCCTCTCCCTCTGCCTCTCCTGTCCAATAAATAAATAGACCTTTAAAATAGATATAATAAAATTTTAAAAAAGAAAATTTAGTATTTTAATAATAATTTCAGGCCTTTGCTTTTACATGTCTTTAGAAATAGTTAAGTTTTAGCTCTCTATCACTACTACTTCTATTATTTTTAGATTTGAAATTTTTCTCAATATAGGTATTTGAATTTCTCTTGAAGAAGCAAAGGAATAATGTCAAATTTGTGCTACAAATTATCAATTTGTAATTCAATTCCAAATATGTTTGCCTCCATAAACTATTTCATAATATCTGTTACCTAGAGTAAATAATTAAATTGGCCTAGTATATTAGTCTTCATCTAATTCTAAGTATTTTTTAAAAATCTAATTACAAAATCTAATCACTACATTAGCAGAAATAAAATACCGTTTCCTCAAAACCCTTGGGAATTTTTTATTTCCATACTTGTGAGATAAATTATTTATGAAGCATTGGTGCTGAGCTCCAGATCAAAGGGAACTTCAGGATATACACCAAATCACACTAGTGTGTTAAAGTGAGAGAATGTAAACAAGTTGTTACATTGGCCAGAGTTATTATTGTCACCCCCTTTCAGGGGTGCGTGACTGATTCCCAGTGATTGTATAATAGAATTATACTTATCATATAAATGTACTTTATATTTTGAGACTCTAAAGAGATTTAATAGATAAAGTACATGTTATAATACCTGACTCATAGCTAATACTCCACAAAATTTAGTTCCCTTTCCTCTTATAAATCTCTAGAGGAGGTACTGATGGATAAAGCTTCTGAAAGTCTCCAAATTATATTTTCCTCTTCAGCCTTTTTCTTGAGATACTGAAAATAGTTGCTGCTGAATTTTTAAAAATTAGAACAGGACAGTGGAATTATGAGATATTTTATTTGCCAAGAAATTTTATTATAGTAGAAAAAGAAAATGAGTGTCTAATTAGGTACAGAATGAGTAGTTATTTACAATGAGAAAAGAAACCACAACAAATTAGTTTCTTTTTTTTTTTTTTTAAGATTTTATTTATTTGACAGAGAGACACAGCGAGAGAGGGAACAGAAGCAGGGGGAGTGGGAGAGGGAGAAACAGGGAGCCCGATGCGGGGCTTGATCCCAGGATCCCGGGATCATGACTTGAGTCGAAGGCAGACGCTTAATGACTAAGCCACCCAGGCACCCCAACAAATTAGTTTCTAAGAGAACTGACAAAAGTACAAACAGCGCAGAAATCCAGAAAAATAACACCTTTTTTTGAGTGTCTTAAATACACTTACATAATATTTGTTCTGGCTGTATTTTATTGGATTGTCTCCTCATATGACAATGATTTTTTAAAGTCATTCTCTGTAAGAATGAAAGTTGATTTGGTCTTTTCCCTCCAGTGTTTAGAATATGGTCACGTGATATGACTCTGCACCTTTGTGTCTCAGGTATTTAATTGTTTTTGTAGTGCAAAATAGATTTTTTAATTTACATTTTTTGGTTGTATAAGAATATGAGTGACAGTGAAAAATACGTTAATCATTTTTTCTGCTTACAAAAATTTGTATTTCTATTAGCTTTTCAGTTTATTAGTTTGGTTTTTATTTTTCTTTTAAATTAAATAAGTAATATAATAACATTATTAAAGGCTCAAACCATATCAACAAAGTAAATCTCCTCCTTCATTTCCCCTTCCCCATTCCTACCCCCTTTCTCAGAGGTAACCTTTGTCATTAGTTTATTTACTATTTATTTAATTTTAATTTTTTATTTAAATCCAGTTTAGTTAACATAGAGTATATTATTAGTTTCAGGGGTAGTGTTTAGTGATCATCAGTAGGATGTAACACTCAGTGCTCATTACATCAAGTGCCCTCCTTTTTTTTTTT
>NC_138377.1:100100909-100117865 GCF_054177405.1 Leptonychotes weddellii
TCGCTTTTCTGATGAGTGAGTTGTTGCTCTTCTTTTCTTCGATCTCCTGTTGAGTTTGTAGGTGTTCAGAATGGTTTGATCCCTATCCAGCTGAATTCCTGAGAGGAGACGAAATCCAGGTCTCTTACTCCTCCGCCGTCTTGCTCCGCCCCCAAAGCAGTGAAGTTTTTAACAAAAACTTTTTTTTAACAAAAAAATTACAGTAGAATTGAAAATAAACTTGTAAGATCCTTATATCGCATATCAGATCATAATATATGAAGTAGACTGTGATCATTTAAAAATGCCTATCATAAAACTTAGGGGACCTACTAAAAAGTAGAGAAAGATTTGGCTAATAAGTCAATAGTGGAAATACAGTGGAATCTTAAGAATTAATCTAAAAGAAGTAAGGAAAAGAAAAAGGAAAAAATAAATGGGACAAATAAAAACAAGCAAGACAGTAAATTTGAATCTATATCAATTATTGCATTAAATATAAATCCTTTAGGGCTTAAAACAAGTCTCAAAACATTTAATAGCATTTAAATCATTCAAAGTATATTCTTTGACTTCAGTGGCATTAAACTAAAACTCAATAACAGATACTGGAAAATCCTCAAATATTTGGGAATTAAACAGCCTTCTAAATAATACATGGGTCAAAGAACAAGTCACAGGAAATTAGAAGCTATTTTGAACTGAATGAAAATACAACTTATCAAAATTTGTGGAATGCAGTTAACATAGTGTTTTGAAGGAAACTTTTATTTATTTATTATTATTATTTTTTAGATTTTTTATCCTAGAGAGAGAGCATGAGTGGGAGGGGCAGAGGGAGAGGGAGAGAGAATCCCAAGCAGACTCTGTGCTGAGCACAATGCCCAATCTCACAACCCTGAGATCAGGACCTGAACCAAAACAGTCGGATGCTTAACCAACTGCACCACCCAGGCACCTCTTGAAGGAAGCTTTTAAAAGCTAGATAAAAAAGAGCAAATTAAATCTAGAGCATTCAGAAGAAGAAAATGATAAAAGAAATAAATGAAATGGAAAACAAAGTAAATGAAACCAAGGGTGGTCCTTTGGAAAGATCAATTTAATTGGAATGTGTTTAACCACTCCAATCAAGAAAAACAAAATTACCAATATCAAGAATGAAAAATCCTATACGAATCCTATAGACTTTAAGAGGATATAAGGGAATATTAAGAACAACTTTATGCCAATAAGTTTAAAAAGAAAGTAATAGAGCTGGTTTGTTCAGGATGTAAAGCATCAGTTTAAGATGTGTTGGGTTTAGGTTATAATAGAAAACTAGGTAAAAATGTCTAGAATCAGAGGGCAGTTCATGTCAGATGATCAGGAAAGAGGTTGAAGAAGAGAACAATAGGCTTTGGTTTTGATAAATTTTAAGAGTTTTAACCAAACTCTTGTTACAAATTAAGGCAGCTAAGTATTTTATTTTCTTATATGTAGAGAATATTGTGTTCCCAGTTTTTATGTGGTAGTCTTTTACAGTATTGTAAATTAAAACTCCTTAACTCTCTCTTTAGTAAATGGAGTTATAAGGGATCATATATTATCTAGTCTTACTTCTCTGCCTTCATACGATTGTCTTAGCTAGAGTTCATCCTTGCATATTGTCTTGAAGATCTGCATGTATACCATTGCTATAATCTTTAGATAAACTTTGTACCATGTGTTTTTTTTTCTAATGATCAAAAAATTCATTCTTGTTTCTGTCTTAAACCACCACAGTTTTCTATGGACTTACATCTCAACCTCTTATTTTATATACTTAAAGATAGCATTTATTCCCTTACTGTTTTTTCCTTCTTATCATTTCCAGGTATTTAAATTATTTCTAATAGAACCTCTTCTATTCTGCTGATTCTAAAAAAATGTCTTTAATCTCTTTCTTGTGCACATCATTTAAAAAATATGGTGGCCTATAGGAAGCTGGGAAAAGAAACTTAAATGCACTTTATAATATTTGAATGTATGAAAAAGTGAAATCACAAATCAGTGTGGATTGAAAGATTCCTACATTACATGATATGTGGACAATTGGTGATTTGTAAAGAATTAAATTATGTATTTACCTTGTGTCAAAATAAAATATAGAGTTAAAATTTTAATTGAATCCTTAAAAATGTTGAAAGATGGTAGAAGAGTCTTGCCACTTGCTTTTACATATAAAAGAAGTAAGAATACAGATGGAAAGTTGGTATTTTAGGGTATAAAAATGTAATTCTTCTGTATATAAAGTATGAGAACTACTCTAAAGAGACAAGGTAGGGAAGAAATTTAATATTCCGAATATATAAGAGTGCATACAAATGGATATGATAAAATAATTAACATAAACATACAGTTCACAATAGAGCAAAGGTAATTTCTAAACATGACAAATGTTCCACTTCACAATCAAAGATGTAAGATTAAGTCAGTGAGATGTCGTTTTTGCCTAATGAAGATTTTATCTTTTAATGAACATTACATTATAATGGTTGGCTAGGGTGTGGTTAGGGTTGTTCCTTTCTGTCACTCAGTGAAAATATAAATTGTTACATCATTTACTAAAACCATTTTGACAATCATATTTTAAAAATTACCAACTCAACCCATTAATTGTTTTTTTAGGAATTTTTTCCTAAGAAAGAAATCAAAGATTTGGACAAAGACTGGTTTATATCAGCATTTGTAATTTAAAAAGAAAAAAATAGGGATAAATAGAGAAAGAATAGGAAAGGACTTGTCCCCAAATAGAGGAGGTAGTTAAAATAATTATAGTACAACATTGTGATGGAAAAGTTACTTGGCCATTAAAAAACCACTTCTCTGAACACTCTTTAATGGTATCAGAAAAAATCTTAGGGTATAATGTCAAGTAGAGAAGTAAAATACAAAACTATATATACCAAATAATCTGAACTTAGTTTAAAAAATTATATACACACATTTAGACATTCCCATACCAAAATGTTAACAGTGGTTATCTTTGGATACTAATATTTTTTCAATTTTCTAAAATAACCATATATTCCTTTCATAATCAGTAAAGGTTTTTTCATAACTTAATACGAAAGCTACCTTTCAGTGCTGAAATTTAGAAAATATACCAAACACATAATTTTGAGACTTCCTGCCAAAAACATCATAGATGGAAGAATTACAAACACTTCCCTTCATAAGAGTTGGGTTGCATTGCAGGAAGTAAACAGCAATTTCCAGTAGACCTCACTCCTGCCCCTGATTTGGTAGGACAAGTCCAAGAGGCTTGAGCAGCCTGAAGGAGGAAGAATAGAAACTGGCCTACTTTGAGCCGCTTTCCCTTTGCATTCATTACCATTGTGAATCTCCAAGAGTAAAGTAGAATGTGTGTATATAGCATTCCCAGATCTGTTTGACCATGGAACTTTTGTCTTTTTTTAAGTAGACCCATTACAATCTTAAAGAGCACAATTTGGGAAGCATTGATATAGAGATATTCAAAGGAGGGTGGACAAAATAGAGGTTGGCAAACAGTGGCCTTAGGCCAAGGCCAGCCAGCCTCCTGTTTTTGTAAGTAAAGTTTTATTGAGACACAGCCACACTTGTTTACTGATTGTCTGTGTCTGGTCTGTAGTTGTTTTCACACTGTACTGGCAGAGATGAGTAGTTTAGACAGAGATCATATGACCCACAAGCCTGAAATATTTACTCTGGCCCTTTACAGAAGGAGCTTGCCAAACACAGGCATAAATGATAGGAATCTTTCAGCCCTGATAGTTTGTGATTCTAAGTTATTTCTGGTCAGTGGAAGTCTGTTTCAGGTAAAAGTTTTTAAATAAAAAAAAGTTGGGGGTAGGTGGAAAAAGGCAGAAGAAGGGCAGGAGAGTCACAAATACAAGAATAACAGAAGAAAGTCAGACTTGGTGTGTGAATAACTAAGAAGTACGCAATGGTGACTGACTCCAAGGAGGAATTGTTTACAGAACTGCAAACCACAGAGAGTTTGCTAGCACATCTTTGTGGCTGATATCTGAGAGACACTTAAGTGCTAGAAACACCGTGGAGTAAATTTACTGAAAGTGGAGGGCGCCTGGGTGGCTCAGTTGGTTAAGCAACTGCCTTCGGCTCAGGTCAGGATCCTGGAGTCCCAGGATCAAATTCCGCATCAGGCTCCCTGCTCAGCAGGGAGTCTGCTTCTCCCTCTGACCCTCCACCCTCTCATGCTGTCTCTCTGTCATTCTCTCTCTCTCAATAAATAAATAAAAATCTTTAAAAAAAAAAAAATTTACTGAAAGTGGAAAGAGGGGTGCCTGGGTGGCTCAGTCGGTTAAGCCTCCAAGACTCTTGGTTTCATCTCAGGTCATGATCTCAGGGTCGTGAAATCGAGCCCCAAGTCGGGTTCTGTGCTCAGTATGGAGTCTGCTTGTCCCTCTCCCTCCTCCTTTGCCCTTGCCCTGGCTCATGCGTGTGGGCTCTCTCGCTTTCTCTCTCAAATAAATAAAATCTTAAAAGGGGGTGGGGGGAGAAATCTCTTGTGATGGTGTTTACCTTCATGCATCTGGTTTAAAAATAATATCAAAAGTATTTGAGCATCTTTGAGACCAAGTTTTATTTCTGTAGAGGGAATTTCCTGATTCCTACTGGGTACTGCCTATAATATTGGCCATCTGCCTGCTGGCTAGTGCTTGGTTGCAAGAAGGTACTTCGGAGCACCCACAATTGGCCTGTGATATAATTTGGACAGCATAGTTTTTAAGTTAATTATCACCTTTGAATGTAAAATGAAATTTTTTAATTATAGTTAAAATATATAAGACACTAAGAACAGTGTCTTATATAAGCAACAACACTAGGAAGCAAAATTTCTAATTGGGAAGTAGAATTCGAGAATGAGTATGTTTCAAACATACTTTCTTTTTATTCCTCCAGCTTTATTGAGATATAATCCACATTTAACATTGTGTAAATTTAAGGTGTATTGTAAAATGTTTAACACAGTAAGGTTAGGTAACACATTTTTTACCTCACATAATCAGCATTTCCTTATTGTTATGGGAAGAACATGGTGAGTTCAACTCTCCTACAACTTTTAGTTACACGGTATAGTATTGTTTACTAGAGTCGCATTCCATCCCTAGACCTTATTCCTTCCTAAATGGAGGTTTGTACCCTTTAACCAACATCTCCCTATTTCCCTCACCCTTCAGTCCCTGGTAATCGTTACTCTACTCTGTGTTTCTAGGAGTTCAGTGTCAAACATAACTTTCTTTTATTTAAAATGCTATTTTTAATATTTACTTTTATGCATTTCTAGGAACAGCAGCTCTTGATTTTAGAAGATCTTGTAGTTTTAAAAACATTTAATCATAACTATTTTTATTTGCTGCCAGTTAAATTAATATTATCTGTCATTTTGTGCTCAAATACTTTATCTTATCATTGTCTACTGAATGATTTTTTTTTTAAGTATTGGCATTATAAATTACTGCAGTTAAGAGTAGTAAGAATTGGGGTGCCTGGGTGGCTCAGTCGTTAAGTGTCTGCCTTCGGCTTAGGTCATGATCCCAGGGTCCTGGGATCGAGCACCGCGTCGGGCTCCCTGCTCAGTAGGAAGCCTGCTTCTCCCTCTCCCACTCCCCCTGCTTGTGTTCCCTCTCTCACTGTGTCTGTCTGTCAAATAAATAAATAAAAAATCTTAAAAAAAAAAAAAAGAGTAGTAAGAATTAAGTAAAATGTGTTTTGTCCATTAACTTTTTATTAGCCTTTCTTCCTGTCACTTTGAATTTAAAAATAGATTCCAGAATTATCTTGTAAGATTTAAATTCAAAAACACAAGAGTTTTTTTTCTTTGTACATTCATTCATAGCAAGGCTGATACTTGGCAGTTTTTTAGTTCCAATAAGGGAAGATGGGTTGGTGAAAAGTGAGTAACATGAATTTGTTTTTAGTAAAGGAAATTCATACTTTACCAACTCATTAAATGACTTCTAGGATATTATGGCCATGAGAGATAAGGATACATATTGAGCTTTACTTTTTTTTTTTTTGACAAATATTTCCAAAAAAATTCCATATAGTATCTAAGGTAAATATTGAATAATAGAAGTTCTGGAATAAGTGACTAATGACCTGGCATGATTAAATGTTGGCTAGATAGTAGGAAATCATTAGTCATTAGTGGAATATTTTAAGTCTGAAACACTAGGATGTATGATAGTTGGTGTTGATTTTATTTTATTTTTTGAATATTGATTTTAACCAAAGGATAAATTCTAATCAGTTATTTTGCTTTTTTATAGTAGTAATTATAACTTAAAGAAAAGTTTTAACTCAAGACAGCTATGATGAAATTTGACTTCTTAATTGTGAATTCCATGGCTAGGAACTTTCCGTGATTGAAAATGCATCTAATGTCAATGCCTGGGTTCTAATTCTTGTCTGCCATTAACTTGCTGAGTGATTGGTTCAGGTATTGAAATTCTCTGATTTTTATTTTCTGCAAAATGAAGGGTTTAGGTTATATGACTTCCTTATATTCTATTAAATGCAGCTGTTTTAGAAATATTATATGTATTAGGGGTACATGGATGGCAGTCAGTTAAGTGTCTGCCTTATGCACAGGTTGTGATTCCATCCTGGGTTCGAGCCCCAATTCGGGCTCCCTGCTCAGTGGGGAGCCTACTTCTCCCTCTCCCTCTGGCCCCCACTCATGCTTGCTCTCTCTCTAGGGCTCTCTCTGTCAAAATAAATAAAATCTTTTTAAAAATTAAAAAAAAGAAATATATGCATTAAATATAAGATGAATTTCAGAACATTTTTTCTGTCTAGGTATTGAAATAGATACTGTTTGCAGAAAGTCGGGGCATTGCAGTTACTTGCCACAATATGTGTAGTGAAACAAACCTCATACTAAAGATCTGAATTACTGGCTTCATGTCCCAGCCCCACTATAGATGAGGTAGTTAATCTCTCTGAACATCATTTTCCTTATCTGTAAGTATAAACAGTAATCTCTGCACAGCACACCTCTGACAGGCAAATAGAATGCTAAAGTTGACCCTTGAACAACATGGAGATTAAGGGTGCTGACCTCCCTGCACAATCAAAAACCTGTATATAATTTGATACCCCCAAAACTTAACTAGTAATAACCTATTGTTGGCTGGAAGCCTTTACCAGTAAGGTAAGCTGTCAATTAACACATATTTTATACGTTATATGTATTTTAGGCTATATTCTTAAAATAAAGTAAGCTAGAGCACAGAAACTGTTAAGAAAATAATAAGAGAAAATACACTTGCAGTACTGTACTGTATTTATCCAAAAAAAAAAAAATTGTGCATAAGTGGACCTGCACAGTTCAACCCATGTTGTTCAAGAGCCAACTGTATATGTAAAGCATTTTGTAAATTGTAAATACTCTGTAACTCTAAGGTAATAGTAATTTGAAGGAATGTACAAAGGCAAAGCTACTGACTGGGATTTTAGTAGTCAACATTAAATTCAAATGAAGATAAAAGGTTAACTTCACAAAGCAAGGTTTGAGAACTTTTTCAAGTAGACAACAGTAATCCATTTAATATTCAGTTAGAACATTTGGATTTGCAAAATAAGAAAAAAATCTTGTGTGACCAGATTGCAGGGCATCTGAAATGGTTTGCTTAAAACTAAACTTGCACAAAATAGTTTTAAATAAACATAACGCATGTTCATTGTCAAAAATAAGAATGTGTAATTGACTGAAATAAAACTGTACCTTTTAACCCTTCCCTTAATCTCACTTTCTAGAGATAGCCCTTGTTAACAAACATTGTGTATTTATTCATTCAGTATTTGTTGAGAAAAATTCCATATGCTGTATGAAATTGTGTATTCATTGTGCTAAGTGGTGGGGATGAAATTGCCAACAAGCAGGCATGAGTCTCTGCCCTCATAGTGCTTATGTACTGTAAGCACATGCGGACATTGAGCAAGTAAATAAATAAATAAAATAATTATAGATTTTATGCCTACTTAAAGGAAATGAAAAGAATGCTCTGATAAAGAATTAATGAGGGTATATAGGGAGTTAAACAGGACAGAGAAGGCCTCTCTGATGGGATATGTCAGTTGAGACCCAAGCCTTAGAGGAAGCCGGTATGTGTGTATTTTATATACTCACACATACATAGACACACATGATGTATTACCTTTTTATTTGCAGAAGTGAAATCATATTTTTTGTGACTTTACTGAACAATGTTTTATGGACATGGTGGTACTTACAGGTTTACCTTTTTTTCTTTTTTTACCTGCTCTTTTATCATCAGACTGGAATATGAGGAGACTTAGTTTTTGTGTTCTTGATGGCAGTGTAAATTTTTTTGAAATGCAGTTTAATAATTTAGAATTCATATTCAAATAACCCTATTTATATAAATTTATCTTGCATGTATAGCTACCAAGTATTTAAAGATATTTATGTTAGATGAGGGTAAACCTGGAGACAGTGTGGTCCATGCAGTTAATAAGGGGGCTGATTAAATAACATGAATACAATGGAACACTTAGGTAGCTGTTAAAAAATAAGGTAGGTCTGTGTAAGGTAAATACGGTAGATGTGGAAAAATATCTGAGTTATATTATTATTTAAGTTGCAGAAAAGTATATGTAGTCTGATTTCATTTGTAGAAGAGATAAGACAGAAGGATAAACAGTTGATCCTTCAACAATACCTGTGAACGGGGGCTAGAGGCACCAACCTCCATGCAGTCAAAAACCTGCCTATAACTTTTGACTCCCTGGAAACTTTACTAATCCTGCAAACCATGAGATTACCTTTTACGGCAGTACACAATTTGCTGGAGAGGTGAACTGCTTATGCAGAGATGATTGGTGTCACACAGGGATGATTAGCTTCACACAGTGTTTTAAGTGGAAACTTGCAACATCTTTGCTCACCACAGTGGCAACAAGAGGTGGCTACAAAATTATTACGGTAGCACAGTATGCACTACAGTTAATTTTATGAGTTACAATTTAATACTGTCTTTACATTTGCTTACATTTTTCTCAAATGCAAATGGCACCATGAATAGTCTGTGTGTGCATAAGTTTTGATAAATTTTAACTTCGTGTATTTTACGAGACCAGTGCTCTAACCCCTGAGCTATGGAGCCTACTTCGTGTATTTTAAATTTGTGTATGTTTTATGGTAGTAAATTATATAATAGACTAGTATTTACATATATGTTATATATTCATGACATACCTAACTTTTTCTTAATTTTTTTGGATATTTCTAGGCTGTGAGGTTCCATCTGTGAATTTTTTCAAATTGTTGCAAATCTCCAAAAAAATTCTAATATATTTATTGAAAAAAAATCCACGTATTAAGTGAACTGTGCATTTCCAACCTGTGTTGTTCAAGGGTCTACTGTTGATGTATATGTGCTTGTATGTATAACAAAGTTTTATAAATCTACACAACAATCTGTTAATTGTGCTTATATCTGTGGAGTGAGGTTGAAAATGTCTGAAGGTGGCAAGGGAAGGACAAACAATGTATTGTAAACATTTGAAAAGCCAAATTTAAATTTTTATTTAAAATTTAAAAATTAAATTTGGAATATTGCAATCAGGTGTGTAGACATAGTGATTTTACTTCGTTAGGATAGTTTAAAACTTTTTGAGTTTTTATTTCTTGAAAACAAAATGCTATGGGAGAAAAATAAATAGGTTGCTTAGAGTATTTGGCAACTATCTCCAGATATTTTCTTATCTTCAAATATAATATCTTCTATTATAACATTTTTTTCCTGGAAGATGAATCATGTCATGTAAGTGCTAAGACCGTGCTAAGACAGGTATAGTTTATTAATATATTAAAGCAAATTTGTTTTCTTAAACCAAGTATTTTATTGAGTATGTGTACTGTGTAAAAAGAGATTCCTAGTTACCTAGCAGAGACCCCTAATACATAGACCAGAAGGAGAGAGAATATAAAATCGTAGAGTCTGGTTAGAAGGGATCTTAGAGATCCAAGTGTCTAGTTTAGCTGAGCTGGACACTCAGTTCTAAGTGAATTGCCTTATATCACATCGCTAGTTAGCATCAAAGTCAGGGCTGATATCTATGTTTTCAGTTTCAGAATTCACTGTTGAATGTTTTCAAGACAAAGATCATTTACAGTCTTTTAATTTCAAGTGCAGTCCTTTGAATCTATTGTGGTTACACTTATGGACAAGCTTTGTCAAGTGTACCATTTTGCAAGGGTGACCATGCATCTAGTGTGCCTGAGACAGTCCTAGTTTATGTCTTTTGTCCCAGCATAATTATCAAAAGTGCTTTCTTCTCATTCTCATAGTTATCTGGCCCTGGACAGTATATTCTGCAGTTGTTCCAATTATTGCCAATTTATTGAATCTGAAGGGCTGTGAACAGTACCAGGGTAGAGATTTTGAATTATGAATCTAAAGAATTGCAGTGCAAGCTGTGCTAAATGGCAGAGTACTGCTGTAATTCTGAATGGTAAGAAATGACAGACAAGGATGGCTTCTTGAAGAATTTGGCGTTTGAGCTGAGCACAGAAGGAAGAGTAAGACTGTAGATTGGTCAGGTTACACAAAGATGAAAAAGAATGACATTTAGGATGTATAAGTAAGAAGGCTCAAAGTGCATTTGAAGAAGAGCTTACCAGTGTTCAGAAAGTAGGAATACAAGAATATACATCGTGGAAGGTGTATCTAGACCAGTTTATTTAATACCAGGTCAGAAGGCTGGGTGGGATTTGCTGAGTAGCTAGAATACCCCAGCAATTTTTAGGTACATGAAGAAACAAGTAACACTTTGTGTACAAGTAGTACACAAGGATTGGTCTATTGGAGGTGTGTTGACTGAGTTGAGAGAGAAAAATATAAAATCTGTGGTACTGATTAGAAGAATTGTGTGCCACATCAGATAGGATATTTAAGACCCTCAACTGGGTATTGACAGTGGAAAGAGAAACTCTTATCCCTCAGTGGCACATACATGGTAAATATTTAATAAATGTCAGATAGATGTTCCTACAAAGGAAGAGAAGACAAGATTTGTAATTTTTTGGATACTTAAGGGAGAGAAAAAGATTTAAGTTTCACACTAAATACAAGCAGAGAGATTCTCTGTATAAGTCCAAGGTTATGATCTTAGTCTACTTAGTTGTCCCCATTACTGTTGAGTTGTGCTGTAATAATTGCTCTGTTTTTAGAGAGCTTTGGAGAGGTAGAAATATAATTAAAATATGATTTGTTTGTTTAATGTTTAACATTTCATCTTTGACAAAAGTCATGAATTTTGAGGCCATAACTTGTGAGATCCAGGTAATAACTTAGTGCCTCAATTATGAATTTTGGTTTTAAGCAATTAAATAAAAGTTCAGTAAATGACCTTTCTGGACACAAAGATGGATTTAGACATTATCAGAGAGCCAGCTTGAATTTTAATTTGGTGCTGTTATTTTGTTATAAAGAAAGAATCCATTATGCAGTGCTAAAACACCAGAAGGAAGATAGTATGTCTGAATTATCTTTTAATTGGTAGCTATATTTAAGAGTCGATTACATTACACAATAATATCATAGTTGGCAGAATATCATTTGGGTCTAAAAGACATCACTGACAATCTGGCTGCTTATAGACTTTATTTCATGTAGTTTCAATGCTGGATCAGTGTGTTTTTCATTTTTGGTTATAGTGCTGTTGGTGTTGAGAACAACTCCCATTTTGATGCACTCTTAAGAGATCACCAGAAATTAAAAAGTATGGTATAATTTGATACGCATTTTGAGTTAGGTTTTCCTATAGTATTAGCATTTTAAATGCTACTACTACATCGTAACTACTGTAATACTGTCCTCATATGTATGCATATCTTAAGAAACAACCTTTATTTATCACCAGAATCACTCCCTGAGTTTCCTCATCTACAGTGTGTACCTGAGCATTGTAGACCTCAAATATAAAAAGAATGTGAAGAGATTTTTTAGCTGGATTCTAGTATGATGACAAATTTCTCCTAATTTTTAGGATTCCTCTTCATTTTACATTCCTTTACTACAAACTAAGTAATTGATGTTTCTTGTCAAACTTCAAGATCTGGATTAAGTACTGCTGAATCCTATCACTTTTTATATAATCTGAGGAAATAAAAACTGCTAGAATTTGGGCTTCTGAATCTGAATCTTAAAAAAATGCTAATGCTCTTTATCTCTCAGCTATGTCTTGGAAAACTAGTTGTGATTAGAGTTAATGTAAATCATTAAGCACGTTGGAACAAAGTCAGTTTTCTCTTTTTATTGGCCTAAATGGGTAACAAGCAAAAATATCTTTACACATTTTGTCTTTCCTTTTTTCTGGGGTGTTATAATCTTATTGAGGAGACAGCGTTTTGATTTAGGATGAAAGGAGAGAAGGTGATCTTTTTTCCGGGCTCACTGCTGTGGTAGGTGCGTCATTAGCATCTGGCACACCTTTTTTAATGAGTGCTTTTGATGTCAGGAAAATGTCAGATGACTTCCTTAAAATTGAAACATCTCTCCTGCACACAAGAATGGGAGGAGTATTTTGTGTTCATTTTATTTTATAACTTCCTTCAACTGTTTATATAAGTCATTTATTTAAACCAGCAGTTGACTGCAAGGGCTGCTTATCAGAGAACACACCTACCAAAACTCTCCAATAGAGTGCGTTCCTCTGATAGCGGATGAGTTCTTCTCTACCTTTGGGATTTAGTTCCTCAGAGGAAGAGCTCTAAAGTCTGTGGGATCATCACATGCAACTTTTATTCCCTTGCTTTGAAATTATTTGAATACTCAAAATATGTAGCCTTGGTAAAGGATTTTTATGAGTTTATGTTCACATTGCATTGTGCCCCTCACCAGTCTCCTAGCTGTTTAGCAGCTGTGCTGGTGGACATTTCAGGTATTTGCATAGTTTGGAATTATTTCATTTTGGAGTGTGCTGTTCTCTCACAACCCTGGAAGACTGTTACTAAATTCATAAGCACCAACTTCCATTGGGCCTCAGATACCTGCAAGATCCTATTAGGTTTTTCTAGTCTACTTCCTTCCCCTTTCTTGCATATCAATTATTTTAAAAACTCTATGCTCTTCATTGGACATTCTTTCCTGCAGACCTACTCTTTTACTGCCAGCAGTTGACCACATTTCTCAATTCATTGGAATTTGAGATTCTTTTTGTGCTGTAATGCATGGTCAGTTTTTTGATGACAGTTCTGTGGGTGTTATGTTTGCTGCTATTACAGTTTGTAAATGTCTATTAGATCAAACTTGTTAATTGTGTTTGTAAACTCCTTTAGAGCCTTACCTAATTTTTTTGTCTACTTGATCTGCCGATTTTTAAGAAAATAAATTTCTATGAAAGGTATGGTTGCAGATTTGTTCAGTTCTTGTATTTCTAACTACCTTTGCTTTGTATATTCAGAAGCTGTGTTATTAATGCATTTGGGATTATGACTTACTTTCCTTGTGGATTATCGTGTTTCATCAAATCTAAGAAGATAAAATGCATCCTGATTTCATAGACTTTAAAATGTGTGAAAAAGTATATCATAGAATCTAGAAAACATGGTATTTATTTTTATCAGCAGGAAACATTCATTTTTCCCTGATTAATTCTTGTTACCTTCAATTATGTTTTGTTTGATATTGACATTACTAAACCTACTTTCTTCTTAATAGCATTGCCTGATAAATACTTTCTTTTATTTTCAAACTTTTGGTGTCCTTTTTTTTATTGACTGTAGACAGCTTTACACTTATTTTTATGTCCTTGTGAGTCCTGCCAACCCATCTTAATTGGTTTCTATTTATCAAATGGTTACCTTTAAAATTTTTATGTACATATTGAGCCATATTTTTTTTAGCAGCACTTAGGGTTAACCATGATCTCTTCCTCCTCACCAGATAATTAAATACTTCATCACGCTTTCACTGCCTTCTTCACACACTGGGCCTTCTCCCCAGATACATTCTTTGCACTACAATTTCCACTTTCTTGGGTTTGTTGTTTTAATTTACTTTGCTAGAGTGTACCTGGAAGTAAATTTCTCAGAAAGGGTGTGTGAAAAGTAAATTTAAGACCCCATATCTGAAAATATAATATTTGCTCTCATACAAAGCTTCATTATCTTTTTAGTATACTCTTTGGAATCTTTTTCTTGTTCATATAATAGTCGTCTGTTTTATTCTCTGTAAGCTATGGAATTTCTATCTTTCATCCTTTGAATTCTGCATTTTTATGATACGGATTATTTTCTTCCTCCACCTCCAATTCATACTGTCCAGCATTGAGTGGTCCCTTTAAAACAGACTTCCATCTAGGGGTGCCTGGGTGGCTCAGTCGGTTAAGCGTCCTACTCTTGATCTCAGCTCAGGTCTTGATCTCAGGGTCGTGAGTTCAAGCCCCATGTTAGGCTCAGCATGGAGCCTACTTAAAAAAATAAAAATAAAAATAAATACACACAATAAAACACACTTATATGTGTTTAGTTCCAGAAAAATTTTATGATGTTAAATATTTGACCATTTATTGCTCTTGCTGCTTTTTCTTTTATCTCCTCTTAAACTTTTCCTTTACATGTCACTTGTACTTGAGTGTTTTGTTCTGGCAAAATCCCTAGAATTACTTTGCAGTCTACTAATTTGATCTTTATTTAGGTCCAATTTTCTTTTCTATCTGTATTTTTTAATAAACCTTTAATTTTAGAATAGCTTTAGATTTATAGAAGAGTTATGAAGATAGTACAAAGAGTTCTTACACATTCCACACCATTTCCCCTGTTGTTAACAATGTAAGATGTTAACAACATCTTGGTTGGTATTGGTATTTTTCACAGTTAATTAAACAATATAATGTAAACATACATTTTTTTGTTAACTAAAATTCATACTTTATTCGTATTTCCTTAGTTTTTATCTTACGTCCTTTTTGTTTATCCAGTCCTATCCAGAATGCCACATTACATTTAGTCATCATATCTCGTTAGACTCCTCTTGGCTGTGATAGTCTCTCAGAGTTTCCTTGTTTTCGATGACCTTAACAGTTTGAAGGAGCATTGGTCAGATATTCTGTAGAATGTGCTTTTATTAAGAATTGTCTTGATATTGGGCGCCTGGGTGGCTCAGTCGTTAAGCGTCTGCCTTCGGCTCAGGTCATGATCCCAGGGTCCTGGGATCGAGTCCCACATCGGGCTCCCTGTTCGGCGGGAAGCCTGCTTCTCCCTCTCCCACTCCCCCTGCTTGTGTTCCCTCTCTCACTGTGCCTCTCTCTGTCAAATAAATAAATAAAATCTTAAAAAAAAAAAAAAGAATTGTCTTGATATTTTTCTCATGATTATACTGGGAATATTGTTTTGGGGGAGGAGGACCAAAGAGGTAAATTTTCATTCTCATCACATCATATCAAGGTATAAGCTATCAACATGACTGACCAGTGTGGATGTTGACCCTGATCACTTGGCTGAGAGTAGTACTTCGCAGGTGTCTCCACTGTGAAGTGACTTCTCTTTTACTTTTCTGTATCATACACTTTGGAAGAAGTCACTGTACACAGCCCACGCTTATGGAGTTGGGAGTCACACACCACTTCCTTTTGGACAGAGTATCTACATAAACTATTTTAAATTCTTCTGTTCAGGAGATTGTTCTCCCCCATATATTTATTCAGTCATTTGCTAATATTTTCCTAAGGATTTTTGCATCTGTGTTCATGAGATACACTGGTTTTTAGTTTTCTGGTAACAGTTTTGATATTAAGATAATGCTTTATAGAATGACTTGGTAAGTGTTCTTTCTGTTTCTATTTTTGCAAAGATATTATGGGGCATTAGTATTATTTGTCCTTTGTGAAATTCACCAGTGAATTCACCAGTGAAACTGTCTGGGCCTGGTGCTTTCTTTATAGAAGTTTTAAATTGGGGCACCTGGGTGGCACATACGGTTAAGCAAACGACTCTTGGTTTCAGCTCAGGGCATGATCTTGAGGTCGTGAGATCAAGCCCTGCATTGGGCTCAGCTCGGAGTCTGCTAGAGACACTCTCTCCCTCTGCCTCTCCACACTACTCACTGTCTCGCTCTCAAAAATAAATAAATCTTTTTTTAAAAAAAGAAAGTTTTAAATTATTGACTTCATTTCTTTAATAGTCATAGGGCTGTTGAAGTTATCTATTTCTTCTTGTGTGAGTTCTCATAGCTCATGTTTTTTTTAAGTATTTGGTCTGTTTTATCTAAGTTACTGAAATGTGGACATAGAGTTATTTGTAGTATCCCCTTATTATCCTTTTAATGCCTGTGAGAGCAAGGGTGATGGCCCTCCTTTCATACCTGGTATTAGTAATTTGTGGCTCTTTATTTTTTTCTTGGTGCCTGGCTAGAGTTTATCAGTTTATTGATATTTTCAAATAAGCAGCTTTTAGTCTTGCTTTTTGTGTTGTTTTCCTGTTTTCATTTTCATTAATACTGTTCTAATTTTTATTATTTCATTTTTTCTTCTTGATTTAGGCTTAATTTGCTCTTCTTTCTGTAGTTTCCTAAGGTAGAAACTTAGGTTACAGACTTAAGGTTTTTTTTTTCTTTTTTAATGTAGCATTAATGCTGTAAACTTTCTCTAAACACTGCCTTTGTTGTTTCCCACAAAGTTTAATAAGTTGCATTTTCATTTTCTTTCAGTTCAAAATATTTTCTAGTTTTCTGTGTGTCTCCCCCTTTGACCCATGTATTATTTAGATGTGTATTTATTTTTAAATATTTGGGGGTTTCTCATCTATATTTCTGTTACTTATTTCTAGATTAACTCACTGTGGTCAGAGAACATACTTTTTTTTTGTTAATGACCATACATTACATCATTAGTTTTTGATGTAGTGTTCCATGATTCGTTGTTTGCGTATAACACCCAGTGCTCCATTCAATATGTGCCCTCTTTAATACCCATCACCAGGCT
>NC_138377.1:100118365-100130299 GCF_054177405.1 Leptonychotes weddellii
GTTTCCTGACTTGTTAATTTTAGCCATTCTGACTGGTGTGAGGTGGTATCTCATTGAGGTTTTGATTTTTTAATGATTTTTATCCTTTTAAATTTGTTAAAATGTGTTTCATGGCCCAGATGTTGTCTCAGGGAATTCCCATGTAAGTTTATGAACAACATGCATTGCCCTTTTGTTGGCTGGAATATTTTTTAAATGTCAGTTGGATCAAGGTGATTGGTAATGCTATTCAGGTCATCTATATTCTTACTGATTTTCTTTCTGCTTAGTCTACAATTTACTGACAGAAAGCTGTTTAAACTCTCCAATTATAATAGTGAATTTACCTATTTCTGTTTGCAGTTCTATCAATTTTTGCTTTATGTACTTTGGCATGCTTTTTGGGGTGCATATGTGTGTAGGATTGTTATATTGTCTTAGAGAATTGAAAACTTTTTCATTATGTAATGCCCCCCATATTCCTAAATAATCTTCCTTATTCTGAAGTTTGCTTTGTCTAAAATTAATAAAGCTAGCTATTCCATTTTTCTTTTGATTAGTATTAGCATTTTATATCCTTCTTCATCCCTTTACTTTTTCTTTTTACTGAATTCATTATAATTTTTAGTCATGTAGTCTTCTAATCAAGGGATATTTAAACTACCACCGCTAACACAAGATCTTTTAAAAAAAACTATGTTTATATAAAAAGGGATCCTCCTCAAAATATTGGAGTTATTGTTCTAATCTGTACCAGAAAGATGTTTCTAACTCAGCTGAGCCTCCTTGGACAGGGCCTAAGAAGAGAGTTTGTAATCTGCTTCCTGATCACGTCCCCTTCATCCCTTGAATATTATCGCGTACAGGCATTGCCCTAGCCCATGGCTTTCTGTTCCAGCTATCATTGTCCTTTACTTCTTCTCTATCTTATCTTCTCCCGCCAATATTCTTTTACCAGTTTTTTTGATTGCAGTAAAATACATATAACGTTTACTTTCTTGACCATTTGTAAGTGTACAGTTCATTGCCATTAAGTACATTCATATTGTACACCTGTTACCACAGTCTGTCTCCAGAACTCTTTTCATCTTGCAAAACTGTAACTCTCATAGACTGTCTTTTTTTTTTTTTTAAGATTTTATTTATTTGACAGAGAAAGACACAGCGAGAGAGGGAACACAAGCAGGGGGAGTGGGAGAGGAAGAAGCAGGCTTCCCACTTAGCAGGGAGCCTGATATGGTGCTCGATCCCAGGACCCTGGGACCATGACCTGAGCTGAAGGCAGACGCTTAAGGACTGAGCCACCCAGGAGCCCCTGTCCGTCTTTTTGTGACTAGCTTATTCTACTTGGCGTAACGTCCTCAAGGTTCATCCGTGTTATAGCATATGTCAGAATTTCTTATCTTTTTAAAACTAAACAGTATTCCATTATATGTATATATAACATTTTGCTTATCCTTTCATCCATCAGTGGATACTTGGGTTGCTTCCACATTTTAGTTATTGTGAATAATGCTATGAACATGGGTGTACAATTCTTTTGGATTTATACCTAGTGGAATTGCTAGATCCTGTGAATTCTATTTTTAATTCTTTTGAGGAACTGCCATTCTGTTTTTCATTGTGGCTGTACCATTTTACCATTTTACATTCCTACCAGCAGTGCACAAGTGTCCCATTTCCTCTACATTCTTGCTAACACTTGTTATTTTCTGTTTTTGTTGTTTTTGTTTAATAGTAACCATACTAATGGACGTAAAGTGGTCATCTCTTTACTTTTAAATGGGTTTAAAATGGGTTTCTTATAGACAACATGTCTATAGTTAGATCTTGTTTTTTTAATCCATTTGGACTGTCTCTGTCATTTAATAGGTATATTTAGACTACTTACGTTTAAACTGATTATTGATGTAGTCAGATTAATAGCTATTGTGTTTGTATCTGTTTTCTATCTATTCATTAATTTTTTTGTTGTTTCTTTCCCCTCTCTTTTTCTGCCTTCTATGGTTTTGAGTATTTTACATGATTCCATTTCATCTCTCTTAGTGTCAGTTATACTTCTTTTTAAAAGTTTTTGGTGAGGAGCGCCTGGGTGGCTCAGTCGTTAAGCGTCTGCCTTCAGCTCAGGTCATGATACCAGGGTCCTGGGATCGAGCCCCTCATTGGGCTCCCTGCACAGCGGGAAGCCTGCTTCTCCTTCTCCCACTCCCCCTGCTTGCGTTCCTGCTCTCGCTATCTCTCTCTCTGTCAAATAAATAAATAAAATCTTTAAAAATAAATAAATAAAAGTGTTTGGTGATTGCCCTAGACTTTACAAATATATTTTTAACTAATCTATGTTCATCTTCAAATAACACCATAATAACACTTCTAATAACACTTCAAATAACTAATCTATGTTCATCTTCAAATAAAGACTGCTTCCTTTAGTGTAAATACTTTATAACAGAATATTTCCAATTCCTCCTTCCCGTTCCTCTGTATTGCAGTTACTCGTTTCATTTATCCATATTACTGCTTTAAGCAGTTACCTTTTAGATTAGTCAAGAATACGAAAAACAAAAGATTTTATCTTAGGTTCATTTATTCCTTCTCTGACACTCTTTTTAAATGTAGATCCAGGTCTTTGGTTTAATTTTTCTTCTGCTTAAAGAATTTCTTTTAACATCTTTTTCAGGACAAATCAACTAGTGGTAAATTCCATCAGTTTTTTTTTGAAATGCATGACAAAGTCTTTACTTTCAAATGATTATCAGTACACCAAGTAAGAACATGTATACAAGTTCTTGAATTCTATCATCTAATAATTTTGATTAAGAGAAACTAAGAGCAGCCCGAACAATATATACTAGTATTTGCTATTCCACCCTTAGCCAAAAGGACAACTTGAGGCCAGCAGCTGCTTCACACAAGTTACAGTAACTATTTACTACTTTTCATAGAGAAAGCCCCTGACCTTCAAGAAAGCTTTAGGGAAAAAAAAAATTTAATCCCTTTCTTTCTTTAAACATAATTTTTTTTTTTTTTACTACATCTGAGAAAGAAAAAGTACTGATACATATGTTGCTTGAGCTAAAAGGCATAGGAAAACAGACAACGTATACACATTAAATTTCTAAGAAATATGAGGTAAAAGGAGAGAATCTTTGGATAAGCTCTACGTTTGTACAAATAAGCTAGATTTACTATTCTCCAAGAAGTGAAGGGACCTACTACATAATATACAGAAATAGTTTAATGCCTTTTCACAAGGATGTAACTACTCAAGCTTTGCTGAAGCTTCGTATCCCATGAAGGCACCTAACATGCCAATCTGCACGCAGAGCTGCTCCTTCCTCCCCTCCCCATTTATGTGGTAGTTTCCATGGATTTCTGGCCGGATGTCACAGACAAAGACCAGCAGGTTATCCAAGACTTCATCCCTGTTCTGCTGGAAGTAGGCCTGGAGGATGGTCATCTTCTCCTGGGTCTTCTTCTCCACTTCGGTGCTGCAGCTGCCATGGGATCCCAGAGCCGCAGCTTCCCTGGCCTTGAACTCCTTCTCTCTTTGCAGGCGGTATTGTTCAGTTTCAGCCTGAGCTGCTTCTTTGGCCTGCTTCAGCCTCCGGTTCTTTTGCTTGCGGGTCTCTGACACCTTCTCTGCAGCCCGCTTCTCGGCCTGCAGCAGCTGCTGGATGCCCTGCGACTGGGTGGCCATGGCAGGGGCGACTCTGAGGCCGAGGGATGCAGCCTAAATCGGTTCCAGCGGGTCCCTTCCCATCAGTTTTTGTTTGTCTGAGAAACTATTTCTCCTTCACTTTTGAAGGATAGTTTTAGAATAGAGAATTAGATAGATATAGAATATAGATACAGAATGCACAGTTGGTGGTTATTTTTTTCTTTCAACACTAAAGATTTCATTTCACTCTCTTTTTTCTTATGCGTTTTTTTGATTAGGAAGTTCATTATAATCTTTACTGTTCTTCTACAGGTAAGGTGATTTTTTTTTCCATGCTTACTTCTTTCAAGAATTTCTCTTTGTCTTTGGTTTTCAGTGATTTGAATATGGTATGTTTAGGTATGATTTTTTTTTTTTAACATTTATTTGGTGTTCTCTGAGTCTCCTAGATACGGTATTTGTCTAATTAATTTTGGGAAGTTCTCAGCCATTATCACTTCAGATACTTATTTCTGCTCCATTGTCTCTTTGTTCTCCTTCTGGTATTTCAGTTAGACATATGTTCTACTTTTTGATATTGTCCCACCGTTTTTGGATGTTCTGTTTTTTTTTTTCATTCTTCTTCTTTTCATTTCAGTTTGGGACCTATCTTCAGATTGATTCTTTCTCAGCCATGTCAAGTCTCAGCCCATTGAAGGCATTCTTCTTTTCTGTTACTGTGTTTTTTATTTGAAGTATTTTGTTTTGATTCTTTAGAGTTCTGTCTCTTTGCTTACTCATCTGTTCTTATATGTTATCTACCTTTTTCATTAAAGCCCTGAGCATATAAGTCATGGTTATTTCACATTTCCTATCTGATAATTCCAACATCTATGTCATAAGATATTGTTCTGGTGGTTGTTTCATTTCCTCAGACTGTTTGTGGTGTTTTTTCCCTTGCCTTTTGGCATACCTTGTAATTTGTTGTTGAATGTTAGGCATCTTGTTTCAGGTAATGGGAACTGAGATAAATAGGCCTCTAGTGTGAGGATTTATGTTAATCAAGGTAGGAACTGGGTTGTGTTTAATGTTTATTGTAGCTGTAGATATCAGGGGTTTCAAATACCCCTGTTGTACTTGATTTATTGGCCTTTCCTTTTGACTTTAGAACTTTCCCATGTTCTGTTCCTCAGAGAGTTTCATACAGTTCTTTCACCTGTAATCCACTGTTACTTTCCTTGAGTCCCATTTGTGTGGTGTTGAGATATGAACAAGGAGTACCATTTTATGATTAAGTCTCAGATTTTAAATGGGCTTGTGTCTCCTGGCTGTGACCATCACAAGTGGTATAGCTTTTCCCCCTACTTCCCATTCCCTTCCTTGCTGATAGTGTTTCCGATCTATTCCTTAAAGCCCTGTCCTGTGCTGACTGTGGGTTGTTGTTGTATTCTGCCCTCTCTTTGCCCCCCACTCCTCTTAGGTGAAATAAGAAACCTATAAGTTGGAGGGGGTAGAACTTCCATTCTCTAGCTGGAATAAGGTTTCAAAATGGTGCTCTAGCAAAGTCTTTTCTTCTGGAAAGTTGGCCTTTGTTATGGAAAATGCTCTGGGCATTTTTCACAGTTGTTACTCGACCCATCTCCCCACCCCCATATGGGAGATCTTTTTTGGATCCTCATGGTGAGAACCTGGTAGAGTTTCTAGAAGGAATGCCCACAAAGATATACATCATCTGTAAGACTGTGGCCTCCAGGAATTTCTTATTCTTTTTTTTTTTTTAAGATTTTATTTATTTATTTGACAGAGAGAGAGCACAAGCAGGGGGAGTGGCAGGCAGAGGGAGAGGGAGAAGCAGACTCCCCACTGAGTAAGGAGCCCGATGTGGGACTCGATCTCAGGACCCTGGGATCATGACCTGAGTGGAAGGCAGACGCTTAATCTACTGAGCCACCAAGGTGCCCTGGAAATTTCTTATTCTTACAATAGCCCACACTCAATCTCCAGCAGTTCATCAAAATTACCATTTAAGTGTCCTATCAGTTCATGTCTCCAGTGGCTTCGACTTTGTGTAAGCAGATCTTGGTTGCTCTATCTCTGTGGACACACCAGCTTTCCGTATTTGGGGGTGGCAGTTTGGCTTGTCATCTTAGTTCTCTGATGAATCCAAGTTGTTCATTTTAAGTTTCATTCTTTTTTAAGTTTGTCCAGCTTTTTCCTGGACAGGAATGATGACTTTCAAGCTCTTTACATACAGGACTGAAAACAGACATCTCTCCTGGCTATATTTTTAATTTCTAAGGTCTCTAAATGTTTTGCAAATAAAGAGCTATTCTTGTTTTACGGTATTCAGATCTTTAACATCTTCTTTTCTCTTTTTTTGAAGTTTGTATTTATTTATTTAAGATTTATTTATTTATTTGACAGAGAGAGAGAGCACAAGCAGGGAGAGTGGCAGGCAGAGGGAAAGGCAGGCTCTCTGCAGAGCAGGGGGAGCCTACTGCAGGACTCGATCCCAGGACCCCGGGATCATGACCTGAGCCAAAGACAGATGCTTATCTGACTGAGCCACCCAGGCATCCTTAAGTTTTTCTTTAAATTCCAGTTAACATACAGTGTAATAATTAGTTTCAGGTGTACAATACAGTGATTCAGCATTTCCATGTAACACCCAGTGCTCATCACAACAAGTATATTCCTTAACCCTCCTCACCTATTTAACCCATCCCCTACCCACCTCCCACCCCAAAAAAAAGAGAAAGAAAAAACTCTTAAAAACATCTTTAACATCATTTTTTTTTAAGATTCTATTTCCTTGAGAGAGAGAATGAGAGAGAGAGAACACAAGTGGTAGGGGGAGGGGCAGAGGGAGAAGCAGACTCTCCGCTGAGCAGGGAGCCCGATGCACCCAGTACCCTGGGACCATGACCTGATCCTAAGACAGACGCTTAACTGAGCTACCCAGGCACCCCAATCTTTAACATCTTTTAAAGTTTTCTTCCATTTTCTTATTCTGTTCTCTTGGTTATTATTTCTTTTATTGAGTTTTGTACCTCTTTTTCATTGTGTTAGTTCCAAATGCTTTAGCTTCCTATGCATATTTATCTTTATCCTTGTTTGCTTGTTGTTTACCTATGTAGTCTATTCATGAAAGTTTGCCCTAAGTACTCTTTTCGGGAAAAGGGTTTTAGGTCAAGGGTAACACCAGGGCAGTGTGTGACTCAGTGTGAGCAGAAGGGGAAACATCTGGCCCAGGTATCCCAAAGATTGTTCTTTACTTAATTGCCCATGTGTTTTCTCATGTCTTTAATCTGTGAAACATGTCTGGGCTTGCTCTTATCTGCTCATTTAAAAAATGTTTTCTCCTTTGTCAGATTGGGCTGTAGATTTACTCTATTCTTTTGTTTTCACCAAACCACTTCCTATTTTTTAAGAAGTCCTCAACATTTTAATTTTAAGGATGGCATCTTTTCTTCTCCAGCTATTTTTTTCTGTAATTTCAAGAAATTTGGATTGAAGGAGAAAGTAACTTAATAATAGATTTAACTACTACCATTGTTAATAATGAGTTAATACTAATTGCACATTTACTCTCATAGGGTTTCTGGACTGTATTCCAACATGAGGAGAGGTCGCCCCCAATACCAAAGCAATTCTTGGACACCAGCAAGTGTGTTCAAGAGTTCAACTCAACTCTCACACTGTCTGCTCAGAGATAGCATCAGATTCCACAGGTTAAGGGCTCAGTCCTACAGCACTCCTCCCCCCACCCCGCACCCCCGCTCCCCTGACACCACCACCACCTTCAGACACTAGTCCCAAGTCCCAGGCTGTCACTTGTGCTTCTGACCAACTGACTACAGATTGCAGTTCCAATGACCTCCTCCTTAGGTTCAATTAATTTGCTAGAGTGGCTCATAGAACTTAGAGAAACACTTTTACCAGTTTATTAAAGGATATGATACAGGATATGAATCAACAACCAGTGACGACATACATAGGTCAGGGTGCCAAACAAAGGAGCTTCTATCCTCATGGAGCTTGGGGTCTGGCTTGTTGACATGTGAGAGTTTTCTGGTTCCCCAAGCATGGAAGCTCTCCAAAAAAGGTCAAAAAGCTGTCCTCTTGTTTTTTGTTTTTTGTTTTTTTAAGATTTATTTATTCTGAGAGAGAGCGAGCGAGTGCACGTGAGTGGGGGGAGGGGCAGAAGGAGAGGGAAAGAATCCCAAGCAGACTACCCACCAAGCACGGAGCCCGATGCAGGGCTCAGTCCCATGACAGTAAGCTCATGACATGAGCTGAAACCAAGAGTCGGATGCTCAACCAACTGAGCCATCCAGGTGCCCCTGTCCTTTTGGGGTTTTATGGAGGCTTCATTACATAGTCATGATTGGTTAAGTCATTGGCCATTGGCTGATTCAACCTTCACCCTTCTTCCCTCCTTAGAAGTGGTGGGAGTTGGGAGGTGTACTGAAATTTCCAAGCCTTTAATCATATGGTTGGTCCTTCTGGCAACCAGCCCCCACCTTTGGGTGGGTTCCAGAAGTCACCTTCATTAATAACTAGATACCCATTTTACCTTTATGGCTCTGAAGCGTTTTCAGGAACTGTGAAGACCAGATAGAGTTTTTAAAATACATCCCAATATGTGCCAGGGAACATGCTAAATGCCTTCAGTGTATTATCTCTTTTCATCTTTACATCAACACAGTAACATGGATGTTGTTATTTGTATGTATACTTAAGAAAAATGAAGTTTAAAAACATTAACCTGCCCAGGATCCCACAGCTAAATCTGTGTCGGAGCCAGGATATGAACCTAGCCTGTCCGACTGATTGAACAAACAGATCCATTTAAACGCTAGCCTAAAACTGTACATGCATAGCTTCTACCCCATCAAACTCATTGACTTCAGTTCCTCACCCACCTTGCTTTTTATCACTTAAGTTGTTTCACTCTTTGTTTCACTCTTAAAATGTAGTTCCCTCCTACTAGGACCAAATTTTGTACATCTTTCAAGACCCAGCTTTAAATACCACCTCAGCTGCGGCACTGTTGTCAGTCTTCCAGCAGAAATAAATCTCTTTTTACCTCATTTTACATTTGTTTGATCTCCTTTCTAGGACTGTCTGCTTTCTCCTTTAATATAGCCATTGGGTGCAAACGGTTCTTCCCTACTAAACTGTAAGGTCACCAGGAAAAAGATTTGTGCCTTTTATTATTTGTGTCCTACATCTGTATTATTCCTAGCATTGCCTGACATGTAGCATTTCAGTAAGTACTATTAATAAATAATTAATGTATATTTATTCAGTTTAATTTTTGTCTTTATAACTGCATCCTTTTAAATCAATTTCTACATCAGGGTTGTTGACTTATAAATATATGTGTGGATTTTATTTAAATATGAGTAGGGATCTTGAGCATATCTGTTTTAATCCTGCTGATGGGATTAATATTTATGAATATCCAAGAAATGGAAAACAGTTTTAGAACTAATTAGGTGGAGACTCCTTTATTATACTGGCATCAATAAAAGTATCTAAATTTGAATGAAAATTTCAGGGAAATTCAAGATATTCGGGAGTCATTTGCATGCTAAATAAACATTTTGATTTCTTCTTCTAGAAGTTAAATAATGTGGATTATAATATGGAAGATGATTCCCAAATCAAAAGTAAGCAACAAATAAATCATTATTTCTGTCACATAAACCTAGAAGGAAAATAGCATGTATCTGCCAAGTTTTAAAATTCATGTCACAATTTCACAAAGCAATTTGGTTATAAAGTATCTTTCTTTGTAATACTACATAGCAATGAGACTTGGGCCACTTCATTTTTTTAAAAGACTTTATTTATTTGAGAGAGAGCGAGCGCGAGAGAGAGCACAGGGTTAGGGAGAGGAAGAAGCAGGCTCCCCGCTGAGCAGGGAGCCTGATTCAGGGCTTGATTCCAGGACCCTGAGATCATGACCTGAGCCTAAGGCAGATGCTTAACAACTGAGTCACCCAGGCACCCCAGACCTGTGCCACTTCAAACAAGTGACGTGTTAAACATAGAATAGCAAAGATTTATTAGCAAGATCATTTTTTTCTGTTTCAGAAGATCACAGAATTTGAGAATTACGAGTTTTATCTATACAGTGATTGTCTTAAGAATAACCTTTACCATTTTCCAATGATAGGACATTCTTTCTCATAAGACATCCCATTCTACTGTTGGATAGAATTTTATGTTTAAAAAGTTATTCCTTACTTTAAACTAAAATGTTTTTAAAATCTCGGTTTTTTGGAGCTTCTTTCTTACCTATACTTCGAAACTTTAGAATCTATAAAAACCTTAAGATTTTTAACACTAACTCTCATGTGGGGGGCATCCAGCAGAATGAGATAGAACATAGGCTATGGGGCTATAGCTATTTATTTATATGAGTTTCCTGAAAGCAGATGTTTATAAATCAGATTGTTAACAGTATAAGAGGATGCTAAACCTAAATCATCATCATTGTGTAGCATTATTCCTCTGCTTTAGTTTTCTTAATTCAGTATCATTATATTTTAAATTTGGAAATAGTGGTGAAATTGTATTAGTTTGAGAAAGGGGGAAGAAATCTTTTTCTTATGCTTCTCACTTATAAGCTTCCATGAAATATGCCTAATCTGTTGAGAGACACCATTGGGAACAACCAGTGCACAGCTTTGAACTCATTGTAACTGCCACATATTTTTCAGTGACTCCTTTATGTGATAGATTACTCTCAGGAGCAAATAATTTGCAGCTCTTCTCACATTCTGTTAGAGTTTTTATTTTTAATAAAGTGCTATGATTAATAGCCTAATGTAATAGTTGTTTCCCTGTTGAGTGTAAATGCTTCATTTGAATGTCTTTAATCTGAAGGAACAGTTGTTTTATTGGACTCTGGTTGTTTTTCTGTGCTTCTCAAGGTTTTTTGATTGCTTTCTTTGGGCTTTTTATAGTGGGAGGAGAAAATGAACTTCTCTATCAGAATTGTGGAGTAGGACCCAATAGAGAAATGTTAAGGATGAATACTGACATACTTGAACATTCATAAATATATTTTTATGATAATTTTGGAATGGGACAAGCATCTATTGGAATTCTGATTGATTTTCCAATGTCAATTATGAAAATACCTTGTCTCTTTGGACTACTGGTATTCTAATGATATTACATTATAGATGCTTTCTGAAATGCCAGGGTGCTTTCACTAAGTTGTTCTTTGTTTTTGTTGTTTTGGGGTTTTTTTTTTAATTTATTTTTTGCAAATTAGATTTAAAGTATAAGGTAAGACAGGTAGAAAAAATCATTGAAAAGTTGAGAAATTGTGCATTGAGTTTTTACAAGAATCTGGTGCCCCACTCATCAATAGACAGTTGTTCTTTGTTCTTGCTCTTGAAGTGGTGATACCCTTCAGCCTGGTCATTCCTACATCCACTCTCAGGAACGTGACTGGGAGCAGAAGTATAGGAAACACTTCTATATAACCACAGAGCAATTTTCCTTTTGTTCAGAAATCCAGAGTTTCAGGTCAGACTTCTTTGGCACTAACCATTGAGTACTTCATTAGTCCTAACCAGAAGCCAGCTACATTTGTTAATAGTGTGGTAGGCTAATAAGAAAATTTGAAAGGTTATCTTGTGAAATTGAGTATTGAAAGCATCTAACTTTTATTTGAAAAATAAGTTGGGTGAAACTTTTACAAAATAGAGAAAAATACATCAAGATTAATTTGGAAGTTGATTAGCATATGTGCATATGTGTACTTATATATACACAGATGTTATTCTGGCCTTTTTTTTTTGGCTAATAAGGGTATTTTGCTTTGTCTTAGAATTTAGGGAGAGCTGCTTATTTTTGTATAGTTAGTTAAAAGTCTTTACTTTCAGGGCATCTGGGTGGCTCAGTTGGTTAAGCGTCTGCCATCAGCTCAGGTCATCCTGGGATTTAATTCTGCGTCAGGCTCCCTGCTCAGTGGGGAGTCTGCTTCTCTCTCTCCCTCTGCCCCTCCCCCTGCCCCTTTTCTCTCTCTCTCTCTCTCTTTCGCTATCTCTCTCTCTCAAATAAATAAATAAAATCTTTTTTTAAAAGGTCTTTATTTTCGGGCGCCTGGGTGGCTCAGTCGGTTGAGCGACTGCCTTCGGCTCAGGTCATGATCCCAGGGTCCTGGGATCGAGTCCCACATCGGGCTCCCTGCTCTGCGGGGAGCCTGCTTCTCCCTCTCCCACTCCCCCTGCTTGTGTTCCCTCTCTCGCTGTGTCTCTCTCTGTCAAATAAATAAATAAAATCTTTAAAAAAAA
>NC_138377.1:100130399-100146485 GCF_054177405.1 Leptonychotes weddellii
AGTTTCTACAAAGGAAACAAATGAGCATAGCAATTTAAGTAAAAATAAATGTTTTTTCTAATGACTAGAGCTTAGAAATTTTTTTAAAAAAGAATTTATTTGAGAGAGAGGAGGGAGCACAAGCAGGGGAAGTGGCAGGAAGAGGGAGAAGCAGGTTCCCCACTGAACAGGGAGCCCCACTGCAGGGCTCTGATCCCAGGATTCTGGGATCATGAGTTGAGCTAAAGGCAGATGCTTAACCCACTGAGCCACCCAGGTGCCCCTAGAAATGTTTTAAATACAATGGTTTTTTTTTTATTACAGTGGTACCTCTTTGAAAGAGTATTTTTAATTATTGTAATAGTTTAAAAGTAACTAAGAACTTATATTTCTGACCATGACAGAGTAACTAGTACTGGACTAGCCCTCTTGATGTAAACAGCTAGAAAATTGGACAAAATACATAATAAGTATTTTCAGACATTTGAAAACATGCAAGACCATAATCCCTAACAGAAGGGAAACAAGTGAGAGGAGCCCCATAGTCAACCCCCAGCTCTCTGCCTGGAAGCACTTTCCAGACTGCACCACAGGGTTGGGAGAAGGGAGCAGACAGCTTAGCAGTCTCAAAGAGCTAAGGAGACAGACATCAGAGTTTAGGGTGAGAAAGGTAATTGGAATTTGTGGAGCAGCCCATTAGAGAGAAATGAAATGTGCAGAGAAGCTCAAGAAAGCTGTATAGTGTTCCCTTGACTCTTTCACTAAATACTGAGCTGCACATACACAGAGCAAGACTCCACAAGTTTAGCAAAGAACATCTACTAAGGAAAGACCAATTACTGGAGAGCTGGAAAATTCCTGGAGCATACAAAGGGTTGAGAAATATTATATTCTATCCAATCAGAGTATAGAGAACTTGTTGAACACCCCATGTCTTCAGTGGAGACTACAGAAAGGCTATATTGTGAGAGTAGGGCTAATATAGATCTAGACGCAAGGCCACTGTAGAACCATCATTAACAGTTTAAAACCAACCTTGGAAGGAACACGTTGATCTGTGAGGTTAACTGCCGGACAGAACAAAGTTCAACACTCTGCTAAGGAAGACAAAAAATCCAAACAACCAACAGGTTAGCATACATGATGTGTAACATATAATCAAAATTAGTTGAGAGGCAAAGAGAGGAAGAAAGGAAAGAAAGGGGAAGGGAGAGAAGAAGAGAAAGGAAAGGAAAAGGTAAACCATAACCTGGAAAATAAAGTAGCTATTATAAGTATGTTCAGGGATATAAAGGAAAACATGAACACACTGAGGGAACAAATGGTGGTTCAGTAAAGAAATGGAAATATAAAAATTTGGAATGGAAATTTGAGTACAATATAATATACAAGTAACACTTGGAAGAGTAGAAGTTTCCAGGAAATAAAAAAAAAACCTTAAGGAAAATCAATGATGCTAGCAAGTATAAATTTATCTTTTCAACTATCTTGATGAACTGTGCCTAAAGGTTCACTTAAGTTAATGCTAATATAATCACTATTAACATAGATCTACACATTTGGAACATTCTTATATAGCTCTGTACAAGCAGTATAAAAATAATTTTAAAGAATTACATAAGTGCTGTATAGGATAGCAAAATAAATTTATTAGTGTTACAAGTGAGAAATTGTATGGCCTTTAGGTTATTGGTAGCTCAGTAGATCTCATCAGTGTGATACAGATACCAAGAATCTATTTTAATCTTTGATTACAATAACAAAAATATATAGTATCCTTATTTATGTTTTGGTCATTTAATTTCAAGAGTTTATAGAAATGTTTTGAAACTATATTATAAAGGGAACAGAAAAAAGAACTGGGAAATTTTTATCAAAAGAAGAGGACTATCCTCAAATACTTGCAAGTAGTCTTTGTTCATCAGTTTTGTTTCTTAAAAAAAAAATGAAAGTAGTCTCTGGCAGTTCATTCATATGAGTGTGGTATTTAAAAATATTGAAAGTTCTGTTTATATGGAGACTTTTTAAAAACTTTTCAAAATAATTTTAGAATTGCAAAAGTGTTACAAAGAGCACAGAGAGCTCTTGTAGTATACTCTTCACCCAACTTCATCTAATGTTAACATCTTAAATAATCATGGTACAATAAACAAAACTAAGAAAACTACAAACTTTATTCTGATTTTACCAGTTTTTCCACTAATGTCTTTTTTCTGTTCCAGGATCCAGTATTGGATCCCACATTGCATTTAGTTGTCACGTCTCCTTGGTCTCTTCAGTCTGTGGCTGTTCTTTTGTCTTTCATGCCCTTGACACTTTTGAAAAAAGTATTGGTCAGGTATTTTGTATAATCTCAATTTTGGTTTTATCTGGAATTCTCACATGATTACATTAGGTTAATGGGTTATATTAAGGTTATGGATTTTTTTGGACAAATATTACAGAATTGATGTACCCTTTCAGCACATCCATATCAGGCTTATATTACACCAATATGTCTTGTTATTTGGCAACGTCAACTTGATCATGTGGTTAAGGTGGTGTCGGTCAGATTTCTCCATTGTAAAGTTATTTTTCTTTTTGTAATTAATAGATATAAGAGATATACCTTGAGGCTGTGCAAGTATCCTATTTTCCCTTAAGCTTTTGGGGTGAAGCTTTTTAATTGCTGGGCTTTATTATGGAACAATTGGATAGTCATTCTTTTCTGTTATTGTTGCTAGGACCATACCAGATAGCAAAATTTGTCAGTCTTCTCAGCTGCTCAGTTTATCCAGACTCACTCTCCTGCTTCGTGATAGGAAGCTAGGTTTGCCAGCCTTCTGGAACTTGCTGAAGAGGGTGATAGGGAGTTTCGTATTTTAGTATGTGGTCTTAATCCCCTTGTTGGTTACCTCTGAGCTCAGAGCCTCTCTGATTTAGTTTCTCCTGAGTATAAACCTCTTGTCTCCAGGGGTGAGGTAGAGGTTTAATAGCTCCTAATTCCTGTCCCCCACATCATCCCTGTCTCCTGAAGTGCTCACAGTTCCTCAAGGTCAGTTGGTTTGAGTCTCATCAGTTGTCCCTTTTGGTGTACGTGGATCAACTCTGCTCCATTAATTAATCTGTCCACTTCCTTTTTGCTTGTATTTGGGGTTGGGATTACAGATATCTCTTAGTTTTGTCCAAAATGGAGTTTGTGTTCATATTTCCTGTTCTGTTTGTTGTTTGGGGATATTTATAAAGTGGTGTACCCAGAAATGTATTTAGCCCTCTGTCCTAAAACTGAAGCCAAAAAAAGTTTTCAGAAGACTATTTGGCATCATTTCTGAAACATTCAAATACACAAGCCTTTGGCTCAGCATTTCACTTCTAGGAATTCATCTTGCAGAATTATTTACACATGTGCACAAAGATACATGTATAGGAAAATTTTCAGAAACATTGTCCGTAGCAGCCAAAAAAATAATGGAATCAGCCTAAATGTAAGTAATAATAAGGGAATGATTAAATAAACTCTGATATGTTCATATTATAGAATAGTATGCAGCAGCTGGGAATAATGAGGTTTGTTTATACTGATGTGGGAAGCTCTTAAAGACACATTACACCATACAGTGCTTGCAGAGCAGCATTTTTGGTATCATTTTATTCTCATATTTTTGTGTGTATATATAAGTGCATAATTGAAAAGGAAAATATTTGGAAGAATATAAACCAAACCTTTAACAGTGGTATTTTGGGAATGATAAAAAGTAGAACTTTAATCCTTTTGTATACTTTTGTATTGTATAAATTACTTCTATAAGAAGCTTGTTACATTTTGGTTTTTAAATAAAAATATGAAATAGACTGCCTACAGAAGTAGTTGAACAATGACTGGTTTTCAGACAGAGGCTCTTTTAAAGAACTCTGGTAGACACTATCTCAGGAATCATTAAGGACTGCCCAAACCGGATTACTGTTTGGGGAGAAGAGATTTCGTGATCGTATAGGAATGGGAGATTCTAGGTTAACAAACTAAACAGGTTTTTCTCCTATAGAATTGCTGGGAGTCTTTAACATGCTAAAAAGTATGGCAGATCTGCACGATCTCACAAATATGATTGTTCTCTTTTTTTTTTTTTTTTAGTGGTACACTTGTTAACATCTCCCAAAAGAAATGCTCTGTGGAACTGTATTTTTGTTGACATTGCTGTTATGTTTAGAGTAATAAAGCACCATGTTAATCTGACTCAGTTTTGAGCAATGAATTTTGAATAATGCTGCTATGAATATTCCTGGGAAATAACCAATTTAGTAAATTCCTTTATGCAAGGAAATGAAGGGCTAGAAAGATGGAAATTTTTCCCATGATACCTTCAGAATCTTCTGAACTCCTTCAAAAGGTGAGAAAGAAATTTTAAAACTAATATGTTTTCAAAGAAAGATTATGAAAAAGGAGCAAAATTTGGATTTCAAAAGAAAATTTAAATGTGCCTACTTACAGCTCACTTGGCTGGTGTGAGTGGGTGTCAAATTAGGATAATTGGATCCACTTAACAGAGGGCAACATGCCCAGCACAGAATTTAATGATCTCTACCTAGAAACTGTTTTACATGCATAGATGGATTGGTTAAACTCATAATTATAAACTGCTAAAAGTGACACTTCATCAATCACAAATCTAATGTATCATTAACACCAGATCTATCAACCACAGTGTAGCTGGAGTTTGAAAGTGATTTCTCAGAAAAATGAAAATAGTTCTGATGATTTCCTCAAGGAGTATACTACATCAGGAGGGATACAATCCTTCTACGGGTATCACACAGATCACTTCAATTCGTCCCACTTCAGAGCCTGTTGAGGTCATTTGGTTTCCGTGAAAGTACTGGTGTGAAGCTGCTTCCGAGTGTTTGGGCAGCAAGTCAGAGCTAATAGCATTTTTGATGTTTGGATTTTGAAAGTTTAATACCTTTTCTCAAACATATTTCCCAGTTGCCTTTGACTTGAGTCAGATTTGCATGTTGCTGATTGCTCCAAATACGGTAGCAGTGTGCACATAGGTACAGAAGCTGAACCATCCATTCCTATTCAGTAACCAGGCAAACCTAGAGCACAGCATGCAGGACCTTGACCTCTGTACTCAGGTGTTTGGACTTCATTCTGTAGATAGTTTTGGGGAGTGATGTGTTCAGATCTTTTATTTTCAGGAGGGAACTTTGGGGGCAAAAGAGAAAGGAAGCAGCTTAACTCCTTTTTTTTTTTTTTTTTTTTATGTTCAGTTAGCCTCCTTACAGTACATCATTAGTTTTTGGTGTAGTGTTCAACGATTCATTAGTTGCATATAACACCCAGCTCATCAGAACACATCATAACTCTTAAGATAATCAGACTTAAAAAAAAAAAAAACACAAAGATTTCACTTATGCTTTGGGACACCTATGACTAATTGGTATGTGTAAAATCATTGAGTAATTTCTGGAAGAAAGACTTCAAATAGGTTGGTTATAAGCTCAGGTGTTTGAGCCACAGAAATGTCCTAGGATTCTGTAACTATTGCTATTATAACTCTATAATTACCTTAACTATACACTGGAGAAACTATGTTGAATAGTTCCAACTAGCCAGGTTAAGCCATTTCATTCTTTTTAATGATTTTATTGAAGTATGATTTACATACCATAAAATTCATGCATTGTAAGTCTACACTTCAGTAATTTTTAGTGAATTTATAAGGCTGTGTAGTCATCATCACAATATAGATACAAGATATTTCCATCCCCCCCAAATCACTTACATCTGCTTACAGTCAATACCTACTCGTGCCCCCAGCCACAGATAATCAATGATTTGTTTTCTATCACTTATAAACGTGCCTTTTGTAGTTCTTTTATATAAAAATGGAATCATGTAATATGTAGTCTTTTGCAACTGATTCTTTCATTGAGGGTAATGTTTTTGAAATCATCCACATTGTGGCATATATCAGTATTTTCTATCTTTTTATTGCTGAATAATATCTTTTATAGAGATATACCTCAATGAATCGCTGAACACTACATCAAAAACTAATGATGTACTATATGTTGGCTAACTGAACATAATAAAAAAAAAGAAGAGATATACCTCATTGTGTTTACCTATTTACCAGTGGGTGGACACTTGGATTGTTTCTAGTTTTTAAGTATTCTGAATAATGGGGGCGCTTGGGTGGCTCAGTCGTTAAGCGTCTGCCTTCGGCTCAGGTCATGATCCCAGGGTCCTGGGATCGAGTCCCACATCAGGCTCCCTGCTCTGCAGGAAGCCTGCTTCTCCCTCTCCCACTCCCCCTGCTTGTGTTCCCTCTCTTGCTGTGTCTCTCTCTGTCAAATAAATAAATAAAATCTTTAAAAAAAAAGTATTCTGAATAATGATACTGTGAACATTTGTGTAAAAATCTTTGCGTGGACGTTTGTTTTCATTTCTCTTGGGTAGATTCTTAGGAATAAAATTCCTGGGTTGTATGCTAAGTCTGTGTTTCACTTTTTAAGAAACTACCAGTAAAACTCTCTGTTCACAGATGACATCATCTTATATAGAGAAAATCATAAGGAATGCACAAGTAAACTGTTAGAACTAATAAATGAGTTCAGCAAGAGTCAGTATCTGTATACAAAAAATCATTTGTATTTCTGTATACTTGGCAGTGAATGATCTGAGATTAAAATTAAAATAATTTCATTTAATAGCATCAAAAAGAATAAAATACTTACGAGTAAATTTAACCAAAGAAGCGTAAAACTTATGTTCTGAAAGCTATAACATTTTTTAAAGAAATTAAAGATCTAAATAATAAAAGGAGACAATTCGTGTTCATCACTTGGAAGACTTAATACATTCCCACCAACAATGTAGTAGGATTCCAGTTCTTCAGTGCCCTCACTAACACTTAGTACTGTGTTGGTACAATACTCAGAACCCTTTTTGATTATATCCATTCTAGTGAGTGTGTAATAGTATGTCATTGTGGTTTTAATTTACATTTCTCTAATGACTAATGATGTTGCACTCATTTTCATGTGTTTATTAGCTGTTCTTATGTTTTCTTTGGTAAGATGTCTAAGTCTTTTGCCCACTTTTAAATTGGGTTATTTGTTGTTCGAATTGATTTATAAGAGTTCATTATATATTCTGGTCCTGAATATATATTCTGAATTATATGTTCAATTCCTTTATCAGATGTATGATTCAGAAATATTTTCTGCCAGTCTGTGGCTTGTCTTGTCGTTTACTTGGTTGTGTTTTTCTTAAGGGGCAGATGTTTTTATTTTTAATAGAATGCAATTTACTAGTTTTTTTCTTTTATGTCTTGTGCTTTTGTTGTCATGTCTAAGAACACTTTTCTAACCCAAGACATGAAGACTTCCTCCTATATTTTCTTCTAGAAGTTTTAATTCTTCCATTAAGTCTGTGAGGCATTTCGAGTTAATTTTTGTATGTGGTGCTAAGTAAAGATCTAAGTTCGTTACTTTGCATATGGATATACAGTTGTACTAGCAGCAGTTGAAAAGACTGTTCTTCCCACATTAAAATTTCTTGACGCCTTGGCCAAAAACCAATGGACCACAAACTTAGGGGTTTATTTATGGACTCTCAGTTCTCTTCCATTGATGTATATGCCTTTTCATATGCCAATACCAGACTGTCTTGATTCCTGGAGCTTTATTGTAACTTTTGAAATTTGGGAAATGCGAGTCTTCCAACCTTTTTTTTCTTTTTCAGAATTGATTCGGCTATTCTAGGTCTTTGGTATTTCTGTTACATTTTAGGAGCAGGTTGTCATCTTAATAACATTGTCATCTAATCCATGAGCATTTATTTATTTAGATCTTCTTTTCATTTAGGTATTTTTTATTTAGATGTTGTTTAATTTCTCTCCAGCAATGTGTTATAGTTTTCAGGGCACAAATCTTACACTTCTTTTGTTAAATTTATTCCTAAATATTTTGTTCTTTTTTGATGCTATCATGAGTGGAATTGTTTGTTTGGTTTTTTTAAAGATTTTTTTATTTATTTGATAGAGACACAGAGAGAGAGGGAACACAAGCAGGGGGAGTGGGAGAGGGAGAAGCAGGCTTCCCACTGAGCAGGGAGCCCGATGCAGGCTCGATCCTGGGATCATGGACCTGAGCTGAAGGCAGACGCTTAGTGACTGAGCCACCAGGCGCCCTTGGAATTGTTTTGTTAATTCCATTTTTGAGTTGTTCACTCCTAGTGTATAGAAATTGAGCTGGGGGCACCTGGGTGGCTCAGTTGGTTAAGCGACTGCCTTTGGCTCAGGTCATGATACTGGAGTCCCTGGATCGAGTCCCGCATCGGGCTCCTTGCTCAGCGAGGAGTCTGCTTCTCCCTCTGACCCTCCTCCCTCTCATGCTCTCTCTCTCCCTCATTCTCTCTCTCTCAAATAAATAAAATCTTTAAAAAAGAAAAAAGAAAAAAAAAAGAAATTGAGCTGGTTTTTGTATATTGACTGCATTCTGTGACCTTGCTCAACTTATTAATTCAAGTAGCTTTTTTTTTTTTTTGTAGATTCATTAGAGTTTTCTACACAGACACAATTAGGTCATCCACGAAAAAAAACAATATTCCTTCTTCCTTTCTAATCTTTATTTACTTTGTCTCTTTTTCTTCCTGCATTGGATAGAACTAAGTACAATGCTTACTATAAGAAATGAGAGCTGACACCCTTGTCTTGTATCCAACCTTAGGGGAAAGTCATTTACTTTTTAACCATTTAGTGTAATTTTCACTGTTGGTTTTTCAGGATGAGGAACTTTGCTTCTATTCCTAGTATGTTGAGAGTTTTTATCATGAATAGGTAGGTGTTTGATTTTGTCACATGCTTTTTCTGTATCTGCTAAGGTGATCAGTTATTCCTTTTTTCTCTCATGTGGTATATTACATTGATTTTTGGATATTAAACTAGTCTTGGATTCCTATGATAAATCCTACTTGGTCATGATGTATAACCCTTCTAATGTGTTACTAAATACAGTTTGCTAGTATTTCATTAAGAGTTATTGGATCTATGATCATGAAGATATTTATCTGTAGTTTCTTTTCCTTTGGCTTTGATATTAGAGTAATATTGGCCTCAAAGAATGAGCTGGAAGTATTTCTCTTCTGTTTTCTGAAAGAGCTGTGAAGGATTAGTATTATTTCTTTTTTTAAATATTTGATAGCATTTACCAGTGAAGCTATCTGGGCTCGGACTTGTCTGTGTGGGAAGTTTTTTAATTACTAGTTAAATGTCTCTATTTGTTATAGTTCTACCCAGATTTTGTGTTTCTTTGTAAGTAGGTTTGGTAATTTTTGTCTTTCAAGGAATTTTTCTATTTTCTTTGAGTTAATCTGATTTATTAGCATAAATTTGTTCATAATTTTACTTTGTAATTTACCAATCTATAGGGTTGGTCATATTGTCCCTTCTTTGAGTCTTAATTTAGGTAACTTATGTCTTCTATTAATTTCTTAGTCTTGTGTCTTTTTTTTAAAACTTGGCTAAAATATTATTCAATTTAATTTTTCCCAGTTTTATTGAGGTATGATTGACAAATAAATGGTAATATATTTAAAGTGTACAACATAATGATACATAATATGTATACGGTGTGAAAGGGTTCCCACAATCAAGTCAACAAGTTAATTAAAACACCCGTCACCTTACAGGGTTACTTTGTGTGTGTGTATGAGAATGCTTAAGATCTATACTCTTGGGACACCTGGGTAGCTCAGTTATTAAGCATCTGCCTTCGGCTCAGGTCATGATCCCAGAGTCCTGGAATCGAGCCCCGCATCAGGTCCTTGCTCAGTGGGAAATCTGCTTCTCCCTCTCCCACTCCCCTTGCTTGTGTTCCTGCTCTCACTATCTCTCTCTCTGTCAAACAAACAAACAAACAAATAAATAAAAATCTTAAAAAAAAAAGATTACACTCTTCACTAAGTAGGAGTTTGGGTAATTCATGTGAGACTTCTCTTTTGATAAAGGTATTTAAATTTCCCTTTAGGCACTGTTTTAGCTGCATCCCATAATTTTTAATTTGTTGTGTTTTTATTTTCATTCAGTTAAAGATTTTTTTTTTAAGTTTTTCTTGTGATTTCTTCTTTGATCCTTGGGTTACTTAGAAGTGGGTTGTTTGATTTCCAAAAATTTGGGGTTTCCCTATATTTCTTTGAATTCACATACTTGGGTGCTCTGTTATTAGATGTATATGTATTTATAATCGATATATTCAAAGAAAAGATACACAATTCAGTGATAATAATTGGAAATTTTAATATTCTCTCAAAAACGGATTAAAACAATTAGAAAAAGTTAAGAGTACAGAAAACTTAACTCTAACAACCACCTTGGCCTAACTGATATTATAGAATCTCCACCCAACAACTACAGATACAGATTTTTTTCAAGCACATACAAAATAATCTCTAGGATACACCATATGCTGGGACATAAAACAAGTCTCAGGAAATTTTAAAAGACTGAAACCATACAAAGTATGTGCCTGATCACAACAGAATGAAATCAGATATCCACAGCAGGCCGGTTCTTTGTCTGGGGCTTGCTGTAGAAGTAGTAAATTCTTCAAGCTCAGGGTTCTTCTCCTGTAACAACCTGCTGCATGTGTACGCATCCATCCCGGGTCCTTTACATTGCCTTTGTGGGGCTTGGGAGGCATGGGGAACTGATGAAAACAAACAAGAAGCTCTAGCTATTGCCATTGCCCCGAATAATACAGTTTTGTCTCTGATGCAAGACTTGTGTTTCTGCCAGTGCCCATAAAACAATAATAGCCTGTCTTGTTAGCTCATAAGTAAGGTAAATCTCAGACCCTGCATAGTTCCTGACAGTTTTCTTGAGTTCTTTGAACATATTTTTAACAGCTGCTTTGAAATCTTTGTCAAATCTAATATCCAAGGACCCCGAGACCTTTTGTATTGACTGCATTTTTTATATTAGCCTCTGAGTATAAGTCACACTTCATTTCTTTGCATGTGTCTTCATTCTTTGTTGACTGTTAGGTATTTTGGGGAGCATATTGTAGCAGCTGTGGGTCCTCATTCCTCCTTCCCCCCCCCCCGCCAGAGCTGTTCTTGTTTTGTTTGTGCAGTAAGCTTGCCTAGACTAAATCCTGGACATCCATCTTCCCCACACTGTGCAACCACTGATGTTTCTTCTTAGCTTTTGTTTTTCATTTTGTTTTTATTCTTAAGCCTGGCTTTCTAGGGGTAACCCTTGTGTCTGTTTGGATTAGTGTTTAGCCAAACATCAGTCAGAAGTTGTGCTCAAACACCTCCAGCCAGTAAGCCTTCCACCCTTCTGGGTCTGGTGTGGTTTGGGGCATGCATTCAAACTTGAGGTCATTTTTCAGTCTGCCTCAGCTCTTGCTTTCCACGGGGTCTCTCACTGGTCCTCTGAATACACACGTAGGTTCTGCTGGCCAGGGATATATGGGTCCCCTGGACCTCCTGCTGGCTCTGCCGCACACACGGCTTTCAGTCTTCCTGGGGCATGTGGAGAGCTTATCGAGCCTTCTTCGTGTTTTTTCACCCCAAACTCCCTGTTAAATCCTGCTAGTCTATCGTCCACTCTTTGCTCCGGGAAAAGATCACAGCCTCGGGCTGGCAGAGACGCTGGCCCTTCCTCTTCACTTGCCACCAAGATTACCGCTCCGATGATACTCCACGTCAGATGAGCCCCTCCGACAGCAGCCACCGGCTTCCAGGGCCTGCCCGGGCTCTGTTGAATAACTGCTCCGGCAGAGCTGGGGAGCTCGGAGCACACACAGGAGGAACGGCACACGCACTGCTGATTTTCACAAATAAATGCTTCTTGGTTTGCTGTATGCCTTTGGGCAGTTTCCAGTCTTTGACAGTTTTGTGCAACTTTATACTTGTTTTTTTGGGAAGAGCATCTGTTGACGTCCTCAAACCATCATGCTAGAAGTCTGAAGTTCCCATCTGCATCATTTGCGGTTGATCCTGGTGTAACTTCATTGCCTGTTTGATTCTCTGGGATCACATAAGACTCTTCCTTACCCGCCCAACTAGAACATGGAACAGCAGAAAAAGAACCAACTTGGGGAAAGTGGGTGTGAAACACTAGGACCAGAATGGACATGGATTGGGGCGGCTGGGTGGCTCAGTCGTTAAGCGTCTGTCTTCGGCTCAGGTCATGATCCCAGGCTCCTGGGATCTAGCCCCTCATCAGGCTCCCTGCTCAGCGGGAAGCCTGCTTCTCCCTCTCCCACTCCCCCTGCATGTGTTCCCTCTCTTGCTGTCTCTGTCAAATAAATAAAATCTTAAAAAAAAAAGGAATAGACATAGATTTTTCCCATAGTTAACTAGGAATCGTTTACGATGACCTGGCATTACCTATACTTTTATTCTAGGTATAACTGATAAAATACATTTGCAAAGCACATGTTTATATAACATAATTATATAAATGTTATTTGTATGTACTTTGAATCAGCTAGAAAGATTAAAATACTGTGTGTGATGAGATTCTAGCAACACTGTCTCCATTGCACTAATGGTCTCCCTGAATTTTCTTCCACTTATTAATTCAATAAATACACATTTATTATCTAAGGTATACACAGGCACAATGAGTGATGCCAAGATGAAGCAGATACAGATTTTGTCTTCCGGGAGCTTATAGGTTAGCATGATTGAGTGTGAACATGACAAATATACATGGGAAGCGCTGGATGCCATTAAAAACTTACAGATGTGTGCTGTAGAAGTTCCATAGGCTAATTGAAGTTTCCCTGTCTGACGATTCTTTCAGTTATCACCCATTACTTCTGTGCCCTGGTCCTTCCTGCTTACATTCCCCTCCTGGTTGCCTTTATACTTACCTTCTTCCGTTTGTCACCCATTCAAGCTAATTGTGGTGTTAATGGTGGGGAGCATTTCCAGTTTATAGACAAGGTCACTGAGATCAGAGAGACTAAGTGACTTGCCCAACTTCACATTATTAGGAAGTGGCAGAGTCAAGTTTTGAACACAAGGTCTTTGTACTTGAAATCCTGGGCTTTTTCCAGTATGCTCTTACATTACAAATTTCCTCTCCTCTCCAGCCAGCAGATAGTTGGGAAAAATATAGCTTAGTGAATCGGGTCAGACTTGGAAGCAGTTTTTACTTAGTGTGTTTCTGGATGGGCACAGAAGTGAGGCAACAAAGCAAGACTGTCTTCAGGCTACTCTTTGAACCATTTCCCACTAAGGGTTTTTTAGTGACTTACTTTACAATAATCAGATTCATATTTTTGGTTTCTTCTTACACATTTCTCTGGCGGATGTTGGATCATTATTCTGGAAACAGCATGTTCAGAACCAGATTTGCCATCTCTCCCTCAGTCTCTAGTCTCTTAATATTGCCGTTCTCCTTGAATGACACCACCCACCACCCATTCTCCCAAGCCAGAAACCTGGGAGTCCTCGACTCCTTTCTGACCTTCCCCCCAGCCTCCAATCCTGTCATTTCCATCCTACCTCCTGAGGTTGCTGTGTGAATAAACTGACACAGTATATGAAAAAGAACTCTGAAAGCTGTGAAGGAGAGGTATGTTCTCTGAGGCAGCACATCTGGATAAGAATGTCAGGCCTTACAGGCCGTTCAGATGTAACTTACAGCGTGCACACTTGGTCAGCGGAGTGTGGACTTGTATCTTCTGGGACTGTGGCTGGGACTTCAGAGTCTTACGTTCTGATGGCACTCCGTGCTCTTCAAAGTACTTTCTCATAAGGAGAGGAAAAGGGAGAGTGAATGAGTTGCCCATGATGACACAGTTGATAAGTAGCACAGGAGGAGTAGAACTCCTCTTGGCGTAAACTAAAAACCAAAGTTGGTTTTAACACTACATCATTCACCGTCTGTGACCTAGGGTGAGCGGTTTAGCCCTTTTAAATGTCAGTCTCTACATATAAGACAGAAGTAAAATGACCGTAAGGATCCAGCGAGGCCATATGAAGAGCCAGAGAGCCATGTAGAGATGGTGGCTGTTGGATGACTCTTGCCCCTTCCCCACCTAAGTAGTGACTTTAGGTTCGTCTTCTCTGTACTTTCCCTTAGAGAACTTACTGTGGCATAGTTATTGACTGCCTTACTTTAGATTCTCTTGCAGTTCACAGGCCTTTCCTGGAGGTTGTTGACCTACCATTCCACTGAAAATTAGGTCCAGAATTTTCATGTTTTCCTCTCTGCCTCTCTTCCACTAATTTTCCCACTAAGGTTATGACACAACTCAGATGAACTCCTTTAGTTAAAAATTGTGAGATTTTACTTATACTTTCTGGCCCCAAGATGCAGGAGATTTTCGGTTCAATATTAGGAAAATCAGAAGTGTCCAACAACAGAATGGACTGCCTTAAGGAGTAATAAAGTCACCCATGACTACAAGTGTACAAACAGAGACTTTTGATGAGCGGAGCTTTGACTTGCCACCGCTTCATCTATCCCATCCAGTTCCTGAGTCTGCAAGCCACGGTAATACATATTGCAGAGAGCACCGTAACAAACAGATAAGCTACCTAAGTACTGTGTTTTTATGGTTTTGACATTTTTGATTCATGTTTTTATATTGTTGTAGTTAAATGAGTTGAAAAAGATAGCAAGTAAAATATTAGTAAAGTGAGGAAGGTTGTCTAACTTGCCTGGGTATTGCCGAATTACAGAGAGCAGAGTTTATTATTAGACAAAAGTTAAAGATGTGTCTCTTGAGTCTCCTGCAGAGCTGAAGACACCAGCTCTGCAGTGAGGTCATGATAGCCTGGGCCTATGTCCAGAGCAGCTAGGCTCATCCATGTTATTCCGTATTTGATAAAGTAGCTAAAAGTATTGAGGTTTTATCATAGGTGAAACTTTTATGTGCAAAGTTTGACAGATGTTGCATGCTGCTTTCAGAATTAAAGAAAATTACTTGGTCACTGCTGTGTCCTTCTGTGAGATGTTTTATTCTCAGCCGTCACCCTCCCTGTCCCTTGCCCACAGCCATTATAGTGACCAGAAAGTCTGCTTGCTCTACAGTGATGTGTCCGAATAGTGCCCATTAGTTTTCAGTAGTTAACCCTGGCCTGCATGTTAGCCTTCAGTTTAATGGCCTTTTTTATGTTCATTCATTTTATTTTATTTCCCATCGTGGTTTTGTTTATTTCTTTTTTGTTTTTTGTTTTTTCTGTTCTCTTTTTTAAAACCGTCGTGGTTTGCCCTTCATATTCCCCAATGTTTGCACATGACAAGATGTTGCCATCCCAACATTACCTCCCACTTCACTGACCAGTGCCACTACTGACCATCTAGCACCAGCCACAGCGGGACCACTGCCTTCAGCTCCTCGGGATGTCGTGGCCTCCCTGGTCTCTACCCGCTTCATCAAACTGACGTGGCGCACACCTGCATCAGATCCTCATGGAGACAACCTTACCTACTCTGTCTTCTACACCAAAGAGGGGATTGCTAGGTAAGTGTCCGTATGTCTGGAGCCAGCTGGTTGCATCTTGGTCTATCCCAGGCCAGTCATGCTCACCCTGGCTCTTTGTTGTGCAGAATCTATACCAATTTTTGTTCCAGAAAATATCACTAATATGCATAATTCCCAATTTTAGGTCATTAAAATTTATCCCAATCAGACTGAAGTCCTGATATTCTTTCCTGCCTCTCTGGAATGACTTGGGGAGAGGGTAGATAGAGGTATTTAGATGGAAGTATTAAAATATAACTAGGGTTCCTCTTTTTTCATAAGGTTCAGTCAGCACAGCCTATAGGACATGGCTTCCTTAGAACATACAGATTCTAGAAATTAAGGTAGACTTAATTTATAGAAGTAATCTTAAATGAATATTTGCCTGCACCCATATGTGGAAGTGGGCTGCTGAGCTCCCGGGGGGTCTCCTTGATGACACAAGAGTAATTAGTAGCTAATTTTCCTAACCGCATTTTCATTAAGTTCCTCTCTATCTCCACCTCTTTCAGGAGCTCACATTGCTTCTTCACTGCTTATGGGAGGTTGTGCAGAATCCCCCGGCCACTTTACTCATAGTCCAGCTTTATTGTATCTGTCCAGCCTTCCTTTTCTCTCCTCCCAGTTTAACTCCCT
>NC_138377.1:100146985-100213888 GCF_054177405.1 Leptonychotes weddellii
CAGGAATTTTTTAATGACGTATCTCTGTATTTTGATGTGCATGTAAATGCCCAAAGCAGTGATTCTCAGCCAGCGACAGTTTGCCTCCATCCCTCAGTGGACATTTGGCCATGTCTGGTGACATTTTTGGTTATTAAACCTCAGATGAGAGAGGATGCTTACTGTCATCCAATGAGTAGAAGCCACAAATGCTGATAAACGTCCTGCAGTGTACAGGACAACCCCTTACAACAAAGAATTATCCCACCCCAAAGCTCAATAGTGCTAAGGTTGAGAAAACCTGACACGAAGAGATCTGGTAAGATATAGGTCAGGATGTGCCACAGTTAGGTGTCAGGGAGGACAGGTTTCGAGGACAGAGAAAAACTGGGACTTTTGGATTTTTTAAAACTATATATGCTTTTGTTTTTAATGAGAATCTGTCACTTCAATTTAAAATTAAATTGTCAGGCAGGAAGACAAGGCAAGTATATATAAAGGAAGAGGAGGTGCAGGAGGATGCAATTTAATTTTGCATGTCTGGTGTTTGATGGATGGGAAAGTAAGAAAGCTTAACTGGCCCAGAGTTCTGGTAGGAATTAGTAAGAGATTATAATAAAGTGGAAGTTTAGAGCCAAATGTCATAATGCCAGTAAGAATTTGGACATAATCAGTTAAGAAGGGACCATTTTAGACTACTGAGCAAGTGTGCACTGTGATTTTATTAAATAGCTTTTTTATGAGCACTACGTAAAGAGAAGAGAAGAAATGAAGTCAGAGAGACAAATCTCCTTAATCTAGGCATGTGGTAGATATGGCCTGGACGAAGGTGAGAGTAGTGACTTGAAGTGAACAGAATAAATCTAGGGAATATTTCAAAGGAAGATTCTTGGAGACTCATGTTTTTGTCATTTAATTTGTGAATGAAGTTTATGATTTCTGAATACAAGCCATGAAGGAGTAGAAAGAACACCAAGTCAGAAGACTAGATCCTGCTTGTTTTGTAAATAGAATTTATTTAACCTTTATAAGCTTAGGTTTTCTCATCTAAAAAAATGAGGGTAGTAACTTTTCATCACAGACTTATAATAAGAATTCAGTGTGAGGATGGAAGCCACTACCTGCATTTACAAATCCCACTACTTCCTGCACTTGAAAAATCAGCCACCAGATGGCACAGTGTGTCTTGGTCATGAGATAATTCTTTTGGGTGCTTGAGTTTCTTGAGATTTCAAAGGGTCCTTCCTCTGCCTTTTCAACTATGAAATGTTCATTCTTTTTTAGTGTAAATAGTACTTTTCTGATATTAGCCACTAAATGTAAAATGCAGAGTAAGTTATTCCAGAAGTTAATAACATTTTAGAGGTGGATGAAGCCTTAGGTATCTTAGTTGAGCCCAGGAATTGGCAAGCTATGGACCCTGGGCCAAATCAGACTTGTTGCAGAGTAAGTTATTCCAGAAGTTAATAACATTTTAGAGATGGACGAAGCCTTAGGTATCTTAGTTGAGCCCAGGAATTGGCAAGCTAGGGACCCTGGGCCAAATCAGACTTGTTATTTTTAGGAGCTAAGAATATTTTTTTGTGTTTTCAAATGGTTACATTTTAATAGGTTATATAAGTAACTACTTAATATTTTCCATTTTGTCTCTTAGCCTGTAAATATTTACTATCTGGCTCAGAAAGAATTAGTGAGCTTGCCAAACCAGAATTAGAGCTCTTAATGCCTAGCCCAGCACTGTCTTAATATAAAATGTACCTTTTCCTTTCTCCTTTGACTCTTAGTTACACATTCTAACCTAAGTTCCATTGCAACCTCACCCATTTATGAGAATTGCACTTTAGAACCCACCCTGGATCTTGTCCTGAAGTCAGAAGTTTTTTTCTAGACAAGCACTTGGTTCTGGGACCTCAGACCCATCTAGAGTTAAAGCTTTTGCAGTACTAGCTAATTATTCTTTCATCTTTAAGGAATCATACGTATTACTGATTTTTTTAATTGTAGTGTTTCTATAGAAGTTTGTTCTAAGTTTTTCGTTCCCTTCACTCATTTCTCCTGGTTTTTTTTCCTTTCACACAGGAACGAACAAAAGATGTACATGGTATTATTACTACACAAAGTTTACATAGAAAGCAAATTTCCATTCATGCATTCTGCACATATCTGTGAGGCTGCTTCCACGTATGAGCATTCTGCTAAGTTCTTCTGTAATATGGGAACATGACTGAGACACTTCAATTTAAAGTAAAATAGCGCTCCCCCCAGCTATCTTTCTCAAGATAGTTCCAACTTTTTGTTTAAACTGTTACGTACAGTGAGCAAAACTGACCTAATCTGTGCTCTCACATGGAGCTTGTAGTTGGGTGAAGTGTAAAATCCCATACTTTCTTTTAGACAGTGATCATTTGTGATCAGAGCAACTATCAGAAACTTCAGAGTGTAAGAAATCAGCTGATACCTCCTTTTAAATCTTGTGATTTAGAGGGTTAGCTCAAGAGAAAATACCTGTCGATATCTCAGGTATCTTTGAGCAATAGCTTTTGGTGCTATAGTTACCCTGCTCTGGTGGACCTAACATTATATATGGACAGGGACTCTATGAAGATGATGTGGGTTCTGTTGGTTTGTTTTAAATTAAAATAAGGTAGTTTTAAAAACTATAGGAAACTACTGAAAAACACTTAAATCTCTGAAATGTAAATGTTCACATACAATCAGACAAATCTGCATAAGGTCATGTAGAACTAAACAAATTTTAATCCGTGATTTCAGGGAAAATTACCAATATCTTAAAGTAAGAATTTTAATGCGACCCGATTATGTAATTTCAAGTAATTTTGTCCAGAGTGGTTTTGGACCTTTTTATTACTCTGTCAGGATAGATACAGATCTCTCCTTACATGATCGACAATCCTTTAAGGCCAGCTATTTGTCTAAAACAAATGAATTCTTCCACAATATTTGTTGAAAACGCTTGTGTAATATAAACTGGTTTTTATTATAGTATGTACAGTAGACTGAGTATAATTATGGACAACCCTCAGTTTGTTTCCTGGAGTCAAGAGTTAAGATTTTGATATGGCATTTATCTATAGGAATTGCAATGAAAATGAAACTGCACATTCTAGAAGTATTCCTAATCAATGCTGTTTCTTTCCACACCCCTCTTTGCCCAAAGGGAACGTGTTGAGAATACCAGTCGCCCAGGAGAAATGCAGGTAACCATTCAAAACCTAATGCCAGCGACTGTGTACATCTTTAGAGTTCTGGCTCAAAATAAACATGGCTCCGGAGAGAGTTCAGCTCCACTCCGAGTAGAAACACAGCCTGAGGGTAAGTCTTCCACCTGTCTGTCAGCCCTACCTGTATGTAGACCATAGGAAGGTCTGCCTTCCATGTAGCCTCGTGTACCATAACAGTGCAGAAGGTACCAGTTCCTTGCCATCGAGGACCTTATGAATTAGTTAGGGGAGATCAAAGTAATTCACATCAAACAGTGGCAAACAGTGTAAGGCAATAGGACTCTGCTGATACACACTCAGATTTTATTGATTCTTTAAGACCTGGCTCAGATGCCTTGTAGACTCTTTCCCTATGATCCCACCTATATGATATTGTACCTCTGTAATTCTAAGGAAAGTAGGCGGTACAATCATTTCTTCAAGGAGTTTGATTAGAAGAAAGAGACTAATGTAGATGGAACCTGATTCTCTTGAGGGTATTTTAGGGATGGAAAGTGGCTATAACAAGTTTTAGCAAAAGACAAATTAATGGAAAGAGATTTGTACTTCATCTGAAGGTATTCAGCCTGTGGCAGGAGAGGTGCAAGTGCTGAAGTCAGCCCTCAGAAAATATTTTACATACTTAGCTGAACAAACCAACTTAAAATTTTTTCCATTTATTATGCCACTGTGCAGGTGAAATGAAAGAATTTCTTAGTGCCTTTTTAGGATCATATTTGTTTATGTGTATCCAATGAATATATTGAAAGTTATTTCAAGGGAATCGGGGGATTGTTTTGTTTTCCTTCCCCTTTAATAACTTAGAGGAAAGTTTCCTGTAGCAGCAGAAGTGTGACAAATCCCACTTGTCAGGCTGCACAAAAAAATGCTCTTAACATTAAGTGAATAACCATGATTCATGACTAAATAAAGCAAACAACTGTCAGAATAACCACATTCAGGTTTCTCTACTTGGGTAGCAAAACTGTCAAGCTGTGGTGCTGTTATTTAAGAAAGCTTGTTTGTTTTACATTTTGCTACGGTTTTTTTTCCTGTTCCTTAAATCTAATGGATTCTGTTAGAGAAACACCGGCACCAGAGAAATTGTTTTTAAATATAGAATGTCTACCAAAGTGTAGGCATAGGCAACCTCTGGAATTTGTGTATAAATTGGTGCTGGAACTTGTCACAAGTTCATCAGTTAGATGAAAAGCATGTAGTAAAGAGGTACGGGAACTGTTGTAGGAGTTAGAGCTGGACTGTCTTCCAGTCACATACATCCCATGGAGGGCGTCGTAGTAATCTTCTGACTGGTCTGCTTGAGTCCACGTGTTAGAATCAGAAAGTGTGCAGCTCCTGGCTCCACCACTCACTGACTTTCTGTCCTGTGGGAGCAGTTCTTAGCCTCTCAACCTCATCTGTAAATAGGGATGATAATAGTGTCCCTCTCATGTGGGTTAGTGCAAAGACATAATTTAAATACATGTAAAGCATTTTAAGCAGGCCTGATTGTAAGCATTCAATAAATGGTAGCTATTTTAAAAATCATTATTCTTTAGTCTTATTCACTTACTGTTTTTCTTCCATGCATACATTTATGTGTCCTTTCTAAACACAGATCTGATCATATCATGTCATATTCCTGCTCATAATTTTTCAGTAATTACCGAACACCTACAAGAGATGAGGCAGACTCCACAGCAGCACATTAGAAGCTCTTCACTATCCGGCTGTGTCCTCCTTCTCAGCATTCTCCCTCCCACATTCATTTAGTATTCACCCTGAACCACATTATACCGTCTTCTCACATGTCCTCCCCATTGACTGGAATAATTTTTCCCTTGGTATCTGAGGAAGCTGTTCCTTCTGGCTCCCCAGAAATCTTCCCAGTCCTTCCCTTGCCTACACACCCCCCTTTCAAAGCAGAGTTGTGTATTCTCTTTCTGTTTTCGTTACAGTCATTATGAAATCTGTAGGCACTTGTGACTTTTGCAACTATTTATATGTCTGAGTTCCCTCTAGACTGGGAATTCTTTGTGGGCTGGGACTCCGTCCATCACCACATCCCCAGTGCCTGGCAAAAGAAGCCTCGCTCTTTTTTAAAAGTTTTTTACTTTAATTCCAGTATAACTAACATACAGTATTATATCAGTTTCAGGTGTACATTAGAGCAATTCAACAATTCTGTACATTACTCAGTGCTCATCAGGATACGTGTCCTCTTTAATCCCCTGAAGACTCTCTTTTTGTGATGGCTGCTTTTATGTACTGCAGTCCTGCTGAAAAACTAGGATTTTATAAACCACAAAAAAAATTCCGCAATGTTTATTTTTTCCTTTGAATACATTTGAGATACTTCACAGATAATTTTTGGTTATAATTTGAGTCTAAAAAGGGAAATGCATTTAATCATATACTATCCTAAAACCACTTCAATCAAATCAGTTGTTTTCTCAGTTTTTATTGTTTTTAAAAACATGGCCATTATGACGTTATTGCTGAGAATGGTGATTGAGGAGTGCAGTAAATTTCATTCATATCTTGCTGTCTCAAAATTTTCTTTCTAGTTCAGCTCCCTGGCCCAGCACCTAACATCCGAGCATATGCAGCTTCACCTACTTCCATCACTGTCACCTGGGAAACACCATTGTCTGGCAATGGGGAAATTCAGAATTATAAATTGTACTACATGGAAAAAGGGACTGATAAAGAACAGGTAAAAGATGAAGCCTTTTTTGGTAAGATTTATTTACCTTAGAGAGAGAGAAAGAATGAGCAGGAGGAGCAGAGGAAGAAGGAGAGAGAGAATCTTAAGCAGGCTCCATACCCAGCGTGGATCCTGACACGGGCCTCCATCCCAGGACCCTGAGATCATGACCTGAGCCAAAACCAAGAGTCAGATGCTTAACCAACTGTGCCACCTAGGTGCCCCAAAGCCATTTTTCAGTTGATTGATTGAAATAGTAGAGTTGAAATATAGTTCCAAAACTCAATACTTGCTTGTCTAGAAATCTCAGAATAAAAAAGTTGTATATAGGAAATGAAAAGTCAGCAGACTTCCTTCTTTCTTTTTTTTTTTAAAAGATTTTATTTATTTATTTGACAGAGAGAGACACAGCGAGAGAGGGAGCACAAGCAGGGGGAGTGGGAGAGGGAGAAGCAGGCTCCCTGCAGAGCAGGGAGCCTGATGTGGGACTCGATCCCAGGACCCTGGGATCATGACCTGAGCTGAAGGCAGTCGCTTAACCGACTGAGCCACCCAGGTGCCCGACTTCTTTCTTTGTACCAAGTTATATTCTGTAGTTTTTATCAGGAGGGGTCACTAAACATCAAGCAATATTTTCTGTAAATTGCCAGTGTTTCTGATTAATCTGCTTTGGTTGTTAAGTAGTATTTTGTAAAAGGGATAAAAATCTGCATTGTATCACATGCAAAATTTGTATAGTTAATTCTTTATTTTGCAGCATTTCTTTTGGCTTGAGTTGTATACGTGTAAATTGTTTTATTTTATTCAAGGATGTTGATGTTTCAAGTCACTCCCATACCATTAATGGGTTGAAAAAATACACAGAGTATAGTTTCCGAGTGGTGGCTTACAACAAACATGGTCCTGGAGTCTCCACACAAGATGTTGCTGTTCGAACGTTGTCAGATGGTGAGTCTTTCTTCCTTTGGAACACACATGCTTGGGGGCCCTGGTAAGGTCATGGCTTTGCTATCAAGAAGATTCAGTTCAAATCCCAGTTCTACCCCTTTTCTGGACTTTAGTTCCTTAACATGTCTGAGCATGCTTCTTTATGCATAAAATGTAGATAATACCAATTTCATTGGGTTTAAAGATTTACTGAGAGAGGGTAGAACTTGCAGTGCCTGGCACTGAATAGTTTCTTTTGTTTTTATTTTTAGGAGGGGCTTTTGTATAAATAAATGTTGTTTGTTCATAACACAAACCATTCCAGGGCTGATGGAAGGCTGGCTTTGTTCCACTTAGCAATCATATTTGTACACCAAATAGCTCTTATTAATTCCTCAGTATTTTGTGACAGTTTCATTTCTTACCTGTGACTGAATTTCTAAGCTAAGTTATATTCATGTAACCATCACCTAGAGCAATATTTTTCAAACTATAGCTTGCCAAGGGGATTGAGTAGATCAAGACCGGCATTTTTAATTTTAATTTTTTTTTTTACTATTTTTAAAATTTAAATTAAATTAATTAACATATAGTATATAATTAGTTTCAGAGGTAGAGTTCAGTGATTCATCAGTCTTATATATCACCTAGTGCTCATTACATCATATGCCCTCCCTAATACCCATCACTTAGTTACTCCATCCCCCTGCCTCCCTCCCCTCCAGCAACCCTCAGTTTGTTTCCTGTGGTAAGAGTCTCTTATGGTTTGTCTCCCTCTCTGATTTCATCTTGTTTTACTTTCCCTCCCTTCCCCTATGCTCCTCTGTTTGTTTCTTAAATTCCACATATGAGTGAAATCATATGATAATTGTCTTTTCTCTGGTTGACTTATTTCACTTCACATAATACCCTCTAGTTCCATCCATGTCATTGCAAATGGCAAGATTTCATTTTATTGATGGCTGAGTAATAGTCCATTGTGTGTGTGTGTGTGTGTGCATATATATATGTACACATATATATATCATATCTTTATGTATATATCACATCTTTATATATATATAATATATATCTTTATACATATACAAATATATGTTTATATTTATATATATATCACATCTTCTTTATATATATATGTATGTATGTATGTATCACATCTTCTTTATCCATTCATCTGTCGATAGACATCTTTCCAGAGTTTGGCTATTGTGGACATTGCTGCTATAAACATTGGGGTGCAGGTGCCCCTTTGGATCACTACATTTGTATCTTTAAGACCAGCATGTTTTAAAAAATATTATTGTTAGAACAGAAAATAACTGTGTTTATTGCAGTTAATAAGTATATATATATATTGTTTCCTAAAAGTCATAATATTTTTCAAGAATTTAGGCCTGTTTGTTTGTAGAATTTTCCTCAGTTTGGGTATGTCTAACAGGGAAATTCTATAAAAAAATAAATAAACTGGCCTGACTTCTTAAAAAATATTAGTCTCATGAAAGAAAACCAGTGCGGGGGGCAATAAAAAAAGTAAAAGGACTATTCAGAGAAAAAATGGGGGATTATCATTCTAGAATCTAGGTTAAAGAAAAAGACACATGAAATCATATAAAACGTGTATTATCTTTGGCTTCTAGATCTGGGAGTAAAATAGCTATCAAGGACAGTATTAATGTTTGGTAGATGTACTATTCAATTTTAAATATTAGATATGTTATTAGTTATGGTACATAATTTTAAAAAATTATTTTGACATTTTAAAACATTAGCTGAAACACATAGCTCAGTCAGGTTCACTGCCCTGAACCTCCTTTGTAGTTTTTTCATCTGTAAAATGGGTTAGACTGTGGACTCTGAGACACAAACTGGAGGTTCTAGAGGGGAGGGGTGTGGGGGGATGGGTTAGCCTGGTGATGAGTATTAAAGAGGGCACGTATTGAATGGAGCACTGGGTGTTATATGCAAACAATGAATCATGGAACACTACATCAAAAACTAATGATGTAATATATGGTGACTAACATAACAATAAAATTTAAAAAATCTATTATGAAGTTGTTTTACAAACATTTAAAATAAATAAATAAAATAAAATGGGAATAGTTATAGAAACTCCTTCGTGGAATTGTTGTAAGGATTAAGTACCTGCCATGTAGGAGCATGCAGCAAATCTTAGCTATGATGATGAAGAAGATGAAGACACCAGCAGCAGCCTTTGTCAGCTGCCTCTGCAGCTAAGTCACAGGTTCTTAACAAGGAGATGATTGGAACCATTCATAGACTTTTTTTTTCAAAACACAGTTGCATAAGTCCTACTCCACAACTTCCGTTCCTGAATCTCTGGGCTGAAGCCTGATGTTCTTTTTTAGCACAAGATAGAACATTGAGCAAGACATGGTCTCTGTCCTCTAGAAGCATATAGTGCAGTGGGCACTTAGTCATATATCTGGTCACCAAATGTCAGAGAAAGGGAGAGAAAAGTTTCCATGGATGGACTAGGAGAAAAGAGTTAAAGTCAGCATTTTGTGAGTGGAGAAGAAATTAATCAGGTTTACTTAAATTCTTTTTGCTTGCTATAGTTACTACAAAGAGGGATGCTGGAAGGTGTGTGGATCATAAAATTTGAGATAGCTCTGTCTTGTGTTCTCATATGTGAGAAACTAAAGTTATGCAGCTATTTGTTTAACCAATAGTCCCAAACTTCTCATACTGAAATGAGTGTTCCCTGCTCTAGAAGTTGCCTTGGGAAGCCAGATGGTCCCTTTACCGAAGCTGTCATTGTAAATATCTCTTTATTCTACTTGGGAATTGTGTTCAAAACCAGTTTAGGAACCCCACAGGAATGCAGAGCTCACTGATTTATGTACCTCGTATTTTGGACTCATAACAGCATTACCTAGTACATATACTTGCCATATTCATTAGATTTGTTTCCAGAAAATTTGTGGCTCTTCCCCAAGATAAAGATATGCCATCAACAAGAATATTCAAAAGAATATGTTGAAGGTTCAGAATGTACCTGGGGTCTAGAAAAGTTTAGAGTCACTGTCATATTCTTGAAATCAGTATTTGACTTCCCAAAGGTGCAACCTGACTTGGGTATGGATGCCTTTATAAGAACGTGTCTCATTTTTTTAAGTGAATCAACTGTGGCCACACCTTATCCACGTACTGCTATCAACATGAGGGCATTGGCAGCTAGATTTAGACCTTTCAGTTGCATAATTAGTGTTTGAGATGCGCATTTGTGTAAAGTCTGGCCAGGAATATCACATGATGCAGTGATATGTGGGTGATTGAAAAAATTTTCTTTTTTCTTTTTTTTTTTTTGCCTGTCCAGTTCCCAGTGCTGCTCCTCAGAATCTGTCCTTAGAAGTAAGAAATTCAAAGGTAAACTTTATATTGCTATTCATTTTTACTGGCATACTACTAAGTCTCAGAAGGACTTATAGAGAGGGAGATTCTATATCAAAAGAATCGTACTCAAGCAGAGAAATAAGGTGTCATAGATATTACACCTTCCAATAAAGCTGGACTTAGAAACCGACTCCGTGTTTTCTGTTTAACTTTACTGCCTTTCTCTGATGCCAAGATTAAGTTAGTCTTTCTGCAGATACATTGTAGTTTGCAAATCCTGACATTATAGATCTTAACAGTTCAGAACATTGGTGATGAGATGGAAAGAGGTAAGTTGTTTATGATACCATGGCCCCTTAGTACTGTGAAGTGAAGGTAGACATCCATCAGAACGGTACATAGGCTCAGACTCCCTCCTGGCCACGTCCACTATACACTGAAGGCCATGTGTGCCTCTCCAAGGCCCAAAGCCGCTTCTGGGCTACATTGACAATTGAGACACTCAGTCCTTTCAAAAAGCACCATGGGAATCCTTGTTCTTTAATTAAAAACCAGCTATTAATTAATGATTCCCTTCTTGGAGAGTTTTAGGCAGAATTGTCTAATTTCAGCCATTCCACAATGGAGATAGCAGAGAACCTTACACCTAACCATAGTTTACTTCATAATCTATGTGCTCTGACCTTACATTTTCCTTCTGAAAGCTTTTCTGAGACTTTTGCCTAAATGTCTAAATACCCAGGAAAATAAGGGCCCAGAGCATACTGCCTGCAAATATAATCTTCCCAAAAAATAATTTTGAGTGATCCCTAAGTAAAACTCTGTCTTTGCACCCTGCTGCCTTATGTCAGTGAATTCAGGATAGTAATTTATAAAACAGGACCAAGCTTTTTGATATATTCAGTCTTTTCCCTATAATCTTGTCTTTCCCAGAGTATTGTGATTCACTGGCAGCCACCTCCTCCAGCCACACAAAATGGTCAGATTACTGGCTACAAGATTCGCTACCGAAAGGCCTCCCGAAAGAGTGATGTCACTGAGACCTTGGTAACTGGGACACAGTTGTCTCATCTGATTGAAGGTAAGCTGCCTTGCATGTGGGTGAAAGGTAGGAGATGGCGTCTTTCTCAGGCATTGAGTTATGCTAGTCTAATAACTACTCTGAGCGGTTGACTTAAAGTGAAAACAGTTCAAAAGAATTCGTAACGGTTCAGTCTACTTCTGACTTCATAAAAGTTAATGGAACACAATCTTATAGGTTCTGTCATCTCTGAGTGTTGAGTTTTATTTCTTTACTTGTGGTTTTCTGTATTCTCCACATTTTCTTTTTTGCATGTATATACAACAGATTTTCCTCAACTTACGATGGGGTTATGTCCCAATAAACCCATCAAAATTTGAAAATATCCTAACTCAAAAATACATTTAACACACCTAACCTGCCAAAATCATAGCTTAGCCTAGCCTACCTTAAATGCGTTCAGAACACTTACATCAGCCTACAGCTGGACAAAACCATTTAACACAAAGCCTATTTTATAACAAATTATTAGATACCTCATGTACTTTATTGAATACTGTACTGAGATTGAAAAACAGAATGTAAGTGTATAAGGAGTTTACCCTCGTGACCCCAAGGCTGACTGGGAGCTGCTCCTGCCCCTCCCAACATCACAAGAGAGGATTGTGCCTCCTATCTCTAGCCTGGGAAAAGATCACAATTCAGAATTTGAAGTACAGTCTCTACTGCATGCGTATTGCTTTTGCATCACTGTAAAGTCAAAAAATATTAAGTTGAACCACCCTAAGTCTGTATTGGTTTTTTGCAATCTCAAAACAAGGCAAAACAAAGCTATATAGGCCAAATATCTACTGTAAAGGTCTACAGAGATCTACAAAATGATTTTTTTTACACTGACACCACTCGTGTATGTGGCCTGAAACATTTGTGAATAGCTATAGTAGTGCAGTAGTCTTTCTTGCTACTACTTGCTACATGATAAAGTTTTAGAGAAGTCTGTCTGGGATAGCTCCTTTTGTGTAGTTTTCCCTTTATGTGCAGCAGACCAAGTGGCATATTAGGTAACAATGGGCCCTGCTCCATCTCTAATATGGGCTTCCTCTATAGATGACAGAATAGCCCCCTCTTTCTTCCCCCAGTAGGGGGAGTAGACTTGGCTCTGCAAGGGCCAGTTGGCTTTGCAGGAGAAGCATGGGAAGAAGATGAAGTGCTTTTTGCTCTTTGGATATTGGGACTGTGCTTATAAAGAATAAAGATAGATGACCCTAAGAAACCATTTTGGGGGTTCCTAGCAGAGCTGGTAGAAGAAAACTGCAAGAATTGGAGATATTGACATCCTTATCTAAGCCCTGAGAATGAATTTCATCACCCTTGGGGAGCTCTCAGCTTCCCTTACATTGCTCCCTCCTTGGTAGAGAAGCTTGACATCAGCCACTTTCCTATGCCTCCAGGGGTCAAGTTCTTGATAGAACCAAGATCTGGGGTCAAAAAGTGTAGTGGGATGAGTTTCTAAGAATTAGTTGAGTCACTGACAGTGAAAACTTGTACTCTGGTAACTTGTAACTCTGAAAACCCAGCAAGGTTTTCTCCTTACTCTTCACCTCAAAGATGGGATTGACTTCTTTCAAAATAGGTGAATGTTTGTCTCCAAGGGTAGTTTTCAGTCTTGGAGTTTCTTCACATGAACCCCACAGCTCTAAGCTGCGGCGAGTACACATGGTTGCAGTGGTGTTGCTGAGACAGCTCACTAAAGGAGCGTTACAGTACAATTGGTCTCGTGTGTTCTTAAAAACCAGTTGCCGTGAGAGACTCTGGACTCCGGAAAACAAACTGAGGGTTACAGAAGGGAGATGGGTGGGGGATGGGGTAGCCGGGTGATGGGTATTAAGGAGGGCATGTGTTGTGATGAGCACTGGGTGTTATACACAACTAATGAATCGTTGAACACTACATCAAAAACTAATGATGTATTATATGTTGGCTAATTGAAAATTAAAAAAAAAAAACAGTTGCTGATTTGACTCCAAATACAGGTAACATTTCCCATGCATAACAGTACCTGTATACCAGCTACTGTTCTTGTTGCTAATAATGTAAAAACAGAATATAGTCCTGGACCATGAGGAGGCTGTTCATTTTCTCAATGAAACGTTTGATGTGTAAGCAAAATAATCATCTTCATGGTAAAAATAGATTTTTCTTTATGGAGAAAATCATTGCATTTTAAAATCATATTTAGATTCATTTGTTTAACAGACTTTATTGAACTTGTTACTAGTGTGTGCTGGTACTGGGTATATAATGGTGAGCACAGATGGACATCTTTGCTCTCTTGAAGCATTAACTTGAAGCTTGATAAGCATCAGAGAGCAATATGGATTACCAGGATCCTGTCCTGAACCACAAATTACGTGACTCTGTTTTAGCCAGAAGTAATTGTTGTTTCTTCATTCTGTACCACTCATGGCACTTAACACATTCTGCCATATCTTTATAATACGAATTGTGGGCCCTAGTTGAGTCTATGAACTCTGTAGGTAACCTGGGAGGAAAGGAACTCTTAGCCTTTTTACACATGCATCTCTTGCTCACATGTGTGTGCACACACTCCCCCCTCCCCCCCCCCCCGATCTCTTGCTTGCTGTCTTACACTCTAACTCTCCCCAGAGGGGAGGGAATGATAATTTGATTGGTTGAATTCTTTCAGGACCTCAGTTGAGCCATGTTTGCCAGTAGTCCATATTATTTGTCTATTAACAGTACAAACACATGCACAGCCTTCTCTGGCACTTTCTGCTTCAGTGTATGCAGGGAGGTGACAGGTAAACTGACAGGCCCAGCCATGTGGCTTCTCCTTCTGCCTTGCTTGTTGCTTTCTTATGGGCAGACAGCTTCAGGATGGGCCTGCTGGGAACCATACCTCCCATCTCTTCTCTCACCACGTGACAGGATTCATTCACTGAGCCATCCTGCATCCTGGCCACGTTCTCTCTCTCTCTGTGGTTCTCTCCTTAGACCTTCTTTACAATGCTGCTGGCCAGAGATCCCAATATGTCAATATGGGGAGGTAGGATCATTTCTCATAACCTTGTAAGATGTAATGCAATATTTAGTATGTAAGTGCTCTAAAGATGTATACACGTGAAGTGTACACTGAAAAATAGTTAAGATGGTAAATTTTGTTGTGTGTTTTATCATAAAAAAAAGAAAAAAATGGATGCATGAATTATCTGAATAGCTGACCATATTATTGGCTGTTGCTCTACTTTGTAGGGTAGACTTTTACATGTGGATTTTTGTTGCCTTCAGTACATTGGTATATTTATTACTCATAGTCATTATGAAAAATTGCATAAAAGAAAGGCTTTATTCCTCTTATTGTATATACTTATGGGTAGGTAAGCTGTTGTGAAAAAGATTTGTAGGCCTACTCTTGTCATGGGGTGGCTCAGAGAACAGAGGTGAGGTAACCCATTAGGAATTACATCTTTTAATTCCTTTCCATCTTGGGTGTCTTCTGAGACCAACTGACTTTGTTCCATTGTCATGACTCTTTCATTATCCTTGACCTCTTTTTGACCTTAGCTTCCTTAGTAACAAAATGAAGGGATTACATTAAATGATCTCTGAGGGGCCTTCAAGCTCTTAAAAAAAAAAAGGATCTGTAATCTCCTGGGAACTCTGGTCACTGGTTTTCCTCTTGAATGTATGGGCTTCAGCCTCTGCTGGAGATGTGGGAGCTCGGCTGTGCTGTGGAGATGTATTGCGTGTGCTCTCTAACTTTAACCGAAACTTCATCAAGATGGTAGCTGTGTACTGATTTGGTGGATGAGATACTCAATGAGAAATTGTTAATCTTTTGTTTTCCAGACTCTTATTTCAGCTTGGTTTTTTTTGTTTTTTTTTTTTGTCGTTTGGGTCTCAGGTCTTGATCGGGGGACTGAGTATAATTTCCGAGTGGCTGCTCTAACAGTCAACGGCACAGGCCCGGCTACTGACTGGCTGTCTGCTGAAACTTTTGAAAGTGACTTAGATGGTAAGAACAACAGTCTACAGGATTGGGAGAAGCTAGGTACTAACTGACTGTAGTCAAATTAGTTAAACTGGAAACCCACAGATTTGGGGGCGTATATGGCTTAAGTCTGTGAACTTTACCGTATTACACTCCTGTCATTACTGTAATGCAGCCAGTCTCCTGGAGAGCTGCCCCTGCCCCCGCCCCACCCCCACCCCAGTGGCTTTTACAACCTGTCCCTTCCAGCAGGACCAGAACAAATAAGTCTAGTTTTTTATCAAGGCCACTGAATAGATGAATGATCTGAAATTTAACACTGAGCCACATCAATCCGCCTTTTTCAGCTACGGTTTTCCATTTCCCTTAGTCCTGGACACCTTGCCCTTTCCCTACCTCTTTATTCAGTGAGCACCTTTATGTAGGTGTGTATATGCCTTTATGAGACACAGGTGTTGCACTTGGGAGACCAAACACCTGGGTCCTTATTCTCATTCTTGGTTTGCTAATTTTTAAATTTAGATAGCAAGTTATACCTTGAAGTAACGGATTTGAAAGATATACTATAAATTACTACCTTTTTTAAGCCTCTTAGTCTCCCACCATTTAAATCAATACGTGGTTCTAAAGTTTCCCTTTTTCTGACTTATATTACTTAGGGGAATAAATAATTGATACAATCGCTGTAATGTGATACTTGATCATCTGTTGACAACAGGCTTCTAATTAGTTGGTGTTATGCCTTTCTCATTCCACCTAGTTGAGTCTGGGACTCAGATGTGGGACCAAGAGGAATGAATAACTATTGAAAGGCAGTTTGTTTCTCTCCATTAGGTAGAGGTTCTTAGATCTCCTTGTCTTCCCTTCCAAATTAATACTGCATTGTCTTGTATTTCAGGCTGTTTGGGTTTTGCTTTCTTCTTAGAATATAGTAAAACCATGAGCCATACTTCACTATACATACAGATTCTCTGTGAATTCTTGGGCATAATGGAAAAATCTTAGCCCCAGATAATTTGGCAGGAGGCCAAACATCATGCCCCAAGGATGGTAAATATTCTAAAGTCTTGCTTTTCTGCTTTCTTTCCCAGAAACTCGTGTTCCTGAAGTGCCTAGTTCTCTTCATGTGCGGCCACTGGTTACTAGTATTGTAGTGAGCTGGACTCCCCCAGAGAATCAGAACATTGTGGTCAGAGGTTATGCCATTGGTTATGGCATTGGCAGCCCTCACGCCCAGACCATCAAAGTGGACTATAAACAGCGCTATTACACCATCGAAAATCTGGGTATGTATGCTAAGTAGAAGAAGTAATTGCATGTGGGATTTCTTTCTTCTGACATTTGATTGTATGATAATTTTATTTTTACAGAAAACTTTAAAAAATACTACAAAGGGGCGCCTGGGTGGCTCAGTCAGTTAAGCGTCTGACTTTTGATTTTGGCTCAGGTCATGATCTCAGGTAGGGCTCTGCACTGGGCACAGAGCCTGCTTAAGATTCTTTCTCTGCCCCTCCCCCACCCCACTCACATTCTCTCTCCCTCTCAAAAAAAAGTAGAGAATTTCTATATATTCTTCACTAAGAATGCCCAAAAGTTAACATTTCACCACATGTGCTTTATCATTCTCTATCTTCCTGTACATATATATTTTTTCACTGAACCATTTGAGAGTAAGTTACAGATGGGATGCCCCTCCACCCTCTGATACTTTAATGTGCTTTTCTTAAAAATGAGGGCATTTTCGGGCGCCTGGGTGGCTCAGTTGGTTAAGCGACTGCCTTCGGCTCAGGTCATGATCCTGGAGTCCCTGGATCGAGTCCCACATCGGACTCCCTGCTCGGCAGGGAGTCTGCTTCTCCCTCTGACCCTCCCCCCTCTCATGTGCTCTCTCTCAAATAAATAAATAAAATCTTTAAAAAAAAAAAAAAAAAAATGAGGGCATTTTCTAATATAACTACAGTACAGTTATCAAAGTCAGCAAATTAACACTCAGACAATATCTCTAGACTTTATTTATATTTTACTAGTTGCTCCGTTAACATCCTTTATAACAAAAGAAAAACATTTTTTTCTGGTCCAGGATCACTTGTTGCATTTAGTTATCATGTCTCATTAGTTTTCTCTTGATACAGAACAGTTCCTTGGGTTTTTCTTGAATTTTATGACTATGACATTTTTTTATTAAAGATTTTATTTATTTATTTATTTGAGAGAGAATGAGATAGAGAGCATGAGAGGGGGGAGGGTCAGAGGGAGAAGCAGACTCCCTGCTGAGCAGGGAGCCTGATGCGGGACTCGATCCCGGGACTCCAGGATCATGACCTGAGCCGAAGGCAGTCGCTTAACCAACTGAGCCACCCAGCGCCCGACTATGACATTTTTGAGAAGTATAAACCATTTATATTTTGTAGAATGTCTCTTAGTTTAGACTTGCCTAATATTTCCTCACTACTCTCAGCTTATGCATTTTTGGAAGGACTAACATACATACATTGTGTTCTTGTCAGTACATCGTATCAGGAGGCATGTGAAAGTCTGGTGCTAGTGATGTTAACTTTAATCACTTAGTTCAGAGGGTATCTGCTACATTCCCTAAAGTTATTGTTTTCTCCTTTAGAATTAATAAATACTTTGTGGGGGAAATACTTTGAGTCTTTGTAAACATCTTGTTTCTCGTCAAACTTTCATTCACTAGTTTTAGCGTCTTTAGTAACAGTTGTTACTGTGGTGTTTCCCAAGTGAATTTCTAATTCTATTATTTCTTCTACATTTATCAGCATTCTTTGATAAAGAAGAACTTTCCTTCTCTTCCTTAGTGAAAGAATGCCAAATGGGAGTCTATGACTGATTCCTCTATTTGACATCTTCCATCTTTCTTTGAGCACTTTCTTCCTTTTTTTTTTTTTTAAAGATTTTATTTATTTATTTGAGAGAGAGAGAATGAGAGACAGAGAGCAGGAGAGGGAGGAGGGTCAGAGGGAGAAGCAGACTCCCCGCTGAGCAGGGAGCCTGATGTGGGACTCGATCCCGGGACTCCAGGATCATGACCTGAGCCGAAGGCAGTCGCTTAACCAACTGAGCCACCCAGGCGCCCCTACTTTCTTCCTTTTTGACACAGTAAGATATAGTGGGCTCATCTGATATTTTCCTATCCTTAGCCCTTGAATCAGTCATTTCTCCAAGGAATGCTGGTTTATTTTATGGAAAATGACATTTAGAAACCAATATCTGAGCACTATACACATTCCTTGTTATCAGGGTAGAAAATCCTCATGCATCTACAAAAAAGGCTACCAAGACTATAAGTGAGTTCAGCAAAGTCACAGGATACAAAGTTGATATACAAAAATAGTTATATTCCCATGTACTAACAATAAGCAGTTGGAAGTTGAAATTAAAATAAAAGTACTACCTACGCAGCATCAAAAAAATAAAATACTTAGAGATAAACTTTAAAAATATGAACAAGGTCTGTACACTGGAAATTAGAAAATTATTGCTGAGGGAAATTAAGGGTGACTTAAATAAGTAGAGGTATCATGTTTATGGATCGGATAATATTATTAAAATGACAGTTCTCCCCAGTGCAATTCCAAGTAAAATCCTGACAGACTTTTTTATAGAAATTGATAAACTTAATTCTAAAAGTCAAAGGAACTAGAATAGCCAAACAGTTTTGAAAAAGAGAAATCAGGTAGTATGGTCTTTTCAACATTTCTTCAGATGTCTTCTAAAGACCCACATTACCTGATTTCAGGACTTACATGAGGCTACTGTAGTCGAGACATTGTGGTGGTATTGGTGCAAAGGTAGGTGTTACAGATCAATAGAACAGAATGGAGTCCAGAAATAGATCCATATATATATGGTCAATTGATTTTTGACAAACACAATAAGATAATTTAGTGGGGAGAGTGTAGTCTTTTCAGCAAAAGGTGTGGGAAGAATTGGATATCTGTATGAGAAAGAAAGGGAACTTTCCTTGACCTTTATTTCACATCATACACAAAAACAGAGCTAAATGCAAGAACTAAAACCATAAAACTTCTAGAGGAAGACAGGAAAAAACCTTCATGGCTTTGAGGTAGACAAGGATCTCTCAGGATGTATAAAGCATAAGTTATAAAATTAAAAAATTAATCTATAGCACTTCTTTGAAATTTGAAACTTCCAACTTTTGGAGAGACAGCAATAGAGTGAAAAGACGAGCCACAAACTAGGAGAAAATACTCACCATTCAAATATCTGACAAAGAATTTGAGTCCAGAAAATATAAAACTCTTCCAACTTAATAAGAAGATGACAATCCAGTAAAAGAGTAGGCAGAAGATTGGGATGGGCAGTATACCAGAGAAGATATATGAGTGGACAGTCAGCACATGAAAAGAGTCTCAACATCATTAATCATTAGAGAAATGTAAGTAAAACCACAGTGAAATACCAAGTTCCACCTATGGGCTTACAACACATGAAAATCCTATTTACTCATTCTCATCCAAGCCCTCCGCTGTACAGTAACATCACTACACCATTGGTTAGGTGAGGCCAAGAGAGGATCCAGGCACAGCCATCCTCACTTCTGGGACTGCTCTGAAACATTGATCCCATTTTTTCTGTGCTGTGTGTGCTGCCATCTCTACATTTCCCCACACCCTGGAGGAATCCCACAGAAACGTTTTTAAAATCTTTCCTGACTTTCTCTGCACCTAAGATCATGCACCGTCACCCTTGAATTTTTTAAATTCTGGAGAATGTTTTCCTAAGTGTTTTCACTTGTTTCCTTCTTCAGATCCCAGCTCTCACTATGTGATAACCCTGAAAGCCTTTAACAACGTGGGTGAGGGCATCCCCTTGTATGAGAGCGCTGTGACCAGACCTCACACAGGTAAGCCATCCTGTCCGCCTCTGTCTTCAGCATTTTTTCCAGCAGCTTATGTGGAATGTTGGCATGAGGTCTGTCCCATAGGTATCAGTGAAAGGGAAAGTATATGCCAGCGTGGGCTGCAGGCTTCATATAGGAAACGAGGCTTTCAACACAGAGATCGCCATTAATTTCTGTTTTGCTTTTTAGAAAATGCTAACAATCTAGTCATTCATATAAATAATTCCATGTAGATATGTAGCACATTTTTAATATGTTGGGATCTAGAAACTGTAGTTTTGAGAGAATTACAAGTGATTTTAGGGGCACCTGGGTGGGCTTAGATGGTTAAGTATCTGACTCTTGATTTTTGTCTCAGGTCATGATCTCAGGGCTGTGAGATCAAGCCCTACATCAGGCTCCATGCTGGGCATTTAGCCTGCCTAAGATTTTCTCTCTTCCTCTCCCTCTGCCCCTCCCCACCCCTAAAAAAAAAGTGACTTTCATCTTTTGGTCATGTGAGTTACAACTAAAATGAGTGAAAAAAAATGAACGGGTCTCTGTATCTCTGGAGGAGTTAGATAGGTTACTGATGGTCTCAGTAAATGTGTATGATCAGTGAATCCAGCATTTTCTTTACTAGTCACCTGAGTTGATTGGGAAAGTAGTCTTCTATTTGCTTTTCATAAGCTTTATATATATAAGGAGTATAAAGTCAGTGGTACCATCCATTTGATCAACTGTACATTTATTACAAATGAGACCAAAATATTATTTTTTGTAATAAAGAAATATATAATGTAAAATTTCTGTAGATAAAACATCTAATATAGGGCTGAATGAGAAAGTTTGTTGAAATAAATACATTAGACTTGTAAAAAGGGTCCTGAAAACCCAAGAATTTATCATTTGCAGAAATGCTCTTTTCCATTTGTTTTCTAGAGCTGTGTATCTCTATTGCCTGCTGTATTTTCTGGATATTTTGTGTAATAATGCAAATTTCACATTATTCTTTTTAAAAAGATCATCTCTGCCCCTTTTTTTCTTTAATGCTTCTACTTAACAAGACCAGCATCATCACTACATGTTTGGTAGTTCTGTCCTGTCTTCTCCTGTGTGCTTACAATTTATAAGTTCTTTTGCAAAGAGCTTTGGTATTCCAGAAAGGAAAAAAAAGTAAGATGAAAAAGAGAATATTTAGATAAGTGGTTTGCTACTTTCTTAAATTAGCCTATAATAGAAAAAACTTTTTTGAAATTTTCTCTTATGTCACTTAAAAATAATAGCCTTCTGGTTAGAAGTATACAAGGAAATGTTCCTAAGTCATGTAACCTTGTTATCTTCTCCAAGAGTTATTACAAATAAAAAAAAATTCTCAAAGAAGTCTAATGATTTTTGCACCTGACGGTGCATTTTCTATAACTAATTGGTTTGTTTCCTGATCTTTGAACAAAGCCCTTGACTATAATGTATGCTGTTCCTCTGTTACTTTAGTCCTCATTGTGTAGGAAATACACAAATGGAGACTATTACGTTAGTTTGGCACTTACTCATAAACAAGGTCCATGCCATTTCAGGTTTTGAGTTACAGGAAGGGCTATTCTCCTTAACCAGGTGGGAAACCCATTTTAAAACCTTAACTTAAAATAAATCAATATGTATGTACTTAGAAAACCTGACCAAGAGTTGATAAAGCCCAGGGGATCCTACTGTATTGTCCTGGGCTCATGGTCCTTGGTGCCTGTGTGCACATTCTAGCCTCTGTTTTGACACTGAGCTTAGAGAAGGTGTCAGCTGCATATGGCACAGGACATACATGAGTATAGACTTTTCTTTCTATCGAATAAGTATTCTGATTTCTTATGTTCATAAAGGCTGTCACTTGGTCCCATAAGTATGTCATTTCACATAACCGATTGGGATTCATTAGGTGGGTTATTCTCTTGATTCTACTGGAGAAAGCATAGCAGATATTCCTTCATGGTGTTAGCCTACCTTTTCTTCAGGAAGAGTAATGCCCTTGAGTTCCTTTGATTTATTTGGATGTGAGCCATTTTGCTTTTAGACCCAGGACATCAGCAGATCTGAACTAGACCCTGTGTGGGTATCAGATAACCCTAAAACCAAGGCCAGGCTAAGTTGCCGTTGGCTGGCATTCAGGACTCAGGCTTGAGAATAGGACCCTTACATGTTCGTTGACCTGCATTGATAAGCCATGTCCCAAAAACTCAGTCACATTCATCGAAATACCAAAACAGATAATGAGCTTTGTGATGCTTGTTCTGAAATTACACCCTTGATTTTAAAAGTACTTTGTATCTTCTCACAATCCTTTTTGGAAAGGAGATAGAATTTTCAAGTAATTTAAAGAAAATTCAAGTATGAATATGTTAATATAATCATTGGATTATCAATTGTTAATATACCTAGAGAATACAGTAGAGAATATAGTTAATTATTTCCCTAGACATTTTCCTGCAAATTTTTCCTGAAAGAACACAAGTGGGAGTAATGAATGGTGGTTATCTATTAACTCTAGATTCTCTTTCTCTTTCTCCATTTCTCACCTTTCATTCCATTATATTACCCTGCATTTTCCTTTTCTTTTCTGTTTATGTTAAAATGCCACTTCCCTTTTTTAATTACTTTTTACCCAGACACTTCTGAAGTTGATTTATTTGTTATTAATGCTCCATACACTCCAGTGCCAGATCCCACTCCCATGATGCCACCTGTGGGAGTTCAGGCTTCCATTCTGAGTCATGACACCATAAGGATCACATGGGCGGACAACTCACTGCCCAAACACCAGAAGATTACAGATTCCCGGTACTACACAGTCCGATGGAAAACCAACATCCCAGCAAACACCAAGTACAAGGTACTGGCACATTTGCTCTGGGTGAGAAAATCTAGCTCTTGATATTTCCTAATTCTAAAGTTCTTGATTCTTATGCCTCCAGAATGCAAATGCAACAACTTTAAGTTACTTGGTGACTGGTTTAAAAGCAAATACACTGTATGAATTCTCTGTGATGGTGACCAAAGGTCGAAGATCAAGCACGTGGAGTATGACAGCCCATGGGACCACCTTTGAATTTGGTATGTGTTGTCTGAATCTTACATCACACGGCATTTCTTCTCTTTGTAAGACGTGAAAGCCAGTGGAAGTCCAGCTAATGCTGGGCCACATTCCAAGTCATGAGACTTCTCATCACCTGCTTCTACTACCCAAGGAAAGAATCAAGGGCATGAATTAACCCACTTACAGAAAATAGTGAGCAGCACAGCTGGAGTTCAGTGTTTGCTTTTTCAGCTGATGAATTAGGTTTTCTTCGTCACTGAACAAGAACATTAGCAAATAATGGGATAATAGAATGCAAAGTATACTAGATTTTAGGAATCAAGGGACTTGAGTTCAGTCCCAGGTCAACCAAATACTGACTGTGTAAGTCATAAGTAAGTCATCCAGCCTGTCATTTCTTCCATCTGCAAAAGAGGGGTGATAATAATATCTGCTTTTCCTACCTTATAGGGTTATTGTAAGGTAAAATAAACAGATGAGAAAGCACATGGTAATTTTAAAGCACTGTGTAGATGTAAAGGATTACTGTCATTAATCCTGCTTTATTGCTAAATTGAGATAGAAAAAGTGAAGTGACCTGCTCTTCACCAAGCCTCTGCCAACGCCATGCTTGCTAGAGCCTCAGAACTTTACCAGGGAACCTGAAAGCTGCCCCAGCAGCCTTCTTACAACCAGTTAGTATCTGGTAAAATCCCATTGGGGCAGCCTAAGGGATTTTGTCTGTAAGTAAACATGAAACATAGACGACACCTAGGGCGCCTGGGTGGCTCAGTTGGTTAAGCGACTGCCTTCGGCTCAGGTCATGATCCTGGAGTCACAGGATCGAGTCCCGCATCGGGCTCCCTGCTCCGCAGGGAGTCTGCGTCTCCCTCTGACCCTCCTCCCTCTCATGCTCTCTGTCTCTCATTCTCTCTCTCTCAAATAAATAAATAAGATCTTTAAAAAAAAAAAAAAAAAAAGATAAAAGACACCTAGCAAATTAAGGGGAAAGCAGGCTTGTATCCAAGTTTGAGATTTTGTTTGCCTTTTGCTCATTTGTAGGTCTGCTCTTCTACCTCTCGTACTTTTCTAGCATGGGGATATGTGTGACCATTGGGAGCCCTTCCCTTCCAGCCTCCTATGGCTTTTTTCTCCTATATATAAATAATGAAAAAATGGAGCTAATCAAGTCTCTCCAGACTGGGCCTGGCCCTAATGTCTTTTTGTCTCCTGCGCAGTTGGTTGGACTTCCTACAGGGAAAAGGGGTTGGATCTGGAGAGCTTAGAAATAACAGTGCATAAAAGTTTAAATGGACCTTGAGTTTTCTTTCTTTGCTAGTTTTAAGAATATCTTTTTGCTTCATTCCAATCCATTAGTTAATAAATAATACTGTGTATTTTCTTAGGATGTCTGCATTTCACCAGGCTTCCTTCCATTTTATGCTAGGAAGATTCCAGTATTTTAGGAAGAGAAGAGTAAATTTAAGGATGTACTTAATTTGCTCATTTCTCTACTAGTACATTAAAAGTTATCAGCCATAACATGGAAATAAAAGAAATGCAGTGTTGTTTTCATTGTTGGTGTTGTTTCATAACAGCTTTGCATTTCAGAGCAATAATCTCAAATAGTTGGCAGTGCAAACTTAAAAACAGCAATTTGTAACTCATTTATTCTTTGAGGGAATAGGGGATTTCAAACATTATATTTTGTTTGGAGAGCCAACTGTAAGTGAAAGAGAAAATTATTTTACACTTGAAAATATTCTAACAAAATAATCCAAATTTGGGGAGGGGGGAGTCATCTTGGGCAAATTACATAACTTTTTTCATTGTCAATGCCCTGCTCTGTCAAGCAGGGATAGTGGTAACTGCCTTTTGAGTTGCCATAAATATTAAGTGAAATACTATTTATAAAATGCCTGGCATAATGTAGATACTTGGTAACTAACTACAGAGGTCTTTTGATTTCCTTACCTAAGAACCCTATAAATCCCTGTCCTTCAGCCCAAGATACCAATTCTATATCCTCATAGTATGGTGTTTTTTCTTTGGTACTTGGCATATTCTTCTTCTTCTTTTTTTTTTTTTAAAGATTTATTTATTTATTTAATAGAGAGAGAGACAGCAAGAGAGGGAACACAAGCAGGGGGAGTGGGAGAGGGAGAAGCAGGCTTCCCGCTGAGTAGGGAGCCCGATGCGGGGCTCGATCCCAGGACCCTGGGATCATGAGCTGAAGGCAGACACTTAACGACTGAGCCACCCAGGCGCCCTGGCATATTATTCCTTGTATTGGATCTGTTTATAGGTAGACTATGAGTTCTTTGAAGCCAGGAGGCTTTAGCTTTTTTGTCTTATACTTCTTATTGTACCTTATAAAAGGAAAGTGTTGTAGAAATGAAACTGGAATGGACAGGAATTATTGAAAGTCTTATTATTTTGTAGTTCCTACTTCTCCACCCAAGGATGTGACAGTTGTGAGTAAAGAGGGAAAACCTAGGACGATAATTGTAAATTGGCAACCTCCCTCAGAAGCCAATGGCAAAATTACGGGTAAGATGCCTTTGAGTGTGTATCTGTTCTCTGTTCCAGTCGGGCAGAAGCATTCCAGCCCAGTACTGTGTGGTTGGGAGAAGTGGGAGTCCAGAGTTGGCTTGATCATTTTATGAGGCGCAAGGAGTCACGATGGTCCTTGAAAGTGGACCAAGGGGGTGCTGTTTGCTCATATTAACGTAAACATGAATTGCCAGTTGGTTGTTCTGACTCACTGAGTGAAAGTCTGATGGGTGTTGTTACATTAGACAGTCTTTGGCTACAGTGGGACCTTTTGGACATACTTATTTTCATCAGAAAAGCTGTTCTTCTCTGCCTCTGACTAAATAATCACCTTGGGAGTTAAAGAACCTGCCTCATTCTACAGGGTGTAGTACCCAGTAAATACAGATTCATCTCTTTTAACCTGAAGCCCCAAAAAGTTCATTAGACATTTAATTCCGTTTTTCCCCCAGGCCTGCTACTTCAGCTTCCTGTGCTCTAACACTAGAGTTAGAAGTTTGAATTGGCCTAGGCCTTTGAAGGGGCCTGGGATTTTTCCTTGGACTTCCAAAGAACTTTCCACAGTAGAGGACACTATGCTTTCCTCAGCTTTATCAGGGAGGAAAGCCTGATAGCCTGGGATTTAGCTGTTAATTATTCTCCTTGGAACCTCTGCTCCATGTAGGTGTATCCTGAGGAACAGGAGTTTGCTTTCTGATGTTCCTTTGTATGAATAAGGAAACTGAAAGCATTTCTTAATATTGTCCTGCTTCAGCTTGCAATTAGAATTCCTTCCCATAAATCCCTGGTGTCATTTTTTAGGTTTTTGAACTTGCCTGTTCTGTAAAAGAATGAAGCATGACTTGGATTACATTTTATTTTGTCTTCAAAAACCAGTAATGATGCCATCAGTGCATTTTTGTGCTGTGTAGGTCAAGTAGGCATGTGGGTGTCTGTTCTTGCCTCAAACATGGAGACTGAGTGCCCCCTGGTGGGAGTATCAGGTGATGTTTCACTGTGACTTCACCCACTTCAAGTCTGGGAGAGCTTTAATAAAGGTACTGCCCACATCCCCAGGTCTCCCAGGAGTTTTTCTTCTGGGAAATCACATTGCTGAGCGCTAAACAGCACGTTGGGCCAGTGTCGGTTTTCAGAAGTGCATTATTTTAATCGTAGACCCTTGATGGGTACATTATTCAAATATTAAGATGTTGAAATGATTGGATTGTTTTCCTTATATTTCTTAGCTTCTGAGAGTTCTTAACCCTATATTATTATCATAACTACTTTTATTGCTTCAACTACGGAAATAGATGATAACTTGTAACCTGGCACTGTTGAAATTGTGGTTTTCTCTTTATGATGTTCAGTGTAGCATTTTGAATGCATTTTACTGTTGGTCTTTAATCAGTAAGTGGTTCTCTACTTGTATATGCTATAACAGATATCTTTATTGACTTAAGAAAAGGTAGGAATAAGGTATCTTTTCTCATCTCCTCCTTTGGACAGGTTACATCATATATTATAGTACGGATGTGAATGCGGAGATACACGACTGGGTTATTGAGCCTGTTGTGGGAAACAGGTTGACTCACCAGATACAAGAGTTAACACTTGACACACCGTACTACTTCAAAATCCAAGCCCGAAACTCAAAGGGCATGGGGCCCATGTCTGAAGCTGTCCAATTCAGAACACCTAAAGGTAAATCTCCACTAAACAGCATTTTATTCTATGTCTCTTTAGTGGGGCAGTGCTTGCACATATCACTTTAGCATATAGAGACTATGGAGACTATAATATAAGAAGCCCTGATGATGAGCTTATGAGCCACAGTGTGAACATTTATCTCAAAATGATCCCTCACCCACCCATTGACCACCAAGTCAGTGCTCCCTAGGTTACTGGCCTAACCATACCACAAACAAGGCTGTTCAAGGCAGATGGATTGCAGTGATCTCAGAGTTTTTACCAGTCAGATCAGATGTGATTCTCTTGGTTCTCAGGTAGAGTAATAGCATGTTATTGTGATGGATGATTCCCTTTCAACACATGCAGGCTCTTAACCTGAAAGGCTTATTCGTGGACCTCTGTAGAGAGAAAGACACTAACAGGGGAGCTCTGAAGAAAACTCTAGATAAGAAAGTGAAGGTAAAGTACTGAACCAAGTGAGCCTAGGAATAAAATTTAGTTGGGGACTGAGTATGTGGAAATGTAGAAACCATGTATGGATTTCTTTTCTGTTAGTACTGAAAATAAGACTCGATTTGTTTGGAAGTTTGTGGGGTTTTATTTTTTTTCCTTTAAAAATTCTGCCTGTCCCACCTTCAAAGCTTGTGATCCTTGCTCTTGTTTTTTCTCCCCCTGTGCTTGGCCTGTTAGCGGACTCCTCTGATAAAATGCCTAATGATCAAGGTAAATCAGTAGATGGCCTCTCTCTCCTTTCCTCTCTTTTGTGACCTATTATTATTAGCTTTTTGTTGTTTTTGTTTCTTTTTTTTTTTTCCTGAAAATCAGTCCTGTATGTTAAAATCCACATTATTCATTGGCCAAAGTGGAGTTGAGTCCATGTTTGTGGCACTTGGGGTATCTGAAAAGCTGGGGAGTCGACTTAGGGGCTAAATAGGCAAGGGAAAAACTGAGGAGAGTAAACGGAGTTCTGCAGTTGTGGATTGGCCTTAAGTGTGGGCCAGTTTGTCCTCTGTGCTAAGATACTGAAATTCTGTAACAGTGATAGGCAGACCAGTATGAGAACAAGCATACCAATTTGTCATATTTGTAGCATCTAGGATCGCATTAGTATCTCTAAATGAAAGTTGTAATCAAATTCAGCAAATACCCTATTTTCCTCCCCTCACCAAGAATCCACAGACTTACCCTACTGAACTGTGTGATTATCTGTGACAAAATTAGTGCTATTTATTCTGTTAAATAAGCTTAATTCAGAGCTCTTTTTCTGTTTCTTCCCTTAAATATATCTGCTCGTTTTAAAAGAGATAGAAACAATTTAAACTGGAAACTCAGGAAGTACAGGCTTCAGTGTCACCATTCTCGAAATTGTCTGTCAACGTAGTTTCTCCACTGTTACTGCTGTGGTGAAGAGGTAACTGGACTGCGGTTTTCATCTCTGGGGAGTCAGCTAGAGTTGGTATGTGTGGAAGTAAAGTTGATGGTTGCTTTCAAGGTTTAAGAGTAGTCTTTAGAAATAAAAAGTCTTGGGGTGCCTGGCTGGCTCAGTCGGTGGAGCGTGCAACCCTTGATCTTGGGGTTGTGAAATTGAGCCCCATGTTGCAAGTAGAGATCACTTAATAAAATCTTTAAAAAGAAGACGAAAGAAAAGGTCTTTGGATCTCGTTAATGGCAGGGAAGAGTCAGAACTTGAGGTTGCATGTTTCAGGGCTTTGGAAATGTATTTGCACTCAGTGAGTCTTTTGTTGTATGTTGGAGAAACTGTAAACGTGCTTGTGTGTATGTGTAAGGCGCCCTAGTGATGGTAGACATTCTGACTTAAGTGGGAGAACAGAAAAATAACAATACTGTGTATGCACAGAGTATAAATGTGCTCATTGTTTTTCCTGCACTTCACTGGATAAGCCAGAGTGCAAGTCTTAACTTGCACCACACCTCTGGCCTTTAAAATTCTTTACCCATAGCTCTTTTTGGTGTTTGGTTAATCCTTGGAATTTCTTCTTCATAGGTTATGTTTAAAAGCAAAAATGCTGGGAAATAGAGGAATTAAACCAACCAGTTTATTGGCAAAGTATATTCTTTGGCAATTATTTACATAATATGATAGTTGGGCTTACATGTGGCTACCTGAAAAATAAGCACCCTTAAGTCTGAAGAGCCTTACAAGGGCTCAGTCATCTCCTCCAACTAGACTTCATCCCAGTGAAAAGAACAACTGGAATCCTATCATAGGCTATGTGCCATTTGGGAACAATGATGGCCATGGAAGTGAGGGGATAAAGGAACAAGTGTGGACAACTGAAAAGGGATTGGGGACTGAGTTAAATATGCCCTTTAGGACACCCAACAACTTCTGTTACTTTGGGAGTTTTGAGCTTCTGGAAACAGAAAACATTGTTTTCATCTCTCTATTTATTCTGTTAAATGAACTATATATAGAAATACTCAGAATTTAATTTTTCATTTAGTCCAACTCTGATAATTTATAGAAGTACTTGACATTGGCTGTAATGTTTTATAGAAACATTTTATGCATTTCTAGTCAAGCTTTATTTGTAGAAATAATTATTTATAAGTGTTTTCTGAAGCTTCATGCTCTGTGCCTCTGCAAAGGGGAAGGTTGTATTCTTCCCTAAAGATTTATTATGTATGTAATAATAGCAGCTAATATTTGATGAACATTTGCTATGTGTCAGGCGGTATTCAAAATATTTTATAGGAGTAAGTTTCCTTTTAATCCTCAATACATTTTTGTGAAGTAGATACCATTATTATCACTGCTTTACGATGAAGAAACTGAGACCCAAAGATAATAAATGACTTGCCAGAAGTCAAGTACATGATAGGCCAGTATTCAAGTGAAGGCAGTGTGCTATATTAACCATGAGGAGCAGCTTTGACTTTGCAATTCTTTCAGACTTCTTCAGGAGGACTCCAAACCTTGGACTGATGGATACCTTTGCTATATTGGGAACGGGTTCCTTATATTTGCTTTACCCAAGCCGCTTTTTCTATAAATGTGAACAAAGAATATGGATTACTGAAAAGCTGATCTTTGTGTTTTATGAAATCTGTTTGTGAGGTGGTCCCAAGCCTAAGATCTGCAGCCTCACTCATTGTATTTTATGACAGTGGATTAGGAGAGAGTGTCCTCGGTGAGCAACAAGAGGGGAGACTTTGTTTTTCCATGCTTGGGTATTTGGGTAACTGAGCAGGAATCGAGAACCCAATTTGAACTTCCACGTGTCTTCTTGCTACTGCTTAGGGTATCTTTATATTGGAAAAGGCAACTTTGTAATTTGAGGAAAAAATCCAAACACTACTGACACCTACTAGGAGATCAATGTAGCCGGGTCCTTTGGAAAAGCCCACTTCTGTAATGCAGAAGCCAACCTAACTGGGCCCTTGGTTCCTTTTCTGAGAGAAGCTACTTTTGCCATAAGTGCTCTGAGCGGTCTTGCAGGAACTGTTTCCTGGGCGAGAGAAATGGGTGTGTTCCCACCTTACGAACAGCAAGTGGCAGTCTAGTTCCATGCTAGATACAGCGTGGACCGAGAGTGTCAGCCTTTCAGATGCCTCATTGCATAGAAAGCTATACCTTAGTTTGCTTTGCACAGCCTATTTTGTCCCCTGTTGTTTATGTGCTACTTCATTTTCTCATGGACAGAGTAGACTGAAAATATTTTTTTGTAGAAAACACTCACTAGCTGTGAAGTGGACTCATCACACCAATGGCTTGAGTCATTACTGACATGATTTCTTCTCCTTCAGCCTCAGGTTCTGCAGGAAAAGGAAGCCGGCTGCCAGACCTAGGATCTGACTACAAACCTCCGATGAGTGGTAAAGTCTTTCTTATGGCTTTTTTGGCCCACTGTGGGCATGACGTGGTTCCGCTTGAATCTCGAAATGTCTTTTGTAGCTTCTTTGTGGTGGGTTGTAGCATGTTAACCTATTTCCTTTTATTTAGTAGTTACCTTTAGGCATTTTCTGGCAAAAATTTGCTGAATTACTGCAAACCCATTCACTATAAGATCCATAAATAAAATTATTTCTCCACATATCCAACTTTAATAAGATTAATTCTAAACAAATCAGTCTTTTGCCCACTGCCTGCCTCTAGAAAAGAATTAGAATCTTGCTCTCAAAAATAAACTCTCTAATAGGATTATCCATCACCTAGAACAAGCCAAAGAAATGCTTTAGAATCATGACTTTCTCCCCATACTGCTTACCACAGTGTTTTAATTTGGGAATTCTAAAAAATTCTTCCCACTCTCCTAGCCAGCTTAAGAGCTGGTGCCTTCTAATTCCTTAATGATGGCACCTACTTCTCTACAGACTTCACTGTTTATAAGTTACTTTCACACCTGAAATTACATTTGATCCTCATAACACTGAAGCACGGAGAACAGATATTCCCGTTTTATACATTAAGAGACTCAGTGGTGGAGAAGTAATGTGCCTGGATCCACCCACTAATTATGGAAGTCCTGGAACCAAAATCCAGATTTCTGACTCCTGATTGTGACTTTTCCACTATCACACGCAGCCTAAAAGGCCTGGGGTTCTGTACCAGATGTGGGAATCTGAGTCCTGGCCTGAGTTCTAGGACTGCGCTTTTCCTCCTGGGATGTGTGTATTATATTTATGTGCTGTCCACAGTATAATACTCAAGGCTCTGAGAAGAGCAGTTGTTTCCTTGTCTTTCATTTATACATTCATTCGTTCACATGTGTTTATAAAGGTTCAGGTTCTATGTAACAGGCTATGTATGGAAGCAAAAGGAGTAACAAAGCAGCTGACAGAGAAAAGGGAAAGCTTCATAGAAGAGGAGGTGTCTGACCCAGATATGAAAGGATGCGTGGAAGATGGCTAAATGTCACGGGGCAGGGGGGTTGAACATTTCGGGAAGCACCAACAGCACGTGCAAATGCATGGCAGCAAAAAACAGCCGGCTCTCTCCAGGGATCACACTGCCTGGAGACAGGCTAGGGATTCTCACATTAGAGAAGGTGGTAGGTTAGAACCAGCCTGCCAAAAGCTCAGGTACCAGAGCTATGAAATGTGAGCTTCATCCTGCACATAACACGTGTAAGACGCCTTGTACCACAGGCGAACTGTGACCTCCATTTATTGAGTACCAAGTGTAATTACTCTGGTGAATGAAGAAGGAGTTGGGGCTGAGATGATGATGTCAGAGAGAGTGGTTAAGAAGCTGTTGCAGCAGTCCAGATGAGGCTTGAGTAGTGGCCTGTCCTAATGTCCCCAGCAGGACATGCTCCCGCGGCAGATCGTTCCTACCCTGTCTTCCATGGGAGCTTTTGGTCCTCTCAGAAGTTAGAGGTCAAATGCAGTTAAGTGGGAATTCATCTCTGGAAGGAGTTGCCGCCACCACCTCTGCTGTCCCCACACCCCAGCTCCCCAGCCTCTGATTTGCAGTGCCTGCCCCGCCACACACCCTACCCAGTAACTCAGCACTGCTGTTAATAAAAGGTGTATGGAAAGCCCCAGTATGGTCTAATTTTACTGGCCCCTAGTTCTGTAGTCTTTCCCAAATATAAAAATGTTGTATTATTAAAGGTCGGTATGGACAATTTAAGTTGTCTGTCTGCTTACTTTTTTCTCAGAAATGAGGAATAAAAATGATTGAACCAAATGGAGAAGAATAAGCTCTTAAGCCCTCCTAAATCAGCCCAGATTTAGCACTGTGCTTAGATGTAGCCAATAAAAATCATACAATCAGAAGTTGGAAGGTCAGCTAATGCAGTGTTACGGAAGGGGTTCCCACAATAAGTATACTTTGAATTAGATCATAAGTTTATAAACCAGGGTTGTACTTAGGAATCACTTTAGGAGCTTTTCTAAAAAACAGATTCCCAAGCCATAGCTTCATCTTAGGAATTTCTTCCACAATCTCCCAGAATGGTAGAATGATTCTTCTTAAACACTTGTAGAAACTAAACACTCATTACTTTGTAAGGCAGCCCATCCATTATTGTACAGATCTGACTATTGTATAGGAGAGAGAGAATAACTGGAAGGAAAGACATCAGCTATCTATGGTATCATATCCCCTCTTTTTATTTTTTTCATAGCACTTATTACTAGTAATTTCTTACTTGTTTATTTTCTGCCCCTACCCCAGCAGTCACATCCTTGTTGTACACTGTTGCATCCCTAGTACCTAGAACAATGCCTGGCACATAGTAACTACTCAGTAAATATTTGTCAAATTAATGCATATGTACAGACCTACTTTTCCCTGAAGCTGAATAAGAGAATTAACTTTGCAAAGACTATATTTATAAAAGCAGACTGTATTTTTCAAGTAGTTTTTGTGATCTCAGACATCTATATGTGGGGGAAAACTTTAGCTTTCTATGACTGTACATTTTTTAAATGCTTTTGAAAGTCAGAAAACTAAATTATTTACAAATGGTGCTTTATAAGACAAATGTATGCATAATATAACATAAGACACTGGGGCAGGTGGAGGGGCAGACCCTTTATTTGTCCAAGTATAATGTTCAGTATAATTCGAGAAGCTTTTACTGAACACCAGCTTTGTGCAAGGCACTGTGTTAAGAACTGTACATAGTGCATAAACTTGGCTCTCCAGATTACACGAGACACTTGTATCCAAGGCAACGAGTTTATTACAGAGACTCTCACATGAAGTTTCCATACTCTTGAGTGTATGCATTTGTGGAATTCTCGAACACTAACAAATGCACCGGTTTTCCCTCTACAGGTAGTAACAGCCCGCATGGAAGCCCCACCTCTCCCCTGGACAGTAGCATGCTGCTGGTCATCATTGTTTCGGTTGGCGTCGTCACCATTGTGGTGGTTGTGGTCATCGCTGTCTTTTGCACCAGGCGCACCACCTCTCACCAGAAAAAGTAAGGAGCCCCAAATGTAGCCCATGATTTTTGCTATCTATTCTTTTGCTCCTCTGTGACTTCTGTATTTGGAGTTGTACAAAGAGATAAAACATACAGTACAGTTTACCCTTGAACAATGTGGGGATTAGGGGGCTGACCCCCCCATGCAGTCAAAAATCTGCATATAAATTTTGACCCCCAAAATTTAACTACTAATAGCCTACTAGTGACAGAAAGCCTTACTGATAACATAAACTGTTGATTAACACCTATTTTGTGTGTTGTATATTATATATAACATATATACATATATGTATAATATATGTATATTATATACAAAATATATATATATTGTATTCTTACAAAAAAGCTAGAAAAAAGAAAATGATTAAGAAAATCATAAGAAAGAGAAAATACATTTACAGTGCTTTACTGTATTTATCAAAAAGAGTCCACACATGGATACCAAGCACATACCCTCACCCTGGCCCTCCTAACACTAATCCTAGATCTGAAAAGTGAGTTCCTGAACACATGATAAGAAAAGCTGAGAAGCAACCTAGTTATTCTGGAGAAGACCCCAAATATTTAAGAATTGGTGATATTTCTGAAAATGGGTATAAAGGTAAAGATAAAAACAGAAGGAACAATTGAATATCTATTTAAAGAGTATTTAGAGCCCCAAATCCCTTCCTTGCCTCAGCCCAGTAGATGGCAGCCATGTCTGTTCCTACCCAAGCAGAAGTCTGGGGTTTTATTCTCTGGCGAGATCTCTGAACTGTAGGATATTAGGCACATACACTAACCCAAACCCTAACCAATAAATGTAACCCTCCAGAGAGGTCTCTGAATTGCAGGATATTAGGTACATACCCTCACGCTGGCCCTAACGCTAACCCTAGATATGAGGGGGGAAATGGTATATGATGTGATAGTTATATATACAATGGAATATTACTCAGCCGTATAAAAGAGGGAGATCTTGCCATTTGCAACTACATGGATGGAGCTAGAGACTATTACTAAGTGAAATTAGTCAGAGAAAGACAAATACCATATTTTTCACTCGTTTAGAATTTAAGAGACAAAACAAATGAGCAAAGGGAAAAAAAGAAACAGACTCTTAACTCTAGACACTGATGGTCACCAGGGGGGAGGTGGGTGGGGGGATGGGTGACATAGGTGAAGGGGATTAAGGAGTGCATTGTTGTGAGGACTGGGTAATGTATGGAAGTGTTGAATCACTTTATTGTACACCCCAAAATAATATTACACTGTATGTTAACTAGCTGGAATTTAAAAAAAAAACTTTTTAAAAAGTCGGTGTGTAAGTGGACCCCCATTGTTCAGTCCCATGTTGTTCAAGGGTTAACTGTACGTGAAAAGTGATGTTTTAAATATTTTTAAGGGAAATGCAGAATGGTTCTTCCTGTAAATGTGGATCAGTGTTCTGGCAGGAAGGAGATGCACACTCAAGAGGGGTGGAAGGAAGTTTAATGAAGAGACCATTTACAGAGTCATAGACGGGGTTAGGAGACAAGGCAGAGACGTTCAAGGACCAGCAGCCATGATAGGCCACTGTCACCCTTAGGCCTGAAAGGGCAAGAGGTCTTTCTGAAGAAGAGAGAGCTGTGTTCAGAGGTCTGAAGCAGTAGGAGAAGGCTTGACAGGAGCTGGGTGTGGTGGGAGGAAGGTGGACTCTGCCAGCCCCTTAGCCCCACAGGGAGGGGACAGGATAAAAACACCTCCTACTCTCCAGTCTCTTGCCTGTTTCTTCAGTTGGCCAAACCCATCGGAAGCTAGGAGCAGGGTTGCCAAGTAAAGCAGACAGAGGTCATTTAACTCAACCTCTCGAGTCACAGAGCCAAGTAGAGAATAGATCTGCCAAGGGAAGTGGACTGTGTCTAGCCCAGCCTTGCCGGTAGCTGTTTTGGAGTACTGTTTGTATATGCACAAGGTGAACCAGATGCACAGGAGGAGTTTATGGGCATTCTTACAGGCTTTTTCACTGCACAAATGCTACCTGAAATGGAAGAAGACCACAGATCTTTAACTCTACATCTAAGTTTAAGAATATTTTCCAAAGGGCGCCTTGGTGTCTCAGTTGGTTGAACATCTGATTCTTCATTTCGACTCAGGTCATGATCTCAGGGTCATGAGATTGAGCCCCACGTCAGGCTTCATGCTCAGTGCAGAGTCTGCTTGAGTTTCTCTCTCCCTCTTACTCTGTTCCTCCCCCCACCCCCTGCTCCATGTGTGCTCTCTCTCTAAAATAAATTTTAAAATCCATTAAGAAAAAAGAAAAGAATATGTTTCAAGAAGTGCTACCAGGTGTGGAAGTTGAGGTTAGGACTGGCAGGGACAGGTTGGGGGTCAGTGGGGAGATACTGATTTAGTGAATAAGAAAGGCTCATTTATAATGAGGGGTCGAATGACTGCCAGCTCTGAACTCCTCTAGGATATTGAGAGTTGTGGTAATTGTCTAGAGCAAATAGCGAGGTGCTTCAGTTATAATACTGCTTGATAACAGCCTATGCTCCTAAACTTGAGAGAGTCCCTGACCCTAGACCACTTTCAACTCACATATAGTATCTGGCCAGCGAGACAGATACCAAAAAAATAAAAAGATTCCTGAATTACCCCTAATAGCAAAAAACACCTGTGGGCAATAAAATGACTTTAATTGCTGTATCCTAAAAGATCATAAAATGGAGATATTGCTCCATAAAAGAGAAATACAAGTTCATGTCAGTGTTTGTGATTATCCCTCAGACTTGGTCTGCCCAAGGCAAGATGCATGTGTTCAAAACACATTTGTTTGTTTTCATATAGACAAGTACAGACTACCCTGTTGCTGCCTCTAGTGATGGCCTTGTCATTTGGTGTTACGTGAGGCTTTTAATCTTTCTTTCCAAACAAAATAGCTTCCTATAGCTTGTGTTGCATCTCTTTTCCAAGGCAATGGCCGTGGGGGGGGGGGGGGGGCTCCTTTATAAGCTTCCTGATCCCTGCCTCTTACACCTTTCCCTGCCTCCTTTTGATTATGGAAAACTGTTTCTCTTAAACGTGTCAGCAATGATGTTATTTCTACTCTAGAACTTGTCTGCAAGGTTCTTTGTTCAGCATTTCAAATGTACCTACTTTTATGAACTTGGTTTTATATCTAGTTTCAGAAATCTTGATCTCTTTATTTAAACGAATCTAAAAAAAAACAAAGTGATGGAATTCCTTAGTGCTTTGGGGGATTTAAAATTCAAAATAAATAAAAAATAAAGTACTTCTTCAGATTGGGAGGTAGAAAACTGAGTTGGTAATAGGCTCTGTACTTTGAATCTGCAAATCCTACAGATTTGAGTCCTTTTGCTTAAAAGAATTTTGTCGAGTCTTCATGGGACTTTCCCTCTCCCTCTCTCAATGACCATCTTTCCAGGCGTTCCATGAACCACTGAAAAATATGTGTGAGGTTTTCTTAATACTTTTTTTCCTCTCTGATACCTGAAGTGCCTCCCATTTCAATTGTAGGGGCTTATAGACTCTTTTTTTTTTTTTTTAAAGATTTTTATTTATTTATTTGACAGAGAGAGAGACAGTGAGAGCAGGAACACAAGCAGGGGGAGTGGGAGAGGGAGAAGCAGGCCTCCTGCCGAGCAGGGAGCCCGATGTGGGACTCGATCCCAGGACCCCGGGATCATGACCTGAGCCGAAGGCAGACGCTTGATGACTGAGCCACCCAGGCGCCCGGGGCTTATAGACTCTTACAGACTCAAAGTTGACCGAGCATTTAGGGCCTAGCCCTTCGTTGCTTCTCAACACGTTCCTCATTAGCTGCCTCACCCTCAGCAGGTGAGAACTACCTCCGTGTACCATCGTGTGATCCAAAAACTTCTTCAGTATACTTCCTCCTACCGGAAGCCAGTTCTCCATTTATCCTCTGGATCTCAGTGGCTCTCATCTTTCTAAGACCTTATACTTGCTGTTACCCCCTCCAGCACAGCTAACATTTCACTCTCTTGGCTTTGTCCCTTCAGCAGGCAAGTGTGTTCACACCTCTTTCATCTTAAGAAATCATTATAATTATAACGCTACTGCATGGTTCTCGGCTGTTTACAAACCCGTCTTTCCCTTCACCACACAGTTTCTTGATTACGATATACACTCGTCCATTCTTTCATTGCCTACTTATGCTTCAGTTCTTGTTAATCTGGATTCTGCTCCTACCACTTTACCAAAATTGCTTTTGCTGAGATTTGATGACCTCCATATTGTTAAAGCCAGCAGACTTTTTTTGAATTTTACTTTATTTTATTATGTTATGTTAGTCACCATACAGTACATCATTAGTTTTTGATGTAGTGATCCACGATTCATTGTTTCTGTATAACACCCAGTGCTCCATGCAATATGTGCCCTCCTTAATACCCATCACTGGGCTAACCCATCCCCCCATGCCCCTCCCCTCTAAAACTCTCAGTTTGTTTCTCGGAGTCCATAGTGTCTCATGGTTCATCTCCCCCTCTGACTTACCCCCCTTCATTTTTCCCTTCGTTCTCCTAATGTCCCCCATGCTATTCCTTATGTTTCACAAATAAGTGAAACCATATTACAATTGACTTTCTCTGCTTGACTTATTTCACTTAGCATAAACTCCGGTCCCATCCATGTTGATGTAAAAGTTGGGTATTCATCCTTTCTGATGGCTGAGTAATATTCCACTGTATATATGGATCACGTCTTCTTTATCCATTCATCTGTTGAAGGGCATCTCGGCTCTTCCCACAGTTTGGCTATTGCGGACATTGCTGCTATGAACATTGGGATGCATGTGGCCCTTCTTTTCACTACATCTGTGTCTTTGGGGTAAATACCCAGTGGTGCAATTAATGGGTCATAGGGTAGCTCTATTTTTAATTTTTTGAGGAATCTCCACACTGTTTCCCAAAGTGGCTGTACCAACTTGCATTCCCACCAACAGTGTAAGAGGGTTCCCCTTTCTCCACAACCTCTCCAACATTTGTTGTTTCCTGCCTTGTCAATTTTTGCCAGTCTAACTGGTGTAAGGTGGTATCTCAGTGTGGTTTTGATTTGTATGTCTCTGATGGCTAGTGATGTGAGCATTTTTTTCATGTGTCTGTTAGCCATTTGTACGTCTTCTTTTGAGAAGTGTCTGTACATGTCTTCTGCCCATTTTTTGACTTGATTATTTGTTTTTTGGGTGTTGAGTTTGAGAAGTTCTTTATAGATCGTGGATATCAGCCCTTTGTAGTGTCATTTGCAAATATCTTCTCCCATTCTGTGGGTTGCCTCTTTGCTTTATTGACTGTTTCCTTTGCTGTGCAGAAGCTTTTTATCTTGATGAAGTCCCAGAAGGTCATTTTCACTTTTGTTTCACTTGCCTTTGGAGATGTATCTTAAAAGAAGTTGCTGTGGCCGATGTCAAAGAGGTTACTGCCTATGTTCTCCTCTAGGATTTTGATGGATTCCTGTCTCACACTGAGGTCTTTCATCCATTTTGAGTTTATCTTTGTGTATGGTGTTAGAGAATGATTGAGTTTCATTCTTCTGCATGTGGCTGCCCAATTTTCCCAGCACCATTTATTGAAGAGACTGTCTTTTTTCCATTGCATATTTTTTCCTGCTTTGTGAAGATTATTTGACCATAGAGTTAAGGGTCCATATCTGGGCTCTCTATTCTGTTCCATTGATCTCTGTGTCTGTTTTTGTGCCAATACCATGCTGTCTTGGTGATCACGGCTTTGTAACATAGCATGATCTAGCAATGTGATGCCCCCAGCTTTGTTTTTCTTGTGCAACATTTTGGCGATTTGGGGTCTTGTCTGATTCCATACAAATTTTAGGATTGTTTGTTCCAGCACTTTGAAAAACGTCATTGGAATTTTGATTGGGATGGCATTGAATGTATAGATTGCTCTGGGCAGCATAAACATTTTAACAATGTTTATTCTTCCGATCCATGAGCATGGAATGTTTTTCCATCGTTTTGTGTCTTCTTCAATTTCTTTCATGAGTGTTCTGTAGTTGCTAGAGTATAGATCCTTTACTTCTTTGGCTAGGTTTATTCCAAGGTATCTTATGGTTTTGGTGCTGTTGTAAATGGAATTGATTCTCTAATTTCTCTTTCTACAGTTGCATTGTTAGTGTATAAGAAAGCAACTGATTTCTGTGCATTGATTTTGTATCCTGCCACATTACTGAATTGCTGTATGAGTTCTGGTAATTTGGGGGTGGAGTCTTTTGGGTTTTCCACGTAAAGTATCATGTCATCTGCGAAGAGAGAGAGTTTGACTTCTTCTTTGCCAGTCTGAATACCTTTTATTTCTGTTTGTTGTCTGATTGCTGTTGCTAGGACTTCTAGTACTATGTTGAACAACAGTGGCAAGAGTGGGCATCCTTGACGTGTTCCTGATCTTAAGGGAATGGCTATCAGCTTTCCCCATTGAGGATGATGCTCACTGTGGGTTTTTCATAGATGGATTTTATGAAATTGAGGAATATTCCCTCTATCCCTATACTCTGAAGAGTTTTAATCAGGAAAGGATGTTGTATTTTGTCAAACAGCAGACACTTTTTAGTCCTTGGCTTAATCTCTCAACAATATTTAATTCAACTACTCCTTCCTTCTTGAAACATTCTCTTCTCCTGTATGTCATAATTGTATGTTCTCTTTCACAGCTCATCCTGTCTACCCAGACATCAAACCTTCTGCAGGACCTGGTCCTAGACTTACTTCTTCTCTGCTCTCCCCTGGTGATATCTACTCCCATGGCTTCATTTATTGTCTGCATTCCTGTTACTTCTGTGTTTCTATCTCTGGCCACGGCCTCTCTTCTGAGTCTCAGACTTGCACGCTCAGTTGCCTCTTCTACATTTCCTCTTGACTGTCTCAGAGGCACTTACCATGTTTAAGACAGAATTTATAATCTTTTCTGTCAAGCCTGCTTCTACCCCATTAATTCCAATGTTAGTAAATGGCTTAGCCTCAGACCTTGTCAACATCGCCTGCTCCACTTGCTTCTTTACTCCCACCCCACCCCACATCAGTTATTCACCAAGTCTTGTCATTTCTGCCTCCTAAATAGCTATCAGATCTGCCTCTTTTCTCCATCCCACTATCCTGGACCACCATCAGTCATGGCTAAGACTGATGCAGTAGCATCCTAGCTGGTCTCCTGTTCTGTCCCCCACCCCATAAATCCATTCTTCACACCACAGTTGGTATAAATGTTTAACTCAGAATTGATCTCCTTACTGTCCTGCTTGAAACCATGTAGTGGTTTCTCATTACTCATAGAGGGAAGTTAAACTCTTGGCATGTCTCTAAAAGCTCTTTATGATCTGGGCTACCTTTCCAGCATCATTTCATATCATTCTCCACATGGTTCACTATGCTTCCACCACTCAGGACTTCTTACAGGCCCTCTGATATCCCAGGCTATTGTGCTCTGCTTCAAGGCTTTGACATAAGCTGATTTCATCACCTGGAAAGCATCTTCTGCCCTTCCTCCATTAAGTCTTAACTTCAGTATCCCCTCTTTCTCCAGGTTTGTCCTAGCCACTTTATGCCAACTATTAAGAAGTAACTATAACACTTGGCATTTCATTAAGCTCAAAATATTTTAAAATAATGAGATCAACATCTGTCTTCCTCACTTGACCAGAAATGCTGAGGGCATAGCAGTCCAGTACAGGGATTGACTGACATACAGTGGGTACCTAATAAATTCATATTGAATGGGTGAGTGAGTGTGAGTGAGTGAATGGAGAAATTAAGGCACAGAGAAGTAAACACTGTCATCCATATTCTTGACTTTACCCATTTGGCAGTCCTAGGTTTGGGCTACCTGAAATGTTTCCCTTCCTCTTTTATAAGCTACAGACTCTGCCTCTATACTGTTGTTATATTTCTAATGTTCTTTCTCTATTGATTGGAACTTGAGGAGAAACCTTCTGTTTTAGAGATAACTTAATTTTAAAAATGCTGTCTAGGGGTGCCTGGGTGGCTCAGTCGTTAAGCGTCTGCCTTCAGCTCAGGTCATGATGCCAGGGCCCTGGGATCGAGCCCCTCATCGGGCCTCCTGCTCGGCGGGAAGACTGCTTCTCCCTCTCCCACTCCCCCTGCTTGTGTTCCCTCTCTCGCTGTGTCTCTCTCTGTCAAATAAATAAATAAAAATCTTTAAAAAAAATAAATAAAATGCTGTCTAGTCTGTTGATAATAATAATAAAAAAAATGGTCACAAGGCAGTAGTCAAATATGCCCTTGTATGTATCTTTAAGTATGTGTGGACAAAGCAGAGATACATTTACTGTTTCCAAAAGTAAACTTGTTGCCCCTGTTTTCTCTTGTTTTGTTTATGTATTTTTAGTTTCTGCCTTTGCTTGAGGCATCTCTCAGAGGGCACTTTTAATCATTTAAATGCCTTTTCACAAATAAGTTCAAAAGAGTTACTTTAAAAAAAAAAAACCTCTTAAATTTGTGCCTAGGAAACGAGCTGCTTGCAAATCAGTGAATGGCTCCCACAAGTACAAAGGGAACTCCAAAGATGTCAAACCCCCGGACCTCTGGATCCATCATGAGAGACTGGAGCTGAAACCCATCGATAAATCTCCAGACCCAAACCCCATCATGACTGATACTCCAATTCCTCGTAACTCTCAAGATATCACACCAGTTGACAATTCCATGGACAGCAACATCCATCAAAGGCGGAATTCATACAGAGGTGCAGGTTGTCCCCAAATGTGGGAAAACTATTTCCATTTAAATCATTTTCCATTTCCTACAGTTGCCTGAATTTGGTGATTCCTGTGTGAGGTTAGGTTTAAAGAAACGTGTGTTGTGGGATTTGGTCAACATCTGATAAAGAATAGATAGCTTAGGGAGAAAATAGCTTGTTATGGGGGAGAGGTTCTGTACCCAGATGAGACAACCTTCTAGATCTGTTAGGTCTCTTCTCATGTGTCACCAACTATCTGATACTGAAGCATTTGGGACAACCTAGCCTATGTCCGTACATTTCATCCTCTCCCTCCATTTGGAGTCTACCTCTCATTGTGGTGTTCAAAATGTTCTTGGTCTGGATGCTCTAACTCACAAACACCACATGGAAGCATGGTGGGTAGCATTGTGTCAACTGCACTGACTCTCAACAGAGACTGCTGATCCTTTTCCTCTTTTTTCACTTCCTGCAGAAACACCTTGTCCCCATTATGTTGTTTGCGAGTCCTGAACCCCCCACTGCAAATGTTTTGCTGCTGAGGCTGCTTAGTGGCCTAGGCACATGCTTATAACTAACCTCTATATTTGATGTCTAGGGCATGAATCAGAGGACAGCATGTCTACACTGGCTGGAAGGCGGGGAATGAGACCAAAAATGATGATGCCCTTTGACTCCCAGCCACCCCAGCGTAAGTAAAAAGCCTCTCATTTCCCCTGTGCTGTCAGTCTACCCAGTCGTCCTGGGGAACGAATACGAATGATCTCTTTGACTTTACGTGATCCTGACACAAAGGATGACCCGCTGAAGCTTCGGCACCTTGAGGAGGAAATACCAAACACTTTCATATTTTGCAATTAACATTATTCTTGAGATAAATAAGCTAAAAAGCCAACTACCCCAGTCTCCCAGGAAAAGAGAAGTAACCAATCCCCCTAACAGTATGCACAGCATCTCTACAGGAGGGATGGAGAAGCATCCTTCCAACTGGAGCTGAGGATAGCCAGATATCAGTGTTCCTTAGACTTCCTGATACACATTCAATGTTGATGGGCACCTGTCATTTTTTTAATTAATGGACTTTATATTTTAGAGGATTTTTAAGTTTATAGAACGGAATTTTTAAAACAAAATTTTTCAACCTTATTTGACCATGCCTCACTTTGATAGGCATAAAAGTTACTTGGCCTCCTTTAATAATATTTGAAATTCAAACTAAGTTAAATATCATGATTGAAAACCAAAAAACAATGAATAAACAAACCAATTCTTTTGTTCAGACTACTATGTCTTCTCCCTTGTCACTGTTTTCAAGGTAGGGAAGCTGTTCAGACTGGCTAACACGGTGGGGCTTTCGGGAAGAGTCCCTTGTGCCATCCTACAGTGAAAAAGCCACCTGCCTACTGATAGCAAGTTTTTTCAGTTCTCTACCAGAAGTATTTGCTGTAAGCTGAACAGATGCCCAGTAAGCCTTAACACTGTCAGGTACCTAGATTCAAATCCTGAAAGCATCCACTAGATCACTTTTCAGTTTAACCTAAATGAGGTTTTGAATTTTTTATTCATTTCTTAAGATGTCCAATTTCAGAACTCTCGTCCACCTCTCTGTCGACAAGTGGCAGAGATTTAAATAATCACAGATACACTACACCCAAAGAAGTGAACCCTGACCCCCTGTACTTGGAAACAGGTGAAACACCCAGGTGTGTAAATGCATACACACACACTGTCACACTCACCGTGCACAGATATGTAGGCACTAGATTCTAAAAGTCAGCTTTGAAAGAGAAGGGGCTGATTCATTAGCAGGTCATTTCTGCACTAGGGACCGTGATGAAAAAAGAAAGGCCTGACCTTAGAAGCATGCAGGGAAAAACATGGTTTTCCTCTGATAAGAGGTGTCCTGGCTGGGGTCAGGTCTAAAAACATAAGTGTCTGAAAAGAGTAAATCCATTCCAGTTGTGTTTGATGTATAGCAAGATGGTAACTTGACTGCTTGTTTGCTTTGTGTAAGATTTTAGTTTTTACCTGGACTGGCTTATTTTTAAATGTTAAGGAGAAAAGATATGTTGTACCAGTTGGTATCAGTTCTTTTTTTCTCTTTTTCTTTTTTGGGGGATGGGCAAGGAGTACACATAAATAAACAGTATTATTTAATTTGTGCCTCAGTAGTTGGGCGAGTGAATGGAATCTTTAATTCAAGAATCTGAAACCAGGTATTCCGATATACTTATGACCTTCAGGTTTTGAGATCTCCTTTTCCACACGTGGCTCCAGTCCTTTTTCTCAAGCTGGGGGTTCCCTGGAGTCTGTCCCACTATCCACCTGCCTGGCCTTCAGCAGCTGAGCACTGGTGGGAGAGAACTTGCCAGCATTGGCTGAGGTTCAGTCAGCCTTGTACAAGGCTTTGCTCAGAAGCCCAGGACCCAGGCAGCTGACAGCCAGTGACTGCCAAGCGTATTCTAGGGAGCTGCTTTCACATTGTCTTCTTTTTTATTTACCCAATTTGGAAAGACTAGAAATGCCTTTAAAAAGAGAAAGTCAGTTTTATTTTTCTGTGCTAGAGTCCTGCATACCTAGAATGCTTTTCAGGTTGTATTTCCTAGGTAAAAGTCAGGAGGCTTCTTCTGTTCCCCCTGGTCTTAAATCTAGAAAATACTGATGCTGAAGCTCCCCACTTCAGAAGACCACCTTTCTTCCCTTAAAGGAGATGCTGACTCCCAGACTGCCCTGAACCTCCTCTGCCAACTTTTCCAAGTTGTATTTTATTCCAAAGGGCCACCTGAGCCTTCTGGTCTCTGAGTGCAGGGAAAGCCCCTGTTTTGTTCCCCAGGCCTGAAGGAGGGAAGGGGCAGGATGCTCCAGGGCCCTTGGTTGGTTGTGCCACCTGCCTGTCTGACAAGTGGCCAGGGCAGGAAATAACTGGAGAATAAAAGCGTCTTAGGATTTTTCTTCACCAGGCTCCACAGACATCTAGGGAGATCCTTGGTAACAGAGACATTTAATAGACTCCAAAGGCTATGAAGTTTTATCACAGTGTGTGATGCCTTTGCTTAGAGGGAAAAAAAAGGTCCCCTGTGTTCCTAGTCAGCCCCACCTCTTTGCCTCTTTGATGGGTTTAGAGCTGTCCATGTTGGTCTTAAACATTCTGTTTCTAGAACTACTCTAAGGGAGTACCTAAGAGAAGCTTATTCCCCAACAGGGCTTCTGATTTTGTTTGTTTGCATCTCTCGGATTGATAATGAAGCCTCATTAAAGAAGTGTTTTGTCTTCTTAGAAAGTTGTATATGAAATATCTGTGTGGAAATTTGGATTCGTTAACAAAATGCAGCAAATGTAATTCCTTAGCCATTGTGGGAAGGAAGGAGGCAATTAGGAAAGATCCATTTATATTTTAAAATGTGAGTGGATGTGGCTGAGCTCCCAGACTAGAAGCAGTAAGGGATGGTGCCATAGGCCTGTGTTTCATGCTTTTCCTACTGGACAGGAGTTCAGCCTGTTTGTGTCCCTTTTAAGATGTGAAAAACTGATTAAACAGCTTCTCATCCATTCAGCTTAAATATTGCATGCCTCATTCAACAATAAGAAAAAACAACATATTAGGAATATACTTGAAGGAAAAGAAACTTCTATTTTTTTAGCAGGAGAAAAAATGAAGGAAACCTAAACCATCATTTGTTTGCTTATGGATTTATATTTTGTGACATACTCAAATAGATATTTTTAATAACTCATGTAATCCATGTTTATTGGGAAATACAGATACACCAAAAGAAGTTTTTTTTTAACTCCTGACCATACCTCCCCACAAGATAATGCCATTAACATTTCAGTGCATATTCCTCAGAGGTTTTTTCTGTGTGTGTGTATATCTATATATATATAGAGAGAGAGAGAGCTACATGCATAGGAGCGTGTTGATTTAAAAAAATGAATGTGAAATCCATGGCTACTAGTTCCCATGCAGCCAGCAGCCACCCAGAAGCCAAGGGAATGGTCGTGCTGCATGGGAGGGGGGCGGGGCTTTGCTCTTGAACTGTGACTTGTGTATGTCCGTGCAAGCATGTTAAGCACTTCTCTGTCTTGTGTTCATCCACAGCTGTGATTAGTGCCCATCCCATCCATCCCCTCGATAACCCTCACCATCATTTCCACTCCAGCAGCCTCGCTTCTCCAGCTCGCAGTCATCTCTACCACCCGGGCAGCCCGTGGCCCGTTGGCACATCCCTGTCCCTTTCAGACAGGGCCAATTCCACAGGTGAGAGATGAGGCTCGAGCCCCAGGTGGAAAGCATTCCAAGAGTTGGCAAGCTGAAATGGGAAGGACTTGCCCCGCTTAGAAGGATTTGAAATTTTTCTGTGTTGTTTATGTATCATAACATTTCTGTTAATGACTCAAATTGATTTCTGTAAAATTCACCCCCCATTTTTTTCTCCCAAAGTTGATAAGTGCTCGGTGCAAGGTGTCCTTTTAGTAAAAGCACAATAACTCTAATCACATAACCATGTCTTGTTTCATCAAGTTGCATCTTGATTCAGCCTTATTTTCAGTTTGTTTATTTCTTAATCTTCTAATCTGAACAGAAAACTCATTTGGGATGATTTTCAGACACTAGACTTTGGCCTCCGCCTCGCAGTTACTCTGTGGCTGGGAGGGTCTGTAGGGCAGCTGTAAGATAATTCTCATATTAGATCTTACACATACTTCTGCTGTGGCCCGAAGTAAGAGATGCATCCAGGGGCAGCGGGGCCAGTGGCCGCATTGAATTCTGTGTACATTGTAAACCTCACATTGCCTGGAGGATTATTGACATTAGAAGGGGCTGCACAGTCATGAATCATTTCTAAAAAACAGATTGGAAGTGAGCCTAAAAATCTGCAGTTCATTTAAAGAAATACATTGCCAGGCAAACATGTACCAGTTTGGAAATCTTAAGAAATAGCATTATCAAAACAGTTTTAAGGAGGAAATAATGAAGGTGAGGAGACAGTAAATGGAACAAATACTGTTGTTCCTCATTAAATGAAAATTAACTTCCATCTTCTCAGTGTTAGGTGCAAATCTAGTAACTTCTCACATGTACAATACGTTCTTTCTCCATCATTCGAAACGTGTCTGTTAATAGTTATGACATTACTAGTAGAATTAAATTTTGCTCATTCTGGAAAATAAGGAAATTTCAAGTGAATTCCATTTTAAAAGCACCTCAAAACCTCATGCTAGAAGTTTGGGTTGCTAATAACATTCCCCCTCTCTAAGTTTTGATCAATTTGAAACATACCCAAAACATCAAATGAAGATCAAAACTTTATTAAGGGATGCCTACTAACTCCCAAAGTTACCTCTCCCAAACCTTTACTTGGTTTGGAGAAAGCCACTTAAACTTATGTCCAAAATGGACCTTCCTGCTCTCTCCCTCCAGATCCAGGTTTGGGGCCCCCTGCCTTAGGGAAAGACAGTCTACTGACAGCTGTCTGGAGAACCAAACTCTGCTTTGCAGACCTAGTCTCAGATAGAACAGGGACCAGAAAGCAGCGTTCCAAATCTGCTCTTAGAAAGCAGTTTTGGTGTCCTGATTCTGTTTCCCTGTTTTTAAGGCAGAAGAATCCCACCCACTAGGATGTGGGCCTGCCCGAGTGCATGGCAGGCTCTTCCTAGTCAGATTAGCCCCCTCCTCCTTCCTCTCAAACCAGGAGGGTGTTGAAGGTTGGCAAGGAGCAGAGCAGCCCCCACCCAGCCATGATCCAAGTGGTCCAGTGCTGCTAAAAGGTCCTTTCTCTGTGGACTTGGGCAGACAATGAAGAGAGGGAAAAGTCATGATTTGTATCACTACAGGGTTCATCACTTTAATGACCAGAGGGGATAAAGAAGGTAAACTAACGGCAGGGAAAGTCACTGAAGACAGATTGGAAACTTAGAGCAAGTATCTAAATTCTTGATGACCCAAATTCTCTCACTGTTGTATTTTCCTGGGTTTCTGGAGCTCAGTGCTGCTGAACATGTGGGCTAAGCATGACTGGGACTTGGCCAGGGCAGTCCCTGCTCTTGAGAGCCGCCACTTGACTTAGGAAGAGCACTTTCTACTTGTCCAGGCCCTCGGCCACTGTGAACTTTGTGTGTCTTAAACCCTGAGAGGTAAGTTATCAGGAAGTAGGCCCCTGAGCAAAGCAGAAATTTTAATGACAGCGTAGTTTTCCTTGTGGGCCAGCACCACGCCCTTTGCTGGGCGTAGAACATGCCCGGTACTCTCTGCAGTTACACGGCAAGGCGGCCCTGGTGTGTGGCTGCAGGCCAGGGCTCTGACTCCTGTAGGCAGCCCTATTCTCCTTTTTTACATTTCCCCCATCTCTTTGACCCTCAGAAGCGAATACATCAAAGTCAGGCACTGAGGCCGCCAGGGCAGGCCTGTGTGCCCAGAGCTGACCTAACCCGTCTGCCAATACCGGCTGACATGGTCCAGGCTGGAGTCTGCTTCTCCTGCCCCCTGCTACGCTCCCTAACCAGCTTCTCCCCAGCCCAGGATCACACAGAATAGGGCCAGCAGCTCCCCAGCTGTGGTTATGGCTGGCGTAAGCAAACACAAGACACGAGGTCCTCAGTGCACCTCCTTGAGAGGGTGAGAAGCGACGTAGGCCTGGTAGGGTTATCACAGCCAGGCTTTCCACCCTGGGGGAAGGTGTGTGAGTCCCTCAGCCCTGGGACCCAAGGTCTTTAAGCTAAGGGGTTAGCACTCATGACTGGTGTGACTCGTCTCCTGAGAGCCCAAGGGAATAGATTCAGTGATACCTCAGGTATCATTTGCTTGATACTTGATTTGCAAAGGCAGGGAAAGAGGTTGGATTTCTACAGGCTGCTCATGCATGCACTTAAAAGAGCTTATTTTCCTTTTTGAAGTGCAAGACTCTAGGAGTCAGGGGAGGCCCTCCTTTTGGCTACCTGGTGCACCCTATTTGCGCTGAGCTGGTGTCTCCAGGCCCATCCTCAGGATAGGGATGTTGGTCTGCACCAACTCACACTGTTTGAAAGGGCTTTCTCATACGGTCTCCCTGGGTCTGGGTGCTGCTTCTGCCCCCACAGGGTCAGGGGACAGGTGGTATTGGAAAAGGAAGGGCAGTATAATGGGGTAGTTCCAAGCATGGGCTAGGAGTCAGGGTGCAGGGATTCGGATTCCTGCCCTTGCCATTCTTACTGTGTACTTGAGTGCTGCCTAACCTCCCGGCGCCTTCTGAGTTACTATGAGCATAGAATGGGCTAATGAATATAAAGCACATAGTATAGTGGCTGGCTCAGAGTAAGTACTCAGTAATTTACAGGGAAAAGAACCTTATCAATTATTCACGTCCTGTGTTCAGCACATTTCATACATCTTCTCAATCCTCACTGAATTATGTTGTTCTCCCTGTTTTGTAGGTGAAGAAACAGACTCAGAGAGATTCAGTGACTGCCAAGTTCACCCAGCTAGTATGCCAGGATTATAGTCCAGGTTTATCTGACTCCAAACCCAGTGTTTTGTCTGTCCCACCATGCTGCCTTCTGGAACAACTCTAACCCCTCCTCACATATTTGGAGATTGTCATGTTCTTCCTTAGTCGTCCTCTTCTCCAGGCTGATCTTCCCCTATTTTTTTTCTCTGGACCCAAACACCCTTCATATGGCATGCTCTTAAAGCTATTCTCAGACCTCTGGACTATTCGGTTGTCCAGGTCTCCCTTGAGCTGTGGGGCTGTTGTTCTGCTGAGGCTGTACACAGTCCCCCAAGGGCATGCAGGGCCCGTGGCATTGCCTCCCCTGTAGTAACCACCAGGCCTCGTGGGCAGATCTGGTACTTGTCAAGTGGACATGTTATCTATGACAGGCCAGTTTCTAAGACCAGCCATCAGTCAATGAGTGATGTTTTTACTATCCTTTTATGCTTACATCTTAATAGACAATAGTCTCAGGAATCTTTATGTGCACTCCCTAGTAAATACTCACAAGAACGTTGTAAAATTGTGACCACTTAGCTGTGTGGCGAGAACATTTCAGCAGAGCAGCTGGTTAGCAAAGTTGTTTGGGACTCCTTTAGATTAGCCCACTCTCCTAGCCTTGGCAGTGGTGCTGATCCATATTGCCTTGGACTAGCACTGACCCTGAGTGCTTATTGAGCTGGTTTCAGGGGCCCTTAGAAGTAGCCAGAACCCTGGTATGTGCGTGTGTTTAATGGTAGAAGAACTGCTAACATTTAGACTTTCCTGCTGTAGAATCTGTTCGAAATACCCCCAGCACTGACACCATGCCAGCCTCCTCGTCTCAGACGTGCTGTACTGATCACCAGGATCCTGAAGGTGCTACCAGTTCCTCTTACTTGGCCAGCTCCCAAGAGGAAGATTCAGGCCAGAGTCTTCCGACAGCCCACGTGCGCCCTTCCCACCCATTGAAGAGCTTTGCTGTGCCCGCAGTCCCGCCCCCAGGCCCTCCCACCTATGACCCCGCGCTGCCAAGCACACCATTACTCTCCCAGCAAGGTGAGTGAGGACAGCAGCACCACTGGTGGGACCCTTTGGCTCTGGCTTGTGGCACAAGTCACCTCTTCTTTGAAAATAGCAAATATCTTCCAAGCTTATCCTAGCAGTGGAGAATAGCTGGAATTCGTTGCCCTGCTCAGGAAGTATATGGGCTCCCCTCCTTGGGGAGTGCATATGAACCAGAGAATAATATGGTGGGGAGCGAGGGCTGACTTTTTGAATCGTGTTTTGGGTGCAGAATGCTTGATGGTAAAATCCAGTGACTGTGGGTGTGGGCAACAGATCTAGTCCACTTAGCCTCCCCAAAATGCCTCCCTCTGTAGGGTTACTACAGGCTAGGGAAGGATCAGGGAGGACAAGACATGGAAGTAAGGGGCCCTTCAGATGGGACAGAAGTCTACTCCTCAAGTTCACATGGCGCAACAAAGTCCCCTAACCTGAAAGGCATGTTTTTCCACTTCTCCCCAATCTGTTATGATGGTCTGTTTTAGGGTAAGTCAGTGGTTTTCAAGCTTTTTGGTCTCAGGACCCCTTTGCACTCTTAAAAGCTATTGAGACCATGAAGGAGCTTTTCTTTACATGGGCTAGATCTACCAGTAGTTCGTGTATTAGAAATTAAAATGGAGAAAATTTTAAGCTATTTTATTAACTCATTTAAAAATAGCAAATCTATCATGTAAAGATAAATAGCATATTTTTATGAAAAATAACTTTTCAAAACAAAGATATAGAGAGAAAACTGACATTGTCTTGTATTTTTACAAATCTCTGTAATGTCTTGCTTAATAGAAGGGAGCTGGATTCTCATACCTGCTTTTGCATTCAGTCTGTTGTAATATGTTATTTTGGTTGAAGTGTAAGAAGAAAACCTGGCCTCACAGATATGAAGTTGGAAAAAGGAAGAGTATTTTTGTAACCTTTTCAGAGAACTGGATATTCTTTTTTTGATACTGTAGCAAAACACAAGAAGTTGTAGTTTCTTGTAGGTTGGTAACATAATGTAACCATATCCATGAACTGTTTGTTCTCTATTCCATTAAAATCCATCTATCTTGTACTTTGAATGCATGATATCAGACATCACACATTGGTCATTTGGAAAATATTGGTTCATTAAGTTATACAGGTCCTCCAAATCTTAACACAGTTCATTATACAATATCTAAAAATACATTTATTAATATCACCAAAGTCTGTAAGTATTGGGAGGGTCTCAAGCTCTTGGTGGCACATACAAGTTTTTCAACATTCTGATTTTCATTTGAAACTTAAATTTTATCATTGGCAATAAAAACCGTCCATTGTTTTTCTTGAAGTGACTGGCTTACTTTATTTACTTTCTAGAAAATGTCTGCCAAATGCTCAAGTCTGAATAACTGGTTTGACTGTCAATCTTTCTTTGGACTAATGGTGTTTCATGACAAAAGCCACAGTTCCGCTTGTAACTCAAGCTGTCACAGATGCCCTGAGCTTCAGCCAGCCACCGTCCTGTAGTATACAAAGTACTTTATGCATACTTTCCATTTTGTCACATAGAATAAAGGATGTGTAATCAAGGTTGAGATTTCGTAAAATAATTTTTACTACTTCGTTAAGGATGATCTTAAGTTAAACTAGCTTTTTTTTTTTTTAATTGCAAGGCATGTCCGTGAATGACTTTATATTTTGCTACCACTGCCTTAATCTATGCTGAGGCTCCAGCAGTTTTACCCACTGTTGCTTTTATACCATCAGCGCAGAGGCAAAAATATCTTACTGTTATGAAAAGAGTTTTGACCTTCTAGCTTTCTTTTTTTCTTTTTTTTTTTTTTTTTAGATTTTTATTTATTTATTTGACAGAGACACAGCGAGAGAGGGAACACAAGCAGGGGGAGTGGGAGAGGGAGAAGCAGGCTTCCCGCCGAGCAGGGAGCCCGATGCGGGGCTCGATCCCAGGACCCTGGGATCATGACCTGAGCCGAAGGCAGACACTTAACGACTGAGCCACCCAGGCGCCCGACCTTCTAGTTTTCTAAAGCCAAATGGAATAGTTTCTTTGGCCTCTGAGAGGCCCCACTTTCTCCCTCCTTCCATCTAGTGTGTTGCCTTTTCAGAGCAGGATCTGGGCACTGGGTCTGGGTGCATCCCTCACCCTGAAGCAGCATTTGGACCTTAGTTGCCTTCGTGAGATCTGCGGGAGCAGGCTCGGCTGCACACCTAATGGTGCCCTCTCCCCCGCAGCTCTGAACCATCACATTCACTCGGTGAAGACGGCCTCCATTGGGACTTTAGGAAGGAGCCGGCCTCCTATGCCAGTGGTGGTGCCCAGTGCCCCTGACGTGCAGGAGACCACAAGGATGCTGGAAGACTCTGAGAGTGTAAGTTCCTGGGCCATCAGCCCAGCCAGGATGTCTGGGTGTGTGTCCCACAGCCTGCGAGTGTGCGGGTCACACTGATCTTGTGTGCCGGCCCAGAAGTGTGAAGCAGATGTGCTCGTTCATTGAGCAGACATACCTGAGCATCTCCTCTGAGCCAGGAACGGTGCTGAGGGCTTATGTGCTTTCTCTTTCCCCTAGAGCTACGAACCAGATGAGCTGACCAAAGAGATGGCCCACCTGGAAGGACTAATGAAGGACCTAAACGCCATCACGACAGCATGAGACCTTCCCCAGGACCTGACTGCAGATCTGGGTCTAGAAGTCTTGGGACAGAGCCTGGAAAGCAAGGATTGTACAGAGCACGCAAGGACAGCACTTGAGAACACAGAACGAGCGAGCCAACCAGCCGGCGCCCCTGCGTGGGGCCGGCTCCAGGCACGGCCACCTGCCTTCTCCTGGTCGGCCTGGAAGAAGCCCATGTCAAGGCGGCTTCCCTTTGCCTGCTGATACCCTGCAGGACTGGGCACCATGGGCCAAGATTTTGTGTCCGGGGAAGAGGCAAGAAGTGCACCCTACATTTCACTTTGTGGCCAGGCTGTGTCTTCGTGCTGCGACTGCATCGCCTTTATGGAGTGTAGACATTGGCATTTACGTACAATTTTGTGTCCTATTTTATTTTACCTTTGAAAGGAAAACACTATCAAAAACCAAGGGAGTCCATGGTGTTCTCCACAAGTGGTTGACATTTGACTACTTGTTTGAATTCTGTATGGAAAGTCATTGACAGTGTGGGTTATCCCAGGGGTTGGCTTGTTTTTTGTTTTTATTTTTGAATTCTGAGTCATTGCATCCTCTACCAGCTGTTAATCCACCACTTTGAGGGGGGAGGAAATGTTGCATTGCTGTTTGTAAGCTTTTTTATTATTTTTTTATTATAATTATTAAAGGCCTGACTTTCTCCTCTCATCACTGTGAGATCACAGATCTATTTGAATGAAATGTAACATTGAAAAGACTTGTTTGTTGCTTTCTGTGCAGTTTCAAAGTATTGGGGTGGGGGTGGGCTGGGAGGTTGGGAATAGGAAGTGGAGGGGCTGCTGAGGTCTGTGAATGTTTCAGTCGTCGTGCGTTCTTCCAGAAGCCTGCAGAGAACGGAAGCATCTTCTTTTTCGTCCTGTCCTCGCATGTCCATCTCTATTGTCACTAAGTTGCAACTGGACTTTCATTTGGATCTAGTTAAAAAATTCTTCTGTGCAATAGGTGAGTTCGAGGACTTAGCTGCCCTGATGTCTGGGTCTCATCCTGGTGAGGACGTCCATGATGAGGAAGGAGCCAGTGCCCAGGCGAGAGCCCGAGCCGTTCCTGGAGAATCAGGGGGCAAGATGGAGCCCTTTCCCGCTGTTACCGTGTGTTCCCTGGGCGACGCGGGAGGTGAAGGAAGGAACTTTGTTTCCTCCCAGGACTCCTTGCTTCTCTCTAGTCCCTGTCCTTAGCCAGTCTGGTTCTCTCTGCCCTGTTCCAGAGCCCCGTAGGGAAGGCATTCGCAAGGACGAGGCGGGCAGAGGCTGCAGCAGCCCTGAGGCTCTCCGCTTCTTTCCGAACATTGTTCTGGAGGTAGCAGGGGATGGGGACAGCAGAAAGGGACAGCGGAGGTGGCTGCCGCCTCCTCCATCCCAGCAGCTCAGCGAAGCCCCTGATAAGAACGGAGTAGCAGGGGGCTCCTGAAATATGCCGAGAGGCCCTTTGCCTTTGCAAACAGCCCTTACGTTCTTTGTCTTAAAAAGGTAAGGAGCTGTGAGGTGGGTTTTTTAAATACTGCAAATAGGAACAAAATCCAGGACTGACCGTCAAGCATCTTCCCCGGCTCCCCGCCACTCCCCAGAAGACAGTGCGGAAGGCAGTTAGAAGGCACGTCAGGCTTTGGTTCTGTGGCAGGAAGAGGTGAGCTGCTGAGACCGCAGGTGGGTACCCAGCCCACCAGCCCGGGGGCCCTGGGCTCTGCCCTGGCCCCACAGGCACCCCACTTGCCTTTGTACATTCGTTCTTTCCCCTCTTGAGGTCTTCACACGTATTTGCTGTTGTAGAAGACGAACTCTTTGTATTTATTATTTGGGGGGCAATGAGAAGTGCAATGCCGGAAGTCCTGCTGCCATGCTAGCTGGTCACAGAGGATCGTGCCAGGCAGGGTTCTGGAAAACCAGTGCACTTAAACTGATCCTGAGGAGAGCACTCAGAGCACCCTGGACACCAGGACGGCTAGATTCCCCAGAAGCTGTCTTACCTTTTGCCCAAAGAAACGTGCTCGGTATTCGGGGCGCTCCTTCCCGTGAACCCTGACACTTGCGTTACCTCAGGGCCTCGGCACCTGGATACTGCCGCAGAACGGGGGCGGGGAGGGGGGGCCTATTTTTAAATAAAATAACTGTTCAAAGTTGGGGGATTTTTTAAAATTAAGAAAAAGGAAAGCTATTCTGTATTGCACCTTTTCACAATTTAATACATTTTCTTACATTTTCCTGTGATTTTTGAAATTAAACCATTGTGTGTCTTGTAACGTCCTAGTTGAGTGGCTGCTCAGCAGCTTCCTCCAGGAGGATTTGGAACAAACGTGTCTGCTGCCTTGTTGTCTGCTGGAGGGGGGCCTGGGGGGCTGCTGGGGACTGGTTTCTGTACACACTTGTTTGGCCTTTTCTGTAGTTGATGCTGTAAACTCTATGGCTTTTTAAAGAAACAATTTCATGTTTTTATTTAGTATTGGAAATCCAATACACTTTTTTAATCCAATCAAACTCCTGTGTGGTCAAAGAGTTTTTTTCCTTTAAGAAAACAAGAGCTTTGGGGTCCCTGGTTCCCGGCCTCAACCTGACCTCCCTGTTGCCCACACAGTCTTGAAGGCAGGAGTTCTGAGGGGCCCCCAGGGCGGTGTGGCAGGTGAGCCAGGACACAGCAGGCCGGGGCCGGGTTGTCCGCCAGCCCTGAAGATGAGTCCTGTCCCCGTCCCCCACCCCGCCATTGCTGCCTTGCAGGGACTGAGCAGCCCGAGGAATGGAAGGTGGAAAGAGCCAAGGGACCCCGGCAGAGGAGTGCAGTCGCTCCTGGAAGGTGTGTAGGCCAAGTCCCCGATGTGGTATAGCATCCTGGCCGCAGTTCAGTCTTCCGACAGTCGTGCCGAACTGGGCCTTCCACTCCCGGGCCCGTCTCTCCCGGGGGTGACGTGTGGAGCAGGTCTACCCCGAGCACCGCCTTTGCCAGGCTGCCTCACTTTCTGTCCGCCTGCACTCTGTGTCTTAGCTTGGGCTGCTGTAACAAAAATACCATAGCCTGGGGGGCTCAGACCGCAAACAGTGATTGCTCACAGTTCTGGAAGCTGGGAAGTCCAAGCTCAAAGTAGCAGCAGATCTGGCGTCTGGTGAGGACCTGCCTCCCAGTTCGGAGATGCCATCTCCTTGCTGTGGCCTCACATGGCCAGAGAGATCTCTGGGGGCTCTTTTGTAAGAGCACCGATCCCATTCACGGGGGCTCCATGTTTGTGACCTAATCACCTCCCAAAGGCCCCCCCTTCCAATACCATCCCACTGGGAATTAGGATTTCAACATGTGAATTTGGGGGTACAGACATTCAGTCCATAACACAGTGAGATTTCTCATGGTATCTGAGGGTCTAGGCTTGGAATATGGTGAGCACAGCAGCCGCAGGCCCTCCGCTGCATGAACTGGCAGTCGGGTGGGGGGCGTGGAGCCCCGCGTCCTTACCGACGGCCTGCTCAGCCCCAGCAGATGTCTGCTCTGCTGCCGAGTGGACCTCGTGAAGCCCAGCTCGCAACATTCCCGTTAGTGGCCTCAGGATGGAGTCCGAGCTCTCCAGGCCGAGACCCCCAGCACCGGGGGCACCCAGCGTTCTAGCCACAGAAAGCGGTGAAACAGGCATCACAGACACTGCACATGGACCCCCACCCACCCACCGTGCCTGTTCCAACAGCCCCCAGGGCGCGCCCTCCTGTGTATCCACAGATGGAGCTCCTGGCACGTTTCACAGTGATTTATCAGTTTGAGTCTTTTCCCACTGGACTGTGGCCTGGTGGGGACATTTTAATTCCTCCTCTCCAAACGCCTAATGCCGGGGCAGTTTCGGACAACAGCAGATGCTTGTCTCCTGGATGGATGGACAGACAGTCATGAGGGCTCAGGGCCCGGAGCATGTTGGAAGGTTTGCACACAAATCCCACCCCAGCCCTCCTTTGGAGGCATCCTAATAGGTCTCTCTCGTTACTGTGCCAGGACCCTCCCATTCCAGCAGCCATGGCCCTTTGGTATCCTGGGCTGAACTTGAATGGTAACAAAGACCTGTGTGCCTGGCAGTCCTAAGAAATGCTGCAGATGCCACAGTGACCAACTCGGTGCTGGGAACTAGGGCAAGGATGTCCTCCAGATTGGTTCTAGACGAACATTATGAACAAGGCTCTTTCCCCAATCCATCCGCCCCTGCCAATCTCAGCCATCTTCCCCATACCAGGGGTGTGGCATCATCAGGAGGGACTAGAGAACATCACTGAACACTCCATCGAGTAGATGGGGAAGTGGGCGTGGGCAGGGAGAAAGAAGCAGGGAGCCAAGAGCGGCCCCAGACAGCAGGTGCAACTCTTCACCTTGAGTTTCCAGCTACCGAAGGAGGAGGTTCACCAGGAGAGCTAGGAGAAGAGGTGGGAGAGACTAATTGAAGAAAAAGAATAACATTTTTCATAATCTTTAAAATATATAATGTTGAAAAAATGCTATTTAAAACTGCAATTACTCTCTAAGCAGAATGGATGCTGTTCATCTCAAGATGCTCTTTTACTCAAGTAGGAGGAACTTGATGGGTTTTGGAAATGAAAAGATGGACCTGGAGCTGAGCTGAGAAAGGGTTAGAGGGCACTCTTGCTGCACTATAGAGTAAGAGGAATTCAGAATTTCCTGAAATAATGGGGGTGGGGGATGCTGGCAGCAGGTATGAGCAAGACAGTGAGAGAGTGAGGGGCGAGGTGGGAAGTTCCCCCCAGTGGGAAATGGCTGCCCTTGAGGTGCCCAAAGGACTTTTTCAAATGGGAAGATCTGAGAGGTAATTTAAGGCTGCTCCTTGCACAACTAGAAACAAACCCCCTCCGGCTCCCCAGATCTTGCACAACGTCCACCATGTGCACAAGGCCTGGCTGCCCCCCAACAAGGAAAGGGACAGGTCGACCAACACGGGGATGGACAGACCACAGATCTGGCATCTGGTGAGGGTGACCAGAAATGGGATTGGTTCACCAGAAACAGGGGCCCAGAGCCGGAAATGACTAAAAGAATGTAAACCGGAGAATTCACAGAAATCCAGGGGGCAGAGGGGAGGGCATGAGACCTTGTGCAGGTCAAGGAATGTGAAGGCCAGTCAGCTTTATTCAGATTTTAATAGGCAGGCAGACTTCTGCTGGTGTCTTGGTTGCCCACCCTCCATCCCAGTGCCCTGGAGCCGTGCCCCGCCGCCTGACGTAGGGACATAGGCTACGGGCCTGTCTCTCGTTAATGGGTCTACCTCCTTCTCTGGACCTGCTCTCCAGAAGGAGAAATCTGAGAGCCATTCTAAACTCTCCCCTCAACACCACAGCACACAGCTCAGCAAATCCTGCAGCTCTCTCTCAAGAGGCCCCCAAAATGGCTCCTCTTCGTTGTGTGTGGGGCAAACTCCTTGCTGACCCCCTGGCCTCTGCCTCACCAGCAGTCCAGCCTCCACACAACTACAAGGGTGATTTTTCTAACTCAGATCTGGCCTCTCTCCCCTGCTTAGCACCCTGCAATCACTTCCCTGTCACCTGCCCTGCGGAAAAGAGACCAACTGGGCCCCATTTGCCTCTTGACATTTATTTGCAGTTTGCACTTACACCCTAAGCCATTACGTCTGACCTCTAGACCTTTCCCTTTGCCTCACACTGTCACCCTACCAGCCACCCTCATGACTGGCTTTCTCTGTCTAGTACATTTCTATCCGTCTTTAAGGACCCAACCCAACCATCCGCTCCTCTGATTGTTCTTATTCATATTTCTGTCTTTTCCAATACGCTGTGAACTCCTCAAGGAAAACAATCATGCTAGTTTTTGGACTCTCTAGGTGTTCACTGAATGAACTTAGCCAAGGAAGATGGACTTGAAGTTACCATGGCCCAGTGCTGGGGGGATTGGACAACATCCTAACTCATCCAGGGAGCATACACTCAGCCAGGTTTTGCAGAGGAGATAAGGCTGAGCTGAGTGTAGGAATTACTATGAGGCCATCTATCTGGAGTGGGGAGGAGCCACTGCAGAGCTGGGAAGCTGCTCACTTCCTGTGGCCATCAACATCCCTTGAAGAGAACAAGTTCCAGCCACTGTTCCTGCTGAGGAACGGGGGCCTCTAGGACTGTATTCAGCCTGCTGTCATTGGGTTAAGCACTGGAGTCCCAGCAGGCCACAGCAGAGGATATGGAGGATGCACAGAGCTGGTGCTCTCCTCCCCAGAATCCCTGGAACACTGCAAGGGTGATTCTTGGCCCCATCAAGCTGGGTTTGGTTGGCCAGGTACCACAGGTGGGGGCGGGGGTCAGTCCTAGTGAGTTAAGAATAAGCCAGGTTCCTTTCATAAACTCAAAACCCAGGTCTTACTGAGAATTCTGGGCAGCTTTCTGAAAGAGGACAAGAAGAAAGATCTGCTGTTGAAGATAAAATGATGGATCGAACTCCCATAGACAAAGTTGCCTAGGACATGGCAGGAGAACCAGCTGATGAACATTCTAGACTAACACACAGAAGGGAAACTGGCTGGAACTGGAGCCAAGGAGCTATGGGCAGGTGGTGTGAGAAGAGGGATATTTGGGGCCAGTCAGAAAAGGGTATTCCTCACCCAAGGATCTGGGAATCATTCACAGCTTCACAAATACCCCCAAGGCTCCACCTTGTGCCAGGCACCGAGGCTGCAAAATGAGTAAGTCTCTGTTAACATGTTCACAGTCTAGAGGGGAACACAGACATTTAACAGACAAATTACCATCCAGCACAAGTGCTGAGACCCAACAGAGTGATGATCTGGTAAAGCAAGGAAGGAATGTCCAACCCTGACTGCAGCATGTGGGGATCACAGTCAGTCAACACTGAGGGTGGTGGGGAATTCACGAGAGAAAGGAACCAGAGTTTCTTCCAACCCTGCTTGCCCTAGATCTGCAGAGCAGGGAAAATTCAGATACTGGCTAAATTACAACAGGGGTGCTTTGAAATGATTCGCTCAAAAGAAAGTAAAGGATTTCCCTCACAGAGGACCAACAAACTGACCCCAAGTGGTAAATGAAAAGGGACACTGGTGCCTCCTGCCCTAAGGAAATCCTAACACCAGGAACCTGGAAGGTGGAAGAGGCTGGAGGGAGCCGGCTGACCCGGCCCATAGCCAGAGCTGACAGGGAAGGTTCCAGGCTGGAGGCGCCCAGGAGAAACCTGTCAGGATACCTGACTGGCACTGCTGTATTTAAAAAATAAGTAAAAATTGTCATCTCCCTTGAGAATTCATTGAAGACTTCTGTGTCTATATTCATAAGGGATATAGGTATATAGGGATTCTTTCTCACATTTGTTTAAAATCTGATTTTGCTTGTCAGTGTAATACTAGCCTCATAGAGTAAGGGAAGTGTTCCCTCCTCTTCTACTTTGAAGGATTGGTATTAATTGTTTCGTAAACATTTGGTAGAATTCTCCAGTGAGGCCATCTGGTCCTGGACTGTTTTTTTATGGGAAGTTTTATTACTAACTTAATCTCTACTTGTTATAGATCTATTCAGATTCTCTCTCTTCTTGATTCAGTTTTGGTAGTTTGTGCGTTTCTAAGAATTTGCCCCATTTCTTGGGATTATCTAATTTGTTGGCATACCGTTGTCCACAGCGTACCCCTGTTCCTTTCTTTTTCTTATAAGTCAGTAGTAATAGCCCCTCTTTCCTTCCTGTTAGTATTTTGAGTCTTCTCTCTCATCCTCTCTCTTGCTCTCTTCTTTGTCTGTTTGTTTGTTTATTTGGCAGCCCAGATTTTTTTTTTAAATTTATTTATTTGACAGAGAGATAGAGAGCACAAGTAGGCAGAGTGGCAGGCAGAGGGGAAGGGGAGAAGCAGACTCTCTGCTGAGCAAGGAGGCCGATGCGGGGCTCGATCCCAGGACACTGGGATCATGACCTGAGTCGAAGGCAGCCGCTTAACTGACTGAGCCACCCAGGCACCCCAGCCCAGATTTTTTTAAAAAAATGCAAGTTGTAAGTTCGTTTTCTTTGATACAGAATTAACAGAGTTAGTTTGATGCCCCAAATGAGGTAAGATTGTAACATTTGCATATGAAAACTTCCCTTGAAAAACTCAATCAGATCTTTGTTAAAGTTATTGATTGTGAGATCAAAGAAATTACAACTCAAGTTTGTTCACAGAAATTTAAAAAAAAAAAAAATTGTTACTTGGGACGTTCCAAAATGGCAATTCTATCCCAGAGTCATAATTACCAGGGGGAAATATACTCTCTCTGCTGAGAGTGTCAACAGCACGTTAATACTCTCTATATATTCTCTTTATACAAAGACATTTTGCAAAGAGAGTGTGTATGTACCTATTATCTCATTTTTGGAACTGGACTCAATTGCCTTATAGTCTCCAACATGGTCAGTTGTCAAACTGTCAAAATTTGTCAATTTTGTTGATCTTTTCAAAGAAGCAACTTTTGGTTTTGCTGATTTTCTGTATCATTTTCTATATTTCTGCTCTAATCTTTATTATTTCCTTCCTTCTACTTGATTTGTTTAGTTTGCTTTTCTTTTCCAAATTTCCTAAGGTGAATGTTGAGATTATTGATTTAAGGTCTTTTTTAAACTATAGTAGCTTATTTGCTATAAATTTCCCTCTGAGCACTGCTTTTGCTGCACCCCGCAAGCTTTGGTATGTTGTGTTTTTGTTTCCATTCATCTCAGTTCACTTTCTAATATTCCCTGTGATTTCTCCTTTGACCCTTTTGTTCTTTGGAAGTCTGTTGTTTAATTTTCATATAGTTGTAAATTTTGCAAAGTTCCTTCTATTATCAATTTCTAATTTCACTATATGGTCGTCAGAGAACATACTTGGTATGATTTCAATTCTTTTAAAATTTATTGAGGCTTGTTTTCTGGCTAACGCATGGTCTTATCCTGAAGAATGTTCCATGGGCACTTGAGAAAAATATGTATTTTGCTGTTGTTAGGTGGGGTGTTCTAGATGCCTGTTAGATCATTGGTTTATATTGTTGTTCAAATTTTTTATGTCCTTCCTGATTGTCTATCCAGTCGTTTTACCCATTATTGCAAGTGGGGTATTGAAGTCTACAGCTATTGTTGTTGAGTTATCTATTTCTCCCTTCCATTATGTCAGGTTTGCTTCATGGATTTTGGGGCTCTGTTGTTAGGTGCATATGTGTTTTTAATTGTTAAATCTTCTTGGTAGATTGACACTTTTATCATTTTAAAACATTCCTTGTCTTTAGTACCGATTTTGTCCTAAAATATACTTTGATAGTATAGCCACTCCAGCTCCCTTTTGGCTAAAATTTGTATGATGTATCTGTTCACATCTTTTCAACTTATTTGTGTCTTTGGATATGAGATGTGTCTCTCATAGACAGCATAGGGTTGAATTTTATATATATATGTAATATATATTTAATATATTAAATAATATATCACAAATAGTATTGTACTAACATATAAATATATTAATACATATTAATTAATGCACTTAGAGTATACATTTTGATTAGATTATGTATTAATACATATCCATCAAAATTATATAGTTTTATTTTTCATTCTGCCAATTTCTGCTTTTTAATTTGAATATTTACTATTTATATTTATATAAGCGCTGATAAGGTAGGATTTATATCTGGCATTTTGCTGATTGTTTTCTATGGTTTTTTTGTTTGTTTTTTTTTTTTGGGTCCCTTTATTACTCTGTTACTACCTTCTTTTGTGTTAAGTAAATATTTTCTAATGTACCCTTTTAATTCCCTTGTCCAAAGTCACAAATCATAAAAGAAAAATTTAGTAAGTTGAGCATCATCAAAACTGAAAATGTTTACCACTTGGGGCACTTGGGTAGCTCAGTCAGTTAAATGCCTGACTCTTGGTTTCGGTTCAGGTCATGATCTCTGGGTGGTGAGATCGAACCCCACTTCAGGCTCATGCTGGGCATGGATTCTCTCTCTCCCTCTCCCTCTGCCCCTCCTGCTCATGCTCTCTCTCTCTCTCTCTAAAATAAATAAATAAAGCTTAAAAAAATGTTTACCATTTGAAAGACATGATTAAGAAAATGAAAAGGTGGGCGCCTGGGTGGCTCAGTTGGTTAAGCGACTGCCTTCGGCTCAGGTCATGATCCTGGGGTCCCGGGATCGAGTCCCGCATCGGGCTCCCTGCTCAGCAGGGAGTCTGCTTCTCCCTCTGACCCTCCCCCCTCTCATGTGCTCTCTCTCTCTCAAATAAATAAATAAAATCTTTAAAAAAGAAAATGAAAAGGTAAGCCATAAACTGGGAGAAAATATTTACAAAACATATATATTATAAAGGGCTTGTATTCTGAATATATTATTTATAATTCAATACTAAGAAAACAAATGACCCAACAAAAACCAATGGGTAAAAATTGGAATGGTTACTTGACCAAAGTACACATATGGATAGCAAATAAACACCTGAAAAGATGCTCAGCATCTTGAGTCGTTATGGAAATGCAGATTAAAACCAGGAGTTAGCATTACACACCCTCTTGATGGTAAAAATAAAAGACCGACAATATCAAGTGTTGCAAGGACATGCAGTCAGCAGTACTCTCATAAAACTGCTGGTGGATGGGAAAGCAAACAGTATTCCAGCTCAAAAAATAATCTAGCAGTTTCTTACAAAGTTAACCATATACTTACCATATGACCTAACAGTGCCACTCCTCGATATATTTTTTTAAAGATTTTCTTATTTATTTGAAGGGGGGGTGAGTAGTGGGAGGGGCAGAGAGGAAAGGAGAGGGACAGGCAGATTCCAAGCTGAGTGCAAACCCAACTTGGGCTCCGGGCTCGATGTCACAACCTCAAGATCATGACCCGAGCTAAAATCGAGAGTCAGATGCTTACCTGAGACACCCAAGTGCCCCCACTCCTGGATATTTATTCAAGATAAATGAAAATCTATGTCCACATGAAGACTTGAACATGGATGTTCATAGGAGCTTTATTCTGAATAACTGGAAACTGGAAACAACCCGTGTTCCACAGCTGGTGAAGGAGTAAGCGAACTGTGGCTTATCCAGAAAGGGAGTGTTGCTGTGCAGGATGCACGACAGGGACAGATCTTGAAAGCTTTAGACTAGGGGCACCTGGGTGGCTCAGTTGTTAAGCATCTGCCTTCAGCTCAGGTCATGATCCCAGGGTCCTGGGATCAAGCCCCACATCGGGCTCCCTGCTCAGCGGGAAGCCTGCTTCTCTCTCTCCCACTCCCCCTGCTTGTGTTCCCTCTCTCACTGTCTCTCTCTCTCTGTCAAATAAATAAAATCTTTAAAGAAAAAGAAAGCTTTAGACTAAATGACAGAAATCAGACACAAGAGACACATATTTTGTGATTCCATTTATATGAAATTCTAGAAAAAACAAAACTTTAGTGACAGGAAGACTGCCAGGGTCCAGGAGTGGGAGGACAGGGATTGACTGCAAAGGGACATGAGGGTTTGGAGGAGTGATGGAAATGTTCTCAATCTTAACTGTGGGGGGGTGGTTATAGGACTGTGTCCATGTCTCAAAACTCAGCCTCCATAAAACAAGTAGATACAGTTAGCAACCGCAACATAAAAACAAGGTACCAGGAATAAATCTAACAACATGTACAAACCATCATGAAGAAACCATAAAGCCATGTGAAAAATTTGGCAAAGGCAGTTAATGCCCAGCAAATATTCCATATGCTCCCTCAGGTTTCCATGCCTCCTTGGCAGTTACGTGGTGGCCAAGTGACAACAGACTATGAGAGGAAGTGAAGTGTGTCGCTGCTGGAGAGAAGTGGTTCATAATCACTCATCTCTTCCAGTTGTCTCTGCTCCTCCCACAGTGATCAGGGGACCAGGGGTTCCAGCTGACATCTGTGAGGAGAGTGGCTGCCCGGCCTGCAGAGGAATTTACTTGAGCTGGAGTAAATCTTCATTGGGTGAAACCATTGAAATTTGGAGCTTTTTCTGTTGGGGCAGTGAGTGCTAATTATCCTGACTAGTACCCCCCCACAAAAAAAAATTTTAAAGAAGACCCAAGGGTGGGGAGAGTTATACTCTGTTCATCCATAGGAATACAAATTTTAATAATAATATTTATGTAATTTCAAATGAGAAGTCCATTGAAGTCTTCATGCATCTTAACAAAGTGATTATACAATGTATATGATAGTACAGAGAACGTAGAATAGCCAAGACATTCCTTAAGAGGGAGAAGGTGAGGACTAGTTCAACTAGACATCAACATACTATAGTGACTAAGACAGGGTACTATTTGAACAAGGATAGGCAAACTAATGGTACTGAACACAGAGTCTCAACAAAGACCCAGAGATGAAATATAAGTGACTTTGTAGATTAGTAGGAACAATTGGTTGTCCATATGAGGCAAAAATGAAATTGAATTCTGCCCTGATACCATACCAAAGTTAGGTCGGGTTAGGTTAAGCAACACTTCACATTTTTACAAATTAATATAGGAGAATATCTTTATAACATCAGAGGCAGATATGTTTCTTAAACCAGCAAAAAAGACACTAAAGAAATACTAGACATTTAAAAAAAAAATTGCTAAACTGGACCTCACTAAAATGTAAAACTTCTGTTTATCAAAACTAAAAAAGGTACGACCCAGCAATTGCACTACTGGGTATTTACCCCAAAGATACAAATGTAGTGATCCAAAGGGGTACATGCACCCCGATGTTTATAGCAGCAATGTCCACAATAGCCAAACTGTGGAAAGAGCCAAGATGTCCATCGACAGA
>NC_138377.1:100214388-100269398 GCF_054177405.1 Leptonychotes weddellii
GGAGGGGGGAGGGGGGATTGGTTAGCTCGGTGATGGGTATTAAGGAGGGCACGTACTGCATGGAGCACTGGGTGTTGTATGAAAACAATGGATCGTGGACCACCACATCAAAAACCAATGATGTAATGTATGGTGATATAATAAAATAAAATTAAAAAAAAAAACTAAAAAAAAGTGAAAATAAAAGCCATAAACAGGAAGAAGATATTTGTAACATCTCATGAACAAAGAATGTGTTTCCCAGATAGATGTGTGTGCCTGTGTGTGTGTGTGTAAAACTGCTACAAATCAATAACAAAATAATAGGAAATAAGGCAAAATACATGAAAAAATATTTCTCTGAAGAGGAAATACGAATGGCAAATTAATATACGAGAAAACATTGAAACTTACTAGTAATTAGGGATTTGCACATTAAAACATAATCAGATATCACTAGATTGGGAAAAATAACAAAGTCTGATGATTCCAATTATTGGCAAGAATGTGGAGCAAGAGTAACTCACACGCTGCAGGTGGGAGTATAAATTGTTAGAACTGGGGCGCCTGAGTGGCTCAGTCGGTTAAGCGGCTGCCTTCAGCTCGGGTCATGATCCCAGGGTCCTGGGATCGAGCCCCGCATCGGGCTCCCTGCTCGGCAGAGAGCCTGCTTCTCCTTCTCCCTCTGTCTGCCGCTCTGCCTACTTGTGCTCTCTATCTGTTAAATAAATAAATAAAAATCCTTAAAAAAAAAAAAAATAAATAAATTGTTAGAACTACTTAAAACAGTTTGGCATGATCTTGTAAAGCCAAGATTAATTCATCCTATGACTCAGTTATTCTGCAACTAGATACAGAGCCTAGAGATCTTTTAACGCATCTTTATCCAGAGCCACAAACAAGAACATTTCTAGTAGCAGTGTTTGTAATAACGGGAACTGGGACCAACTGAGAGAGCTATCTCCAGAAGAATGCCTATGAAAATGGGGGGCAAAGCATATATTGGAATGCGATACAGCAGTGAAAATGAGTTAACTATGCTCTGTGCATCAACAGGGTCTCAAAATTACAATATTGAACAAAACCAGCAAATCACTGGAGACTACATAAGGCATGATACCACTTAGCCAAAGCTCAGATTCTTACTAACGTACTTAGTGGTGGACAAAAGTGGAGCAGGCAGGAAAGATAGATCATTTGTAAAGAAATTGAAAACAAGAAAATGAACTGAAACTCGGTCTGCTTTTTATTATCCCCATACATCAACAATTCTGAGTATTATTGATGAAATCCTCCTCCCTGCAAAGACAATTCCTTCCAATCCCCAACCCCCCAACCTTGGTAAGCAACTGAATATATGGTTTAGAGACATTTTATTTCAGCAGTAAAAGTGTCAGGAAAAGTAAGGGAATGAGAGAATTAAAGTGCAGATGAGTGGTTTTCCTTGGAGAGAAGGAGAGGGATACTGTTGGGGACTGGTACAGAGGCCTTCAGAGAAATTCCTTGTGCTCTGTTTTTTAAAATGGAGTGGTTGGTACATGGCTGCTTATCATATTTTTCATGTCTTATTTATGTACTTATTATGTATGTATTATGTGTTTATTTATACCTTCTTCTGTGTGTATGAAATCTCTACCCTCAAGAGAAAGAAAGTTGGAGAAGCAGAATCAGCAGGGGGCAGGGCAGGGCTTGAGCCGAGGCTCTGTGGGGCGCTGGAAGTTCCAAACTCCAGAAAGAATACGAGGTGGCTCAGAGAAGGGTCAGAGAAGGATGAGGAGCCCAGGGACCCCAGCAGCAGGTGCCCAGGCTGAAGCTCAGGGGACTGGGGGCTTGAACGGAGGGAGAGGCCTTCCCCACCAGGCCGGGGGAGCCAAGGGCATGGGTGAGGTTTCCAGGAAGTGTGTGCACAGTAAGAAGAGGGGGGCCAAGGGGCGGCCTGGAGGCACTCCCCTCCAGGACGAAGGAGAGCCCCTCGCGCTGAGGCTGGGGGGGCAGCCGGGTCAGGGGGGTCACACTCTGCCAGCGGGGAAGCTGCCCCTGGGTGCGCAGGGAGGGCCGCTGATGACCTGGTCTGGGGCCGCGGGTGGCCAGGAGGCGGGGGCCAGATTGCAGTGGAGGACGAAGTGACTCAGAGGAAGGGACATGCGGGGGGGGAGCGTAGACGGCCCTCCAGAAATTTGGCTGAGAAGCCGACCATCAGCAGCTGGGAACAAACACAAAGTTGAGGGAGGGATTTTGTCAAACCTTTTCAAAGTTTTTGCACAAACGTCAGTCCGGCTTATCCCCAGGAAGGCGGAAAGGGTGCCTTCAGGCCTGCCCCCACCCCCTGCACTCGCAGCCGACTGCAAGGCACCGAAGTGTGGGGGCATTTCGGCGGGGGGCGCTGCCTGTCGCAGTGGGGAGGGGGTATTGGATCCCAACTTGTTCAGGATTGCCGGTACGTGGTGAGGATGACAGAGAGGAGAAAGCAAACTGACAGTTTGCCATTTTTATTCTTGTTTTTAAATTCTTACAGACAACACGAGCTTTCGTGCCTGTCCCCGGCCGGGCTGCTCCTAGCGTCAGGCCCTCGGCGTGGCACCAGTGGAGAGGGGCAGGCGGGGCGTCCCCAGGAGCCGCGTGCATCCTGGTCCCTTCACGTTCTAGCAGCCTGGTCGGGGGCAAGTTCCTCGCCCGGCCGCGTCCGTGCCCTTTGGCTCGCTGAAGCTGAGGTGAACTCTGACCGGTCAGGGCGGTGTGGGGAGAGGGAGAGAGGGGGACGCACCCAGCGCCTGGCACACAGTGGGTACTTACTGTCCTTTTGGAGTCAAGGAACAGAGAAGACAGTGACTGGTGTTGCCTGCCCGCCCCCCCAGCCCCCAGGGGAGGAGCAAGGCCCAGTGCAGGTACCTGGGGGATTTGTCCTGGGTGGGCAGGGCTGGTGGGTGCGGGTGACCATCCTTGGGGCCACCCAGGTGCACCCCTGCCCCGCGAGGTTTGGCTGGACTAAATCAGGGACTGTTGGAGAAGGCTTCCCCATAGCCTCAAAGGCCAGGCCCGCGGGCCACCTCCGCCCTCCCCGCCGGTCCCTGAGGAGCCGTGCTGCCTGGGCCGCAGGGGGCAGTTGTCATGGGGACGCAGGGCCTGCCGAGCTGCCTCCTTAGCAACGGGACTCGGAGGCCGGTTCCCATGGAAACAGCATCCACTCGGCCGTCAGTGATGAGGACCGGGTTCCCTGCCCTTTTCGGAGGACTTCCCCTCCTCCTTCAGGGGGCCACACAGCAGGCAGTGGCCACGCGCAGAGCCGGGAGCCCCGGGGACTTCGCTGTTCCAGCCGCCGATGGCTGCCTCTCCCCCATCCGGCCAGGTCGCGGGGCTGGGGGGGGCCCCCTGCGGCCCCGGGGGGAGCGAGGGCAGCCGTCTGAAGGCTTCACAGAGGGTCTGGGGGCCAAGCCCAGGGCCCCACCCCCGGCCCGTCAGGAGGGAGTGGGCGCCCCACCTCCTAACAGCGAAGCCGCCCATCCCGAGGGTGCCCTCAGCTTCCCCAGTCCGCTCGGGGGCCCAGCAGCCGTGTCCCACCCTTGGCCACTCTGAAACCCTCTGTCCTGGCCATGACACCCTACCCCCCCGTCACCTTTGGTCCCCCAGCCACCCTCCAGTTTCTGAAGGCCCATCTTCAGTATCCCAGTGGAGTCCACGTGCACAGTGACCGTCCTCCTTCCCCTTCAGGGAGCACCAAGGAGTCCCAGCCCTGGCAGCTGGGGTGCGCGGGGGCTGAGTCAGGGTCTCACAGCTCCACCAGCTGACAAAGGACACACCCGCTCCCTCTCTCTCCTCCTTAATGACTCACCAGCCCATGAACAGCGCACGCCTGCAGCCACAGCTAGCCCTCTCACACCGCCTTGCACCTTTGCTCCCCTGCTCTTGGGGACACAGGCTTGTGCCTCCAAGTGCCACATGTGCTCTAGGGGCCGTGTCCCCCGCCCACCACAGCCTGGCTCCTGAGCCTTCAGCGTGCCCCACTGACCTTACTCTCCGCTGCCAATCCCGGAGCCCTGGAAGAAGACAGCATCTGCTGGAATTTTTTTATTTAAATAAAATATACAACTCGGTGCATTTACCGTTTTCTGTTTTAAAAGTGGTAGATTTGAAAATTGCTGGGGGGTGGGTTGGGGATGGGTGGGCCCACTGACTGGACCTGGCTTCCCCAGTCTCCGAGGAGTGGCTGGGCTGGGTCAGAGCTTTTATAATATGCGTGCGTGTGTGTGTGTGTGTATGTGTGTGTGTGCGTGTGTGCGTGGAGAAGAGGGTGGTGAGGCCAGGCCCTGATGGCAAGGGGAGTGGTCCTCACGCCTCATGCCCCTGCAGCCTCCACCCCTGCTCCTCTCCCCTCCCCCACCCCCCTCCAGGACTAGACAGGCTTTGGATCAAGTCCTGCCGCCTTCCTTGAGGGGGACAGGGGTGTGTGCAGAACCCAGGTTGAGGCTGCCACTTAAATCCTTCCTGCTCTGAGAACTCCCTAGGCCCAAGGGGCATCCTCCTGCCCACTGAAGACCCCAGCCAGGCGCCTAGTCTCTCCCCAAGATCCCAGGATCCTTCACCACCTTCTCTCCTGGATGGCTGTCTCCCTCTCCCTGTGGCCCATCCATGGAGATATTGGCCTGTCCCACATCCCAGGACAACTCAGGACCAAACCTGATCTTGACTTCATTCCGGCTGGAGCATGGAGAGGGATTCTGGATGGACAAGGTGGGACCAGCCCTCCCCACTATGCAGGTCTTGGCATCCAAACCTGCTCCCGCCCAATAGGCAGGTGGAGTCAGACCACTAACCTTGGTCCTGGCAGGGTCTGGCTGGGGAGGAGGAGTGTGCCTCAGGAGGCATCTGAGCTGCTTTCACATCTGCCCCCATCTGAACCTGCTTCTGGCTCCCAGGTGCCTTCAGAATCAAGGCCAAAGCCCTCGGGCTGCCATCCAATGCCTCTGGATCTCCACCCAAAGCCCTGACTACACCTACACATCCACCTCGGCCCCGTCCTCACTGTGCACTCCATCCCACCCCCGCTCCCCTTTCCTCGCCTCCCCCTTTCTCTTTCCTTCCTCCTCTCTAAATCCCACCTCTCAAGGCCTGGCTCAAGCCCACCACTGGCCACAGGAGGCCCTGCAAGGAGGCCCAGCCACCTCCTGTGTCCTGAGATCATAAGGTCCTGGAGCCCTCAGCCAAAGTTCTCTGGGCTCTCACCATAGCTTGTTGGAGCAGTGGGCTGGGCACATGAGGAGGGAACAGAAGAAACATGATTTATTGAGCACCTACTATGGTGTGTGCCAGGCGCTAGGCTGGGCATTTCACATCTGCTACTTTTCTCATCTGGTCCTCATAGGTCCTTGTGAGGAGGTACCATAATTATTCCCATTTTACAAATGAGGTAACAGACTCAGAAAGGTCAGATAACTAGCCCAAGGTCATAGAGCTATGAAGTGGCAGGGCTGGGATTTGAACCCAGGTCTGATTGCTTCCAAAATCTGGTCTCTTCCCACAGCACTACACTTGGAGACTAACTCAGTCCCTTTCAACAGTTGCTTCTGGAAGGGACATAGGATTTGACCTCAGGCAGGCATGGATTTAAATCTCCAATCAGTCCTGGCTCTGCCACTCCTAGTTACATGATTCTGGAAAAACTGCCCAAACTCAGTGTCCTCATCTGTGAAATGGGGAGAATCAAAGTACCCACCTCATGGCCTTTGTGAAATTGAAGGAGTTAATGTGTGTAAAGTGCTAAACCAGTGCTTGGCACAGAGCAGACTCAATAAATAGAAGTTCCCCTCACCTCCCACTGTACAGATGGGAAAATGGAGGGCCCCGGAGGTGACAGGATGTGCTTGAGGCCTCACAGGGAAGAAGGGGTCTTCTGCTTCTGTGTGGGGAGAGGTCAGGCTAGGACTGGATTTGAGACCAGAGATGGAGAGAAAGGGAGCCTGCTGAGAGGTCCTGGGGTCCTCTTCCCTGAGGACTGGAGAGAACATTTTCCCCAGACCCTGTGGTGCCCAGCCAGAGGGCCAAGGCGGGCTGCTGGATGTAAGGTGACCTGGGTGTCCTGGCAATGGGGTTAAAATGTGCACACATGTGAGTGGCTATCTACACGGCTCTGCAGAGCGCTACATAGCTATACATATACACATCTTACATACATGTACATATACATATTCATATTCATATACATATCTTGCTAAGTTTGCAGTAGAAAAAAAATGCAAGACTCTCAGGGCCCTGGCCCCATTTTGTCTCAAAGACTCAGGTGACTGAGGCTCCCCAGGAACACATCGAGGGGCAACCCCTTCCTGGGGGAACAAGATGACCACAGCTAAGGGTCTGGTGGTGACTGTTGCCCTAAAACAAATACAATAACAGACCTGCTCTAAGAAACCCCAAAGGTGGGTCACCCCCACGCCCGTCAAGCCCCAGAAACCCCCACCTGCCTTCTTCTGGCTTTTGCCTTTGGGCCCTGCCTGCCTCCCTGCCCCCTCCCTCCCTCTAGTGCTGAGTATTAAAATAGTCTATAAAAGCAAGTGACCAAAAATCTATAGCTCTAAGAATACCTGGTTATTTTCTGCTGTCTTTTGTTTTTCTGGTGTGGGTTTTTTTTTTAATGATAATTATTATTGTTATTGGTATATCTCCTAATCACAGTTAAACCTGAAGGAAGAAAGAAGGGAGAAAAAAAGAAGAGAGAAGAGGGAGGGAGGGGCCCCGCTCATAGATTGGACGGCAGTTTGGAGCGCACTGGCTCAGACCTGGCCCCAGGTTCCCTCTGGGGGGCAGCAGTCAGAGGGGGCCCCCCAGAAGAGGCGGCTCTTGCCCCAAACAAAGAAAGAGGGGGTGGCAAAGAACCTGAGGATGTCTTCCGAGGCAGAGTGACATGCTGGCCGGGGAGGGCACCATAGGGCCTCCCCGGGGGACCGAGGCCCCCGCTGCCCCCGCTAGCGCCGCCAGCTCTGGGGACGAGCGGGAAGGCCGCCACGGACTCCCCCGAGGAGTGCGGAGAGGCTCTGCGGAGAGTCTGCGCCCCGTCCTGGGGCAGGGCCGGCTGGGAGGCTGAGATGAGCTTGAGGTCCTGGGTGAGGCGGCCCGGGGTGAGCGGTGGCGTGCCCCGGCGCTGGGGGACCTGGGGGGCCGGGGGGCTGGAGGCGGGCGGCAGGAGCAAGGAACCGTGGGAGCCGGAGGCCCGGGGGGGTGCACTTGGGAAAGTTCTTGGGGGGCCGGGGCTGTGGCCCGGCGGGCTGAGACCTCCGCGGGGGGGAAAGGCTACGGGAGAAGCCCCCCCGGAGGCCCCCGCCACGAAGGACGGCCGCTCAGGTTGCCGCGGGGGCGTCTCTGGCGTGCTCGGCGGGCCGGCGGCCAGGCCGGGGGACAGCTCCCCGGGAGGCTGGCCCAGCTGCCCGGGGCTGGCCGACGGGGACCGGGAGGAGGGCGGGGGCGGCAGGAAGTGCTCCAGGAGCGCCAGGCCCCCCCGCGCCCCGGGCAGCGGGGGCGGCGGCGGCTGGTTGGCCTGCGGCGAGCGGGCGCCGGGCTGCAGCGGCGTGAGCAGCGGAGAGTCGGACGAGGACAGGGAGCCGCCCAGCGCCTTGTGGAAGTGGCCGAAGCCGGCGGCCGCGGCGGCAGGGGCGGAGGCGGAGGGCGTGGGAGCCGGGGAGGAGCCGCCGAGCCCGGGCGGCGGGGAGGAGCCGGACGAGGGCAGGAGCGGGCTCAGGCCGGCGGGCGCGGAGAAGCCGGCCAGCTGCTGGATGTGGAAGGAGGAGGAAGACGGCGTGTCCACCTGCGACGGGCTGCTGGCGGGCGAGGCGGAGCCCAGCGCCGACGGGATCAGGGACTGCAGCCGCTTCAGGTGCCTGGGCGTCTGCCCCGTCCCGAGGCCGCCTAGCCCGGGGCCGGGGGGCGGCCGGAAGATGGCGGCCGGCAGGCGGGGGTGGTGGGTGAGCGCGATGGCCACCGAGGTGGTGGCCGCGGCGGCCTGCAGCGGCGCCTGGATCAGCGGGGTCCAGATGACCGGCGTGGGCGTCGGGGTGGCGGAGGCGGCGGCCTGGACGCGGTGAGCGCAGTGGGCCATCTCGCGGTCATGCTGCACGATCTGCTGGATGATCTCGTTCTCCTGGTAGTTGAAGACGCCTGAGTTGAGGTCGTGCTGGACTTTGTGGAGGAGGATGGAGTTCTTCTTGCCTGGGCCACGGAACCAGAGCAGGGGCTCAGGCCGGAGCGGGAGGCGGGGCGTGGGGGGGGAGTGGGAGAGGGGTCCCCCTCCCGGCCACTGCCCTGCCCGGCCCCTCACCAATGCGGTCGAGGCGGTCCAGCGCCACCGTCTCGAAGGCCCGCCGCATCATGGGGTACTCCTCCAGCACCTCGTTGAAGTTGTCCACGCTCAGCGAGTAGAGGCGGCAGTAGGTGTCGGCCCTCACGCTGGCCGTGCGCCGACCCCGAGTCAGCAAGCAGATCTCTGCCAGGACAGCGGGAGTGGCGCGGGGGGGGGGGCGCTCGAAGGGGCCTCCTGCTCGCCCCCTTACCTGGGTCCCCACTGTCTGGTGGGGAAGCTTGACGGTCACAAGGCCCCATCCCCAGCGGTGACCACGCTAGATGCTCCCAAGTGCATGCCAGGCTCTTTCCCGGCTCTGGCACCCCCACGCTGGGCCACAGACACCCACCTCCAGGCAGTGGCCACAAAGGACCCCAAACTTCATCCTCGGTGTCTCTCCAGCCCATCCCCCTGTCCCCCTAGAGTTCCCTGAGCCACCTCACCTCCAAAGTAGGAGCCGTCTGCCAACTTGGTCTCCTTGTTGCCCTTGGTGAGCACACTGACCACACCGTGCTGGATGAAGTACATCTTCTTGCCGATGGTGCCTTCACGGATGATGTAGTCCCCGGGCTGGAAGACCTCGAAGCGCAGCTTGGTCAGCATGGAGGTCACAAAGTTGGGGTCCGCATTGGCAAACAGAGGCATGGAGGCCACCAGCTTCCGGCAGTTAAAGTTGATGATCTCCTGCTCCCCAGACAGGGTGGATGGGCAGAGAGGGAGGAGGTGAGGGAGCTGCCCAGCAGGAGGGAAGTTCCCCTCCCCGCCGCCGCCCCCGGCTCACCTCCCTCAGCGGCTCGCTCAGCTCGCCCAGGATGCTCTCCTCGTCGAACATCTTGCCCTGGTAGCGGTGCTCATAGTAGTCGTGGATGCGCTGCCGCGTGTCGGGCGGGAGCTTGTGGAAGGACATGTACTGCTCCACCTGCTTGTACTGAGTGCGGGGGGAGAGGGAGAGGGCGTCAGCTCCTGAGGGCCCCGGCCCCCCTGGTGACCAGACGCTGAGATCCTCGGTGTGGGTGTGCCCCAAACCATGGCCCTGACTCCCAGCCACTTGGGGCGGGGGAGGGGCTCCATCAGAGTGCCAAGGGCCCTGGAGATGGCCGGGGACAATAGGGGCTGTCCAAAGCCCCGTTCTGGGCCAACCGACCAGGAGCCCATCAAGTTTCCTCTGCACATGGGTCTTTTCTGTGTCACACTGTGGACCAGAGAGGCCTCACTGGCCTTGGAGGAGCTCTTTGCCACCAGCAGTCACAGGGCCTGGGCAGCAGGGTTGGGCTGCAGTGGGTTAGGGGGGCCGGAGGCTAAAGTCAGGATGCCTGACCCATCATAGGCTGTGTATCCAAACATGGCCCCCCGGCTGGCCCCAAGTCATTTTGTTGAAGAGTGACGCTAGCCCACGGGAGGACCAGGGTAGAACAAGGTCCTTCATCAGAGGTTGGGGATAAGAGATTTGTGAGCCTAAATGCCCAGGGCTCAAGCAAATATGAAATGCTCCCATCCACCCAGGGGTGAAGGGTGGGTGCTGCTCCAGCCGTCCCAGGACTATGGGTGCAGAGTGGGGGTCCACAGGGGCACGCTAGGCAGAAACAGATTAGGCAAGAACAGAGTTTTCCCACACTGAGATGGAAGGGAAGTTCCTATACCCCGGGAACAAGCAGAAGAGGGGAGCCTGTTCTCACACATTGGTGCTCCCAAGAGGTGGGGACAGAGTGCGGCTGCAGACAGATGCCAGCAGGCAACCGAGGGCTGGGAGATGAAGTTTCTGTGCCTTCTTCCAGCCAAGCTGGCTCTGTCTGCTCGAGGTTGTGCCCAGCCCCAGGAGACAGGGACTTCCCAGCTGGCTATGGGGACAGGGGCAGTCAGAACAGCTAGAGCTGTATTTTAGAGAATTCCCCACACCTGGAGCATCAATAATGGTGGGGAGGCAGGGTCTGGAGACGGGGCGGGAGCTGGAAGCTTATTGAAGTGATCCAGGCGAGAGCTGGTAGTGGGGACCAAGGGGAGGCAATATATTTCTGAGAGATTTATGGGCAAATCATATTGGAGAGCCATTAGCTAAAGAACGAAATAAAGACAATTCTCAAATGGAAAGTCACAAGCAGCTTGACTCTGCCCTCGAATGAACTCTCTGGTGCTTTTTCTAAACTATCCCTGATTGTAGTCCCCCATCCTGGTCCCACACGGAGCCCTGACCCTGGTCTCACACTGAGTCCTGACCTGGTCGCAGGCTGGGCACTGACCCGGGCCCACACTGATCCCTCACCTGGCTCTGGACTAAGCCCTGGCCTTTATAACCTGACTCCTCTTCTCCTTCCCCTTTCCAGCCCCCTCACTCCTAACCCAGGACGCTTTGTTCTGATCAGGCTGGTTTCTTTCCTACCCATCTGCATACACCTTTGCTCATGCTCATCATGATGACTAGCCTAGAATTCTCTTCTACCTTCTTCCTCTGCCTCCCCAAACTGCCCCTCCCACCCTGCCCTGGTCTTGCAGACTCTCCCGACCTTTCCTTTTGGCAGCTTGGGACCTGGGCCTCCATGTCTTGGTCACCACACCAAGGGACAGCACCTAGGGCAGGCAGGCAGCCAGTTAATCAATACACACTGAGTCCTGCGATGTGCCGGACACCGAGAATTCAATGGGGAGGCATAGACCTGGGTCTTGCCCTCACGGAGCCACAGCCTGGATGGGCAAGATGGACGCTAAACAACGGACCACACAGAGGAAATAAATATGGCAGGAGTTCCGACTGTGGTGAAGGGGAATTAGAGGGCACCATGGGGTCACATGATGGGTGGGACTGATGGGGTCACAGAAGGCTCACCAAGGTGAAGTGCAGGCTGAGAGGTGCAGAAGTGGTCGGGTGAAAAGGAAAGAGGAGAGTTCCAGGCTAGTGTCTGTGCCAAGGCCCTGTGGCAGGAGGACACGTGCGGGGGGTGGGCAGGCCTGGCGAGGCTGGAATGGAGGGCTGTAGGCCCATGGCATGATCTGGGCATGAGAAGGGCAGGGGCCAGATTATGCCCCTTAAATGCCAGGCTGAGGAAACCCACCTTGGAGTTCCTCTGCATCTATGAGTAACGTGAAGACTTTGACGAGTTTTAAGCAGGATGATATGATCAACTTTACATTTTTTTAAGTGCCTGCTCTAATCTGCCATGCGGAGCATGGAGAGGAAGGTGGCAGATGGAGCCCACTTAGCCAATAAATATTGAATAGCCTGCTCTGTGCTCACAGTCTTAGCGGTTGGCATGTATTACTCACTCCTCATAAACCGAATGATATGACCCCTTCTACTTACTGTCTCCATCTTACAGATGAGCAAATGGGGCACAGAGATGGGAAGTAACATGCCCACGGAGATGGGAAGTAACCGGACAGCCGGTTATATCATTTGGGCCACACTGCCCAGGGAGAGCTAGAAGGACCAGCCAGAGGGGGAGGAGGAAAGCTGAGAGTGTGCAGTTACAGAAACCAAGTGCGGAGCCAAGAAGGGAGTGGTAACTGTCAAATACCACTGAGATGCTGAGTGAGGGGAGGACCCGAAAGGAGCCATTGGCTTTTAGCAGTGCAGAGGGCACTGGGGAACTTCAATTCAACGGGCTGAGCCATGGACTCAGCAATCCTAAACAACGTGGGGGTTTTTTTGTTTTAGGAACTTGTCCATGAAAAATAGGCAGACAACAGAAAAATGAGCAGCCGAGGCCAGATGATGGTAGAGGGCAGAACTCGTTGGCCCCCACCAGACCCACCGGCTGCCAGCCTGTTTTCCCTGGGGGTCACGGGGTTCTCCCGAGGCAGCCCAGGATGGACCACAGCTTTCCGCCCTACCTTTTCCTGGTACTGGCGCCGGGAGGAGTCCAGGGACTGGATGAGGGCGGTGGCGTGGCCGATGAACATGGCGTAGCAGGTGGCGCCCACAATCATGCTGAGCATGGTGAGCCAGACATCCGACATGCCCACGGGCGCCTGCCGTCCATACCCGATGCAGAGCATGTGGCTCATGGCCTTGAAGAGGGCGTAGGAATACTGCTTTCCCCAGGAGTTGTTCTGTGGACAGATTATGGGGTGGGTAGTGAATGGCCGCCCTCTCACTAGCAGCTAGAAAGGTCCGTGCCACCTCGTACCCCTCAACCTAACTCTTTCCCAGTGGCGGAGCCCAGGGAGGGCTTCCAGCCTTGCTGCTGGCTGAAAGCCTTGGGTGAGGGGCAGGAGGCCCATGCTGGTGACCTGTGGTGACAGCGAATCCCCGACTCGGGCCTTTCTCTTGCTCTGGGGGACATGGATCAGGCTAGAAGCCCCAGCAAAAGGAGGGGAGCCAGCCTCGCCCCCCTCTGACTTCTCAATCCCCATAGGGCCGCCTGGAGCCCCCCCAAGCAGCCAAAGGCTGCAGGCTGAGCCGCCCTGCTGTCCTCCACTTGCTGAAATAGCTCCATCCGCCCCCCAAACTTCTACCAAGTGAAGCCCATTTCCCCACTGACCTCAATTATAAAACCAGATATGCTTCCCCTGGGGGGACTTCCCCTCAGGCTCCGGCAGACTGAGCCAAAAACACTGTCCTCATTTTGGGTGAGCAAAGTTGAAGCGCTGCAGAGCTAACTCGCCTCCTGGGTGAGCCCTGCCGGAATGGGTCCAGGGCTGAGGCCCCGCTAGTCCTCCCCCGCCAGGAGCTGGACTGTGTGGAACAGACACTGCTTGGGGGCAGGAGGAGGGAGGAAGGGAGTGAGCGAGGCTCCTGGCTATTTTTGTCTCCAAAGCCAGTCAGTGTCTCAAGGAAGTCTCCGTGTGGGAACGCTGGGCGCAGAAGGGCCATCTCCTGAATTTAGTGCATGTGTGGGCCTGTCCCCCTCACACAGTGGAAACTGTCCCCAAAGAGGAAGCTGCCAAATGAACCCCAGCATCTGCCACCTCCCCACTGTCTCCCTGTTCACACAGGGGACGTATTCGCAACTATGCGCAGGACTTTGTGCAGGACCCACAGAACTGGTGCCCAGAGCCCCAAACCTTCCGTAGTCAGCAGGCCATTCCCAGCACCTGGAGAAAGGCCCAGGAGCTCCTAGCCATGTTCAAGGTCGCTCAGATGGTCCCAGACAAAGCTGAGCTGGTCTGGTTGCTCTGGGTCCAGACCAGGTTGGGTGGTCAGGGGGGCTGATCCTGGGGTGCTGGCCCCGGCTCCCTGCCTGGGGACCTGGGGTGGCCCCCAGCTGTCTCTAGTCAGGGCTTGGGGCCTTACTGCTGAGCTTCTGGGGACCGGGAAATTCAATCCATATGGCCGATTCATTTACACTTAGCTCATCAAAAGGCTGTTTTGTAAAGGCCTATTTGATGCTGAATGATGCCTTGGGGTCTCTTTCACCTCTTTCAAAGCTGGTTTCTCCTCCCCTAGGGCTCTGGGGATTTGCCCGCCAGCCCAAACCACACAGACAGGGAGGGAGAAGGAGGGAGGCAGCGTTCACCAGACTCTGAGAAATGGCCACAGGTCCAGGGGGTCCTCACCCCGCCTGGTGCCCACTCTGTCCATGGGAGGCGCCCGGGGGTGGGGAGGGGGGCTCTGCGCTATGGCTTCCCAGCCCCCATTCCATCTTCCCTCCCCCACCACAGGGTTGGTGGTAGGGAGGTGGTAAGCCCTCCAGGCTCAGGAGGAGCCAGTGTGTGTCTGAGGGGTGGGGGCTGGGGGGGCAGGGAAGGGAAGGGGCCGAGAGGGGACAGCCCCGCTCAGCTGCCAGAGCAGAAGGTGGCTAGCCCGGTCTAGGCGCTGCCAACCGTGCTCCTCACAGGTTTCTCTTCCTAGGCTTTTAGGGTTGGTCTGCCTCCCGGGGAACGGAGGGAGGAGGGCAGGAGCCCCCAGCCCAGCTTTGCCACACTTGAAACCGTCTGAGAATGACCAGGTCTTCACCTCCTTGGGTGAAGTCAGGGCCAAACCCTGAGGCTCCCGTTAGAAGTCCGCGGGGTGAGCGGGACACAGCCCAGGGCTCTGGGACGGACCTCTACCCGTTAGAGCCCTGTGCGCTCGGGCACCAAGCGGGCCCCTCGGGATCCCACGTGCTGGGTCCCAGCTCGCAGCCTGCCTGTGCCCCGCCCCCCTCTCCCCGAGGCGCAGAGGGAGCGCGGAGCTGGGCGCTCACCACCATGTTGTTGATAGACACCCAGCAGTCGTCGGGGAAGTCCTGCAGCATGGGCACCAAGAACTGCAGGCAGCCGTCCCAGTGGCAGAGCAGCAGCATCATGCCGATGAGGTTCACTATGCGCACCACGGCGCTCGCCAGGTCGTAGGTCATGTGGAAGATCTGTAGGCAGAGGGAAGGAAACTGGCCTAGGTGGGCGGCTGGCCGGGAGAGGGCGTGGCCCCTGCGGCTGCTGGCGGGCACTGCCCCCCAGGGACTGGGCAGAGCAGCTGGCCTGGTGCAGGTGCAGGCGGGGGCCAGGGTGGGGAGGTGGCAGGAAGGTGGCCTGGAAGAGGCACAGAGCAAGCTGTGGGGCCCCAGAGGGACGCCTCCTGGGATTCATGCAGATGGGGGTTCTGCCCCGGGGAAGGCCAGCCCTCCGGGCCGGATACCTGAAGGGAGGGCACCCGGAGGCCCCCGCAGCCCCAGAGTGGGCAGAGAAGCTGCCTCATCAGCTTGCCTAGGCCATGAAGACGACAGGGAGAAGAGCCAGCCAGCTTGAGGCTCCTCAGGGGACCACGGTCTATCGTCACGCTAGGGCCACGGTGTTTCCCCAGCGGCAGTGGGCTCTGCTTAAGGCAGCCACGGAACCGAAGGGGAAGCAGCATGGACACAGGGGCTCCCAGTTCACACAGACCTTGATCCCAGGCCCACTTCTACCCAATCCCCAGCTGTGAGACCTTGAGCAAGCCCCTGAACCTCTCTGATTATGTTTCCTCATCTGGAAAATGGCAATAAAAATTCTTACCCGAGTGGACTGTCAAAGGGATTAAATTATACATATAAAGTGCTCGCTACTATAGAAATGTTCCACAAATTGTGAACCATTATTAATTGATGGGTTGTTAATAATTAATCTTTATGATTAGTTAATATGTAGGGGTAGTCATACTCTCCTGTATTGCTTAATAAAATACAGCCACTGCAACCCCAGCCTAGCGCCACCCATGCACCCCCACTCCTGTGGCTCCTAGTGGGAGGCTGAAGCCTGGCGGGGCAGGGCCAGGGTGGGCACATCCCAGCATCCCTGCCCCCCCAGCCCCGCCCTCCTCCCAGAGCTGCTGCTTGGTCTGGTATCACGGGGATCCCCGTGCTGACGGGACAATGAAGGGACAGAGAGCTGGAAGGAAGTCTAGAGGGAGGTCTCTAGAAGCTCTGGTCTTGCCCCTGGCCTGGAAGACTCTGGGGCTGGGATGGGGTAGACTTTGGTGGCTGGTGGTGGGATATGCTGATACTAGTGATTTGGTTTCCCCTTCTGAAATGCGGGCTTAGTTTGGGGCTAGGTTCCGAAAAGCCAAACACGAGTACTACTTGTCGATCACCCCCAGGGGCGCGCCCACCTGCGGCCCCCTTACTAACACTACTCGGCATGTTCCAGCAGAAAGGCGATGGAGTCTTTTCAGGATGAAGCAGACCCTGGAAAGGTTCATGAAGGATGGCGCTCCATCACCCCCACGGCCCCCGTGACAGAGGGACAGTAACACCACATCTGAGTGTGGGCCCGTGGGCCCACAGCCATCGTCCCATTTAAACTCACAACAAGCCTTTGCTGAAAATATTCATAATCCATTTTCCACCAAGGCTCGGAGAAGCAAAGGCTCTGGCCACTGTCATGGTGGCAGTGGGAGAGGCACGTCCGAGCCCAGGGCTGCCTGCAGATTATCAGACTGGCCCAGGGAGGGAAGGACGGTTTTCAGGAGTTCTGTCTTGCAGATGGAACAACTCAAACCCAACGTGGCTGAGCGATGTGGCTGGATTCACACGGCCAGGGGACCCAGGGCCAGCCCGAACTCCCAGCATCTCGCCTCCATAAGCCCCGTGCTCTAAGCGTGCCGGCTCCCCGCCGAAATGCTGCGTCCGTGTAAGGGCCGTGGGGCACGAGAGACCAGGCAGGGCAGTACGGGCCCCAGGCCGCGTCTAGGAGGCCGAGCATGCCCGAGCATGACAGCAGTGCCTCCGTCCGTCCGTCCGTCCACAGCCGGCCTTGCCCTGGGGCCTGGATCCCAAGCCCGGGAAGCTCCTCAGCCTCTCCCCACCATCCCCAGCAGCTCCTGAGTACCAGCACCCCAGCTGCGGCTCTGAGGGGAGATCTCACTTCTGGCTGCTCACTGCTTAGGTGGACATCATAGCTCTATGACCTTGGGCAAGTCACCAACCTTTCCAACTCTCGGTTGACCAGGAGGCCACCAGCTCCCCAGACTCAAAGGATAGGGAAGGCAAGTGACGTGGGGCCATCCAGTCTCAGAGATGGCCAGCCCTCACGTCCCACCACATCTCAGCCTCCCCTCAGCTAGGACAAGCTAGACATCTGCCCCCCATTTCTCGAGGTTGCCGAGAAATTAAACTGGCTAAGATAGTCCTCTGGGCCCCGAAAACAACATGGGTGGGGTCATTGTTATGAAGCTCCCTCATTTCCCAGCTGCTATGGACTGAATGTTTGTGTCCCCCCAAATTCATACGTTGAAGCCCAAACCCCCACGGTGATAGCATTAGGAGTTGGGGCCTTTAGGAGGTGATAAGGTCATGAGGGGTGGAGCCCCCATGAATGGGGTCCGTGCCCGAAGAAGAGACACGGAGGAGGATCTTTCTCTGCCATGTGAGGACAGAGCAAGAAGGTGGCCATCCACAAAGGAGGACGAGGGCCTCAGGCAGAAGCCAACCATTCCGGCACCCCGCTTTGTCCTCCCAGCCTCCAGAACTGCGAGAAATAAACGTTTGTTGTTTAAGCCCCCAGGTCTGCCGTATTCTGTTCGAACAGCCCAAGCTGGACAGTGCTTACAGTGTCTATGACAGAGAGTACTATGCACTATGCCACTCTACAGTATACAGTATATTACAGGACTAGAGCTTCAGGTAGCCTCAGACCCCTTTCAGAAGGCGTCCCAGTCTTGGACAGCTCACGGAGACCGCCCCTCTGCATGAATCACTCTGCGCCTTAGAAACAGAGGTATCCGGGTTGGTATATTTTTATGCAATACCTGCTTCTCTTTGGGTATCGCCTATGTTTTTTTTGTTCCTTCGTAGCTCATCTTCCTCCAGGATCAGGTCCTTCTCTAGTTTTGCCTTTATCATGACCTCAGCAATGAATGGGGCAGAGCATGTGGTAGGGTCTCAGGAACTGTGAAGTGCTTCGTGACAGAGATAAAGGGGAAGGTGACAATGACCGGGATGGGGATGATGGCGGTGATGCAGATCAGGGCCGCCACGAGTGTACATGGTGGCATTTGGAAAAGGCCCCACTCTAGGCAGGTGCAGCCGACGGGGACTCTGCCCCTGCCTTCGTGGGAAGAAAAAGGTGACTCTTCCTACAGGTGGGCACAGACTCACGCGTCCTGCAGAGCGTGGTGGTGGTGATGGTGCCTGGAGCTGGCCTGAAGAAGCAGGCGGATGCTGGAAGGGGGCCCGGTGGAGGTGGGGAGGGGTGGGAGGGTGGGAGTTTTTGGTGGTCGGGAGGGGTACTGTGGCTGGCAAAGCCAAAGGCACTGACATGGTGAAATACGAGCTTCCTGCCAAGAGCCGGTCGGGGCGGGGGGCACATCCATCCAGGCTCGGAGGTACCCCAGGTGGTGAGGACATGCACCCCAGCCCAAACACTATGGCACACAGGTATGCTTGCTGAGAGTAAGGCTGGTCGTTGCCGGGAGAGACAGCTGGACACTTGTGTGTCCCCGCTGTGGGCTGGGGCCATAGGCCGCCTGCAAGTCAGCTGCACTGCACAAATATTTATCTTGCTCTTTATACCTCATTAAAAGCCCCTTTTATGATGTTGGTTCTGACTGTGGGAGTTGAGTACCTTCATTTCCAGCCCCGCAAGGCTCGCTGGGCGGGCAGCCTGGGCGCCTCGCTCTCTGTGCCCCGCATGGCCCTCAGGGGAGGGGGGGGCTCCGCAGCTTCCCGGCCACAGTGCAGACAGAGTGACATGTCTTCCACCTCGGCCAAGCACCTTCTCTGCTCTGAGCCTCTTTCCTCATCTGTGTAATGGGTCAATAACTGCCAGCTCCCAGGGATGTCTTGGGGATCAGGAGAGATGATGTCCACAGCTGATACACAGTAGGTACTCAATGCATGTTGGTTCCTTTCCTTCCCTCTCTTCCCCAGCCTTCGAACAAAGAGTTCTTTTCTCAGGCCTGGGGAGAGACCAGAAACTGGAGTTTCCACTGAGGCCTCTTCTTGGGGCCGGGTTGAGTTCCCTCCCAGGGAGACTCGTTTTCTCCCCAGGAAAAAAGAACAACTTCTCCCTGTGTCTCAGGGACCAGTGACCACACTGGGGTCAGCAATCCCAGGCCTGAGAGGATGGCTGATGCACGTGTGTCCTGGGGACTGCCTGGAGGTGGCCAAATCGAGGGTCACCCTGGGTCCCTTCCTGGGGCCTACAGAGAGCGCCGAGCCCTACCCCTAGGACCACTCCTCGATTCTGAAAGAGATAGAAAAATCGAGGCCCGTGGGGGAGGAGACTCATCAGGAAGCTCGGCCGCGGCCCAGCCTCCTGCCTCCAGGCTTCCTGCCATGGCTCCTGGCTGCTGAGAGAAAGAGAATGCTGGGATAGGTCGCTGGGGTGCTGGGCCTGCAGGGGAACATCGGGGGTGGGGGGGATGGACCACTGTTTCTAACAATAGCCTCTGTGCCTGTAACAAGCTCACACCTCAGAGGGAGGGAAGTGGCTTGGCTGGGAGAGGCTGGGGAGGAGGATGCTGACCTAGATCGCCTGGGATGGAGGCAGAGGCTGACGTCCTCTGAGAGGGTGGCTTACACCTGCCGAGACCCTCCACCTCCCCTGACTCCCAACACCTGCTAGTAACACTTGCGGACTCTCTGACAGGGGCGCTGCGCTGGGCCGGGCGAGGCAGCTGAAGCCTGGGGGTCGGCAGTCTGGCCTCTCCACAGCTTCTCCGGGGGCCTCGGGCAAGCTGCTGCTTCTTCACAGCTGGCCGACCTTCTAGCCCCCACCCAGGGCCACGACAGTGTCCTCAGGGTCAGCTCACATCATCCTTGCCAGGGGAGGCTGGTGTGGGGACCAAGCCCCAACCCCCTAGAACATCAGAGGCCACCTGACAGTCGGGAAAACTGAGGCCCCCAAGGGGAAGAGATTCATACAGGGAGTTAGAGGAGGAGAGACAGCAGGGTTTTCTCTACTGAATACCTCTCTTCCCTTGTCCCCTGTAGACCTGGGACTTCCAGGGTGTCCCTGCTCTTTGCCTCCAGGCCAAGCTGAGGCAAGAAGCCCCAGGGCTAGGGCAGGCTGTGGAGGATGTGAAGAAAGGGTACCTGGGGCCAGTTGGGAAAGCCCAGTCCCATCCCAGGGTCCAGTGGGAGCCCTTGGCTGGGCGGTGTGCCCAAAGAAGTCAACTCAAAGCAATTTCCTCCCCAGCTGGTAGGCCAGATAAGGGTGTGTGTGGAGGGGGTGGGAGTCATCTCTTTGGTCTCCTGGGATCTGCCTTCCTGCCCAGGAGACTGAGTACCCATGTTCAGTTCAGAGCCCTGACCTGAGGCCTCCTGGGGCCTCTGTCTACCCCAGGGAAGGGCCAGGGCGAGAGCCTGCCTGACCAGTTCTGGGTAGCCCAGAGGGTAGCCAGGCCAGAGAGGCATGGGGACAGAAGCTCTGGACTGAGCTCCCAGGATGTGTGGTGCAGGGACAGTAACAGAAGCACTTAGTTTCTATTCCAGGGCTCACTCTGCAGGGCCACGGGCAAGTGTGCCAAATTCTCCCCAAACACTATGGCCCCAGGGACCAGGCATCAGGAAGCAGCAAGGGTTGTTCCCAGGGGGCAGGGGTCTGGAGACTTGAAGCAATGCCGGAGAAGGAGAAGAGTGGCTACTTGTCTGCTTTTAGTGATAGTCTAGCTGCAAGTTCAAGACAAATAGAAGGCTAGGGGGGTCTTCGGGACTGAGGGAGCCAACATGGTCCGGAAGTCTGCCCGGAGGTCTCTAGGGTCCACCCTCCGGACCGTGGTATTTCTACTTGGGACAGAAAACAAGAGACAAGCCTGTGAGGGCGCTCCAGGAAATCTGCCTCTGTTCTTCCTCTGCAGCCGCTCAGAGGGGCCCCAGCACCCCCAACCCCACCCCAACATTCTCCGTGCCTGGATGTCCCAAAGGTGCCTCAAACCCAACCTATCACATAGAACTCCTTACCCCACCCCTCGACTTGCTCGGCTGCCCGCCTTCCCAATCTCAGCTGGGAGTCGTCCCTAACAGAGGGACAGACGACAGAATCAAAGTCATCCTGCTTTCAGGCCACCTAAGAATGCAGGAACCCAGAGTCAGGAGGCCCAGTTCCAACATCCTACCACTGGGCCTGCTGGACCTTCTGACCCTATTCCTCACGGACAAACAGGAATTATCAATCCCGCCTGCTTTACCTTGACGCTAGGTGTGAGGAGCCAATAAAATAAAGGGTAAAAAATATTTGGGGGTGCCCGGGTGGTGCAGCCAGTTAAGCATCTGACTCTTGGTTTCGGCTCAGGTCGTGATCTCAGGGTCATGAGATCAAGCCCCACATCAGGCTCTGCACTCAGTGTGGAGTCTGCTTGAGATTCTCTCTGAGAGGATTCTGCCCTTCCTGCTTGTGCTCTCTCTTTCTCTCAAATAAATAAATAAATCTTTCAGCAAAAAAAAGTATTTGAGAAAAGTAACCCGCCCCCCAGAGGTATAGAGGGTTACTCAGACAAATGACCGAGGAAGGGCATTTATCAAACCACTCACCAGGCTTCCTGCTAAGTGTCTTATAAACATCATCTCACAACAATCCAGTGAGGATGATACCCACTCTGCAGATAAGAGACTGAGGCTCAGGGAGGCAAGGTGGCACCCAGGTCACAGAGCGAGGCAGTATGGAGCCAGGATTTTAATTGGGATCTCACATGTGTATCCTAGCTCAAGTCCCCGGGGCTTCCATTGCACCAGGCAGGGACCCCTCATTGTTGCGAGTCCAGAGAGCTAACTGGGCTCTGCTCCAGCTCCACCAGGGGCCTGCCACCCACATGACCTTGGGCAAGTCATGGCCCCTCTTCTGTCAGCAGGAATAGCGCAAATTCTCCTAGGCAGAGAATTTCCGCCAGGGAGTGATGCTGCCGGGCTGGCGTAGGCACTTCTGCAGCGCAGGTCTTCATGATACCCCGACCTCAATCTGCCAGCGCCCTGACCATCAGCCGTGCGCGCCACTGCTGGGGCCCAGGCTGCCGCTGGGGTGGGGTGGGGGCTTGGTGTCCTGAGCATGGGAACTTCCGTCCAACCAGCCAAGCAGAGGGGTCCTGGGGACCAGAAGACTGGCAGTGAGCCGTGGCAAGAAATGCGCCTCTGCAGAAGCTTCCCCGGGCTCCGGCCCGCTCTGGACCCGGACGGGGGTGGCCTCACAGAGCACACCTACCCCCCACGTTGGCACCTGCAGGCCAGCCTGCCTGCCACCGCGGCCGAAAGGTGTTAAGTTGGACAGTGGCAGACAGAGACAGAAGCGCTCGCACGGTCACCTGCCTTTTTCCGAACTGCAGCTCACAGTCCTCCTCTCTTCCTCCCACAGATGACAGCATTCAGCCCATGGCTGAGTTAGGTTTGTTCAGAACAGTGTTGGCCCACCCAGTTCTTTTACAATTTTTTATTTAGTTTCTGGAGCCAGTGTTCTGCCCACAGCCCCTAGGATCCCTTTACAGTTCGCGCGCACAACTCCAGGCTCCTCAGATGCTTTTCACTCCCTACGGCTAGCCCCTGGGGCTCTTTGTCAGAGACCCGCCCCAGGCTGCTGGAAGCTGCTTTGCCTGCTAGCACCAAGGGCAGGGAGTGCCCTGAACCGGGGACTGCCATGCAAGGGGATATAAAAATTCCAACTCTTTGCCCGAGGTGTGAGGTACACTGTCCCCAGAGCTCCCCACGGCACTTTGCTTGGTGTCACCCTTATTTGGCTTCCTTCCTTCCATCCCCTGTCCCTCTTCCCCATTCCCTTACCATATTATTCCTGGAAACACTGCCCACCTCAGCCCCACTGGGGAAAAAAAGCTACTTTCATGCAAATCCTCACCTCAGGGTCTGCTCCGGAAGAACCCCCAGGACACCTGAGATAGTTGCCAACAAAATTGGCACAAAAACCCATATTTCTGCTTCTCATGATCAATCTGTAGATCTCGCAACCTGGGCCTATTCTCACTTGGCAGCAGGTGGCTACAGTGGAGTAGAGGCAGACGGAAGATGTATTCTTCAGTTTTCCCCAGTCCACCACACTCCCTACTGCCTCCCACTGGCCCTTTTCACCCATTCACATTCCCTGCCTGGCCCCTCAAGGCTCATGAGTTTGCTTTCCAAACAATATAGTCCAGTGGTTAACAGTGTAGGCTCTCAGTCCAGGTTCACCAATTACTGATTCTGTGACCTCATATAAATCCCTTTATGTCTCTTGGTTTCCTTATGTAAAAAATGAGTATCGCAGTTGTTAGAGACTTACATGGGATACTGACTGTAAAGTGATTTTCATAGTGTCTAGCACCTAAGAAGTCAAGAAATTACTACCATTTGTCCTCTTGGAGAAGATCTGCCTGCTACCATCTGACAGCCCAAATCCAACAATCTGAGATTACCTGTTGGCCCCTCACTCCCCCTGTGGGGAAAAATACCCCTTCCCCCAAGAGGTTTGGGTCTGGCCACTCACCTCTTCCCACTGGTGAATATATCGAATGAGGCGGGAGAGACGCAAGAGGCGCAGGAGGCTGAGGATCTTGGTAAAGCGGACGATGCGCAAGGCCCGGGCGGTCTTGTAGACCTCTGAGTCAATGCGTGTCTCTACGATGAGGAAAATGTAGTCCACAGGGATAGAGGAGATGAAATCCACCACAAACCAGCTTTTGAGGTACTTCATCTTAATCCGCTGCGGGTCCAGGATGATCTCGGTGTTGTCCTCCACCACGATCCCTGTGCGGAAGTTGAGGACCAAGTCGATGAGGAAGAATGTATCCGACACCACATTGAAGACGATCCAGGGTGTGGTGTTCTCATCCTTGAAGAAGGTGATGCCCACGGGAATGATGATTAGGTTTCCGACCATCAGCAGCAGCATGGTCAGGTCCCAGTAAAATCTGCCCAGAGACACAGGGGTCAGTCGCCAGGAGGACAGAGGGAATGAGTTACAGACTATGAGAAAAAACTCCAAGGGAGAGCAGGTGTGGAAGAGGGAAGTCTTGGGAGGTTCTGAGTCACTGCGTGAGATAGGCACATGGGTACCATGGGCAAAATATGGAGATTGGCACCGAAAGGCTCTCTTTTCCCTAAGGATACCCTCTGCCTGTCCCTCTGTCTGCTCCCCAGTGACAAGCCTCCCACTCCCATCCGCACTCCCCAGCAGGAGTCAGGCTGAAATGCAAACCAAACATGATGTCCAGAGAGAAGTGTGAAGCTGTTTTAGCAGCAGGAGTAGTTCGCCCGACAACACCCCAGGCTCAGGCCAAGCTGCTCCATCCTCCCTGAGGGTCAGCTATGGCCTGAGACAGGCTGGCAGGCAGACGTGCTACAGACTGTGACTAGAGAGCAGGGGAGGTCCAGATACACGGCGGGTACCTGGGTGGCAGGAGGCCTGGGATCCAGCCCCAGCTCTGTCACTGACATGCTATGTGATGTCAAGCAGGTTCCCTCCCTGCTCTGGGCCTCAGTTTCCTCACTGTGCAATAAGGGGTGGAGCCTAAACACTCCATCCCATAATTGTGATCTGGCCCTCACCCACACTGGCTTTCTGGGGTCCCCCTTTAGTCTATCCCCTATAGTCAGAAAATGCCTGACCATCTCTCTCCCCCAGAGGTTTGCATTCTAACACAGGGTTGGGGAAGGACAGTGAAATCTTCAAGGGCAGGAAGTGTTAATGAGGGGATTTCAGGCACTTGTGAGGTGTCACTCAATGCAATGGAGTGAGATCAGTGGGGGCTTACAGTATCATTTCTCCTAAGGTGTCAAAGCAACTGCAAGTGCTTCCTGAGGGAGGTGGGAAGGGCCCCTCAGGGCGAAGCCACCTGGCCTAGCAGGGGCCCCTCTGGAGTGTGCAAGACAGCACAGGCAGGCACAGACCCCATGTCTAGAAGGTATGACCAATCAATACCAGGGACCCTGCCTGAGTACCAGCCACCCCGGGGCTGGCCCCAAGATCTAAAACCTGCACTGCACAGCTATTTCCTTCTGCTATTAATTTAAACAGTTACACAATGACAGATAAAGGTATTAAGTCAGGCAGAAATAAGCATGTTCTCTCCCAAGAGAAATAACCTTTCAGCCATCTTTAATTCTTGACTATAAGAAAGCTAGGAGGGAGGAAAGAGAAAAAAAGACAAGCTTCCCTCGAGTCTTCGTAGGGTCTTGTTCCAAAACCAAAGTGTTCCTGCCAGAAGAGTTCCAGGTTAGAAAAATAAATATTACTTCACAGCAAATTGCTTTCTTTGCCAGATTCAAAATGGCGCTATAAGTCAAAGAGAACAGGATCTGTCTCACTGAAGGTGGATGAGACAGCTGTCCCACACCACACAACTCAGGGAAGGGCAGCTTCTGGAAGGGCAGCTTTGGACAGCTCCTTTGAAAGCCAAGCCATTCAGGGCCTCAAGACAGGACCCAAGTCAGAGCCTCTCAGGCTAAAACCTTCTCATTCTCAGGCTGGTGCTAAGAGGTCAACTTCAGCGCCTTCCCTGCCCTACAACCCACCACCCTTTCTCCAGCCCGAATCCCCCTATGCCATCTGGGAGAACCCAACCTAAGACCCAAGAACCCACCCCAGCCATCACACCCACCACACAGAAGACAGCACATCTTGCTAATGACGTGTGAGCCCCAGGAGAATGGTTTCGGCTTTTATGGGATGCTCCTGAGCTGTGTACACTCTCTACGCAGCCTCATGCACATCGTTCAAAGACAGCTGCAGACACACATTTGAAGCCACAAACAGGTATCCCCATTCACACAGAGTGTGCAAACACCCCTATATACACATGGTCACCATTCCCTTTCACTTCATCTCTTGGGAAAAAAAAACAAAACAAAACTGGCATTGAGAGGCTACTGAGGGCCCCATGGCCTCCGTACATAAAGCTAATAATACACACAGGCTAGAGGAGTTTCTAAAATTAACAGAGCGGGAGCAAGGCGGCTGGGAATGCTGACTTGGGCAGGCCTGCCACTCCAGCGGGTTTCTACACTTTCCCCAGCTCTAGTTCTCTCAATTACAGACCAAATTTGAGACAGTAATTAACAGGAGAATGTTTGCATTTAGTGGTCTTCATAAAACCAAATTACACCAGGCAAAAACAACCATTTCCTGGCATTCTGACTAATTATTTCAATCGTGAGTTTCCAGATGCTAAGGGATATTTCTGGTGCCTGATCCAGGCTGGGGTCGGAATGCTGGAGAATTCCTCCCCACAAACCACTATCCTGGAGCATCACAGAGCTACCCAAAAGGCAGCATAATGTGGTGGGAAGAGAGGCTTTCAGAGCCAGCCATCCTGGGTTCAACTCTTGGTTCCATCATTTACTAGCAAGTCACTTAATCTCTCCATGCCTCAGTTTCCTTGTCTGTTCACTGAGAATAATAATGGTACCTAACTCAGAGTTATAAGAATGACATGAATTGATATTTGCAAAATGCTCTGACTTATACCTATCTGTATTACTAAATGAGTCAGTAAGGAACTCAAGTCAACAAATTCACAGGAAAGAGACGAGGGAGGAAGATGAAATCTTCCAGGGAGGAGTCAAAGCAAAGCATCTACTGGGGCTGGGGGTGGAAAGGAGCTTATAATGGTTCTGGGAGAGTCCAGTGGTGAAGTCAAGGACCACAGCATTCTGTGAACAGTCAGGCAACAGAACCAGTCTACCTTGGCAGACAGATGCTCTGACCTCAGGGAGCTCATGGTTCAGTCAGAATACAAGGCTTAGACAGAAGACAAGTTGGGCAATGATGGAAGAAACCGTCCCAGGCAGCAGCCCAGGCATGGCTCCCGGTGGCCCAGAAGGGTGAGGCCAGAAAGTGCTCCTGGAGGACCTGGGCTTTGGGAGCTGCCCTTGGCCTTGGAGACTACCTCCCCTTACTTTTGCAAGCAGGTTGCACAGATTCCCAAAAGCAGGGCCAGTTGAGAGCGGGGAGAGAGAAGGGAAGGGGAGGCGTTCAGCACCGCGGACAGCTCCTGGCGCCTCCCAGCCCTGTTCTGCTCGTCTGGCCAGGGGAAGTTGGCAACAGCCTCCCCACTGCATCTTCAGTTCCTGGGCCCCTCTTCTCGCCAAGCCCAGTGATCAGAAGCATCTCAAATGATTCCTTAATGTCCTGGGCTTTTTTAGGGGGCTCCTTGGTGACTGAATTCATAAAGACTCCAAAACATTTCACATGTATCAAGCACTTAACTTTGTGTTTCCCATGCATTATTTCATTTAATCCTCACACCAGCACTGAGTTGGCTGCTAACATCTGTATTTTGCAGATGATGACACTGAGACTCAGAGAGAAGTATCTACCCAACATCACACAGCTAGTGAGGGACAGAACGAGATTCTGAGAGGTCTGGGGGGACTTGAGAACCTGACTGCTTAGGATTTTAGGCACCTCAGTGGGATGCAGGGAGGGAGACCAGCCTTCCTGGCACCTCTGCGTCACTCGGGGAGGTAGCCTATCACAGCGAGTGTAGACAAGAGAGGAGAGAGAGATGGGGCCAGATGGTGACTACCCTTATAGTGGTGAGCACTGAATAATGTATAGAATTGTTGAATCACTATGAAATCGCACCTGAAAGTGATATAACATTGTATGTCACCTCTACTTCAATAATAAAATTTTAAAAAGAGAGAGAGAAGAGAGAGTTGTGAAGAGGTTGGGAGGGGACCCATCCTCCTGATGCCAGAGCCTTCTGGTGTACTTCCTGGGTGGGGGAAGTAGCATGACTTTCAAATATTAAAAGCATCCTGGTCATCCTGGTCAATCAGGCACAGCTGTGCTATCCTGTAAGAGGGGTCTGTGGAGGAGGGAACAGTAACATTTCCACAACCTCAAGCTGGATGCTCCATATTCCCCCAGCACCTCACTGCCCCTAGAATCATTCATGGCTAGCTCCCACAATCCAGGGTATGCATCCGTGGTGGCGGGTGGCAAGCCCTGTCAGGGAAGCGAGGGACAGCCAGACTTAGACATGCTGGAGTTGGCACATGCCTGAATTAGAGGCCTTGTTCTCTCCAAAGCCAGATGACCCGCCCCTGTCCCAGTGTTCTCTAAGCTAAAGGGAAGACACCTCACCCCAGTTTTAGCCCCAGGACCCCAGGCCTGTCCTCCCTTAATCCTGGACCTCTCTTCCTGCCTGGCCATCCAAGCAGGCAGGTGGCCTCTCAGCCAGTGGGCGTGGCCTACAGGGCAGCTTTGGAGGAGAAGGTCTCGTGTGCAGAAGAAACGGGGGATGGCAAAAAGCCAACCAGCCCTTTTACACGGACACCTGGAACATTCCATGGTTTGGTCTGATAGGAAGGTTATGGCTGAGGGAGCTCAAGGGAGCTGAGGAAAGAGAAGATAGGAGGCTCCTGACCCTGAACTCAGAGACTCAAGGACCAGACCAAGGGCACTCTCCTTCCCCAGAGGCTGAAGAGGAGTGAAGGGTAATAAAATGGGGGCAGGAGAAGTGGAAGTCAGAAGAGGGATGGCCTCCTTCACCCTTGTCTTGTCCACACACACCCATGCTTGCCTTTGAGCACATATGCTCACACACACACACACACCATTAATACAGTTTTGTACACTCTCATCTATGCACTCCTGCTAATTTTTGCTCCCATACACACACGCATATTTTCTTGCACACCTGCTTGCACACATTTTGACACAAATGACATCCACTGGGAATCCTGCCAGCTGGAAGAGAGGGTCGGGTTTTGGCCCATTACATTTTTTCCATCCTTTAGGATTCATCTGAAGTGCTACTTCTTCCAGGCCTCTCCAACCCCTCACGGATGGACCTGGGCCCGGCCTGAGCCCTGGCTTTGGACATCCCAGAACGCTGTGGCTCCCTGAAGGCAGGGGCCTTGTCCCAGACATGGCTGTGCTCCTGCCATGCTGAACTGCAGGCCAGAGTCCTCACGATTCCTCCCAGGGGAGTGGCACACCCAGGTCCCCACCATTTACCCCTTCCCTCTTTGTAGACACCTCTCCTAGCACCAGACCTGCATTCCCACCTGCCACCCGGAGGGCCTGCTGGCTCCTACACCCAAGTCCAAGGCTGAACACAGCATCTTCTTCCTCAGAGCTCAATGGCACACTCAGCATTTCAATCACCCGGGCTCAAAACCTCAAAGCTATCTTCAGCTGCTTTCTCTTTCCTGCAGGCCCCACATGCAATGACAAGTCTTGTCTCCCATCTTTTTTTTTTTTTTTTTTTTAAGTAGGTTCCACACCCAGCGTGAAGTCCAGTGCAGGGCCTGAATTCATGACCCTAAAATCAAGACCTGAGTTGAGATCAAGAGTTGGGACACTTAGCCGACTGAGTCACCCAGACACCCCTTGTCTAGCATCTTCTAGGATGGCTTCTGAATCTGTCCTTGACTGCTTTGTCCTAGATCAGTTCCTCACTGCTCCTCGCCTGGACCCTTGCCCCCGCTGCCTACCTGTCTCTAGCCCCCAAGTTCTTTCCTTCCAACTCACATGATCTCTGGGTTATCTTTCCAAATTTTATGATTTCGTCACCCCTTGCTTGAGCTTTCTTGGCAGAATCCCCATGACTACAGAAGAAAGTTCAAGCTCCAAGGTCTGGCATCCCCTGTGCCCCACTTCCCTGTTCTCCCTCCTGCTTCCTTCACAGTAACCACTGGACACCCACCCCCTGGCTCTATCTCCGTCCACATTCTGGCTCCTCCTCCTGAGAATGGCCCCTGCCTCCTGAACCCCCATCTTGTGAATTCCCATCCCTCATCCAAGACCCATCCAAGACCTCCTCCCCCGGGAAGTTGGCCTAACCATGCTGTGTGTCTGGGAGTGGCTGTCTCATCCTGCCCTTCCGTCGGGCACCACCTAGCTCTCCTCTCAGGCTCCCAACAAGTCATGGAAACCAGGAACCCAAGAATCCTGGTGTCTGAGACAGTGATGGGAGCGGGGAGCTCCCCCTGGGTTCCCGAGCCAGCCCTTGGTTTTCCATGCCCAGCACAGACAACTGCCCCGGGTGACAGCGAAGACAATGAGACAAGAGGAGGATGGCAGCCAATGTTTTTTGGACCCTTATGACATGCCAGGCACTGATCGGTGTACCTTATATGGATTATCTCATTTAATCCTCATAAAATCCCTGTGAGGGAGATACTATGATTGCGCCTATTTTACAGATGAGGAGACTGAGGCACAAGAAGCTGAGAAATTTGCTATGTATGGTGGATCAAGAATTAAGCCCAAATAGCCTGCCCCCAGAGTCCTACTTTTCCCTTACGCAAGCTTCAGCTGAATCCTGACGACGTCACTCTCCTAAACCCCAGGCACCTCTGAGTCGGGGGTGGGGTCAGCATCCCCCTGCCCCCCATGCTGGGGTCACTTCCTGTCTGTGCTAGGAAGGTTTACAGGATCCTTTGAGCATCCTGTCATTTTCTGGCCATCCTGCCAGCAGCCATCTGCCGCTGTTCCATCTCGGGGACCCTGATCGTGTTAGCACTTGGTTCACAGCCTTCCATTCCTCTCCAAACCCTGCCATCATCCTGGGAGACCTCCACTCCATGTATCAACCCCAAACACGCAGCCCCTCAGTGGCTTGGTGCCCTGACTCTACTGACGGCACATCATCACCCACTCCTGCAGCGGGGGAGGGACCATGTCACCCTCTGCAGTGGCTCCATCTCTCACCGCAACCTCCTTTCCCTCCAGCTCTCTTAGCCGGTCCTGCTGAGTCTATTCTGTAGTGTCTGTCCCAGGAACCTTGAGTCACAGAACCCTCCTGCCTCCTCCCCTCCCCTGAGACACAAGGGTCCAGCCCTTCTACCTCGCTCACCCGGTCCTTCTGGCACCCTCTTCACAAGATCACGCCCTGGATCACGGCCACCATTCACCCTTTGCATGTTTCCTGGGGACTGTGCAAAAAATCCCACCACCTCAGACCCATTCTGCTAAATATGTAGGCGCCTTAGCTCCCGTGCCTCAATTTCCTCATCTGGGTTTCCATACTCAACTGGCGCTCACCCCCACCCGCCCCACCTTCCAGGAGACCCTTTCCCCACCAATTTTCCTCCACTTCCAAGTATCTTCTCTCTCCTCAAAGCTCTAAAACCACTCTTCTACCCCACTCTCAGCAGATAACACCACCTTCTCGTTCACAGACAAAAGAGAAGCCACCAGAAGGTCCCCTTCCTCTTTCTGCCACCAGACTGCGACCCCTGCTTGCCTCTCCCTCACCCCTTCCCCCTCCTCCAGTCACAAAAGCATCAGCAACCCCTCCACCTGCCTCTTGATACAAGTCCCCTCTGCCTCCCCAGGGACCCTGACCCATAGGTTACCCCCTCTTGTATCTTCAGTCTCCCTCCCCAAGCATCATTTCCCAACAGCTCATTCTTTTAAGCTCCCTACATTTAAAAAATAAAACGAAACCATTCCCGAGTCCCGAATCCCTCTGCCTGATGTCTTCGCCCAGAGAGAAGCTTCCTGGGAGAGGCGTCACGGGGCCAGCTCGCTCCACTTCCATTGCCTCTCCCCACACTCCTGCCGACCCCTCAGCAACTGCACAGTCCTCGGTGTGCTTTGTGGTCTGTTCCTGGCTGACCCTCAGCAGCACCTGACACCACGGGCCACTCTGAGACCCTGGGTTTCCTCCCTTCTCTCTGCCTCTCTTTCCTTCCCCGGAGGGGCTCCTCTTCCCCTGCGTGACCTTTAAGTGTGTTTGTTCCTTTGGGCCCTGGCCTCTTCTCTCTCTCCACACTCTCCCTGGGTGACCTCGCCAGCTGCCAAGGCCTCCATGATTCTGCTGGCTTTCAAACCAGACCTCTCTCTTAAGCTCCACACCCATGTGTTCACTTGCCGACTACACCTTTACACCTGGATGCCCCTGTCATTCTTGGCACATCCAGATAACTAAACAGCTTCCTCCCAAATGCTTGTGCTCCCAGCATGGGTTCCTCTAGCCATCGAAATGCTCCATCTAGAAACCGGGGAGTTAGTCTCTATCTTGCTCACCTACCAACACCCAGCCAGTGGGACTGAGTCTCCTAGCACACCCCCCGGCCTACCCCGTGGCTTCCTACCTGAGCCCCTGGCCTTTCCAGGACCTGCATACTTCAGGGGCCCACATGGGCTCCGCATCCTCCCGGCAATCCACTCTCCACACTTTGCCAAGCCCAGAGTCCTTCTGTGTTCCCAGCTAAACCCAGTCCCACTGTCATCCCCAGGCCCTTCTGAATCTGGACTCTGCCTCCTTCCCACATCTTGTCACTCTTCCTCTCCCCAATGCTCTGCTCCAGACATACCAGCAGCTTTCCATGCCCAAAGGTACCACACTTCCTGTCCTCTGGGCTTGCCTACACACCAGCGTCTGCCTGGGACTCTCCTCACCATCCCTGCCCAGCCCAAGTCCCTCATCTCAGAGGAGGCGTCGTTTCTTTGTATCCTAAGAAATCTGGTTAGGTGCCCCTTATATGCGTTGCCCTAGCATAGTATTTATCACACTATGACGAAATTGTGTGTTTGATTTGTGTGTTTATATCTTGTGGCCTACACGACTCTCTGAACTTGGCACTGGGCCTTTTACGTGGTGGGTCCTAATACATGTGTGAATGGGTGGGTGAATGAATGCATGCACGCCTTAGGACGCAAAGCTGAGTGACAGGTGGCCCAGCAGAAGCCGTACGAAGTGGCAGCTCACTGAGACCCACAAGGCGTTCATAAGCCTCGATGATCTGGGTGGAACGTGTCCTGTCCAAACCCCCAAGACCCCAAGACTCCCAGAAACATCCATCAGAGAGTGAAATGCTGAAACCCATGGTGGAAAATTCACAGAGAAGGAAGGGCAGAGCCCGCGGGGGGGGGGGGGTTGGGGGAAGGGGAGAGGAGTAGCCGAACAAGAGACAGGCCAGGAGAAGCATGGGGTTTGGGGTTTCTGACAGAGTGGGGTGACAGAGGGGGCTGGGAGGGGGACACAGTGGCCTCAACCTAGGCATGACTGTTTCCACCCTGACTGGAACAGGCCCAAGGTGGCCAAACACCCCCCCATTAGGGGCATGCCCTCTAAGTGGGGATTTTAAGGATTCTCCCTCCTCCCGAAATAGGAAGAGCACAGAGATCCAGGAGGTAGGGGTGGAGGAGGGGAGGAGGAAAGGGCAAGGGTAGGAAGGAGAGAGTCCCACCTTCTCCTAGAATCCCCCTGTGTTGCCCCCACTTTGCAGACCCAGGATGAATCTTATGTCCTCAGCCCTGCCCTGTCCCCCCCAAGAGCAGAAATGATTGTTCTTCCTCTTCCGAGACATGAACACATAGCTGGGCCCGGGGCTGGGGAGTGAGGGGCTCAGGGGCCATTCCTAAAATTGTCTTATTGCTAAATGGATGGGTGGACTAAAGGCCGTTGCCAGGGGGGAAAAGACTGCCAAAAATAACAAGTAAGAAACTACCCTAAAAGGTTAACACTGATCATGGCTACGTGGTGGGATTGCTCCATCACACACATGGCTACGTGATTTTGTTTGCTCCATCACACACCTTTCTAGATTTCCTACACTCTGTTCTACTTTTAAATTCTATATTTTCTTAAAAATGGGCAAATATTTCCTTTATAATCAAAAAACAAAATCTGCCTTTAGCCAATGACCAGTGCCCCGTGCTGGGAAGAGTCCCCTCACTTGAGTCAGGAGAGAGATACACACTGGGTCCTCGGGGCAACTCCTAGGCAGCCAGCATAAACATGCAGAAAGCATGTTAGCATGGCAGGGAGGTCAGGATGAGATTTTTTGGAGGAGGGCGGTGATAAAGGAGGGAGGGATGGCCTCAAATGCTGTCCCATTTGACAGGCAACGGAGACCACGTGCTGACCCACAACACACACGAGCATCCTTCCTTGTCTCCCTCCCTCCCAACCGTGAAACCTGGATCTTTGACCAATTCCCCCCTGCCCCCTCCCTGTCCAGGCTCCTGCTCAGTATTCTCTGGGGCAGAGCTGCTGCCCAGCCCTACACCCTCCCAGAGAAGCTGCTGGCTGCCTGGGAGCTGGATGGGGTCCTCCCCGCCTGTGCCCTGGGGCTGGCATTGTAGACTCTCCCTCCCCGTCAGGCTGGAACTCCACACAGAGCCAGGCTGGGCCCACAACTCTTGCATCTGAGGGCATAACCCCGCCATCCTCACCGCCCCCCTCTTCTGGCCCAACCTCCCTGACTTGGGGTCTCCCCCCCATAACAGATGAATTGCTCTCTTCCTCCCACCTGCCTCTGGCCACTAGGCTCTATTTTTAACCCACCTCAAACTCTGACTCAGAATCACAGGGCTCCCAGGTAGCTGCTCCCTCGTCTGCCTGGGGCTGCCTCCAGAAGATTCAGAGCCAAGGGCATCTAGTGCTTGGTTTATGGGTGGGTAGTTGGGATTTGGTTGTATTTTTATTTTTTTAAACTGTCTATGTGACTTAAGGAAGAAAATTTGGTTTTGGTTTTGAAGACCCAAGAAGACATGTTAAACTTCTGACACTCTGCGAAGTCCATCCTGGTCCTGGGCTGAGGCCCTAGCATTTCATCATACAATGAGGGCCAGTCTTGGCTATTCCCCGAGCAGAGGTGATCTTTCTATCATATAGCACAGTGCTCCGCACACAAATCACTTGGGGATTTTACCAAGACACAGACAGGGATTTACTAAGTGTGGCGTGGGGGCTGACATCTGCATTGCAAATAGGCTCCCTAGTGATAGTAAGGCTGCTGGTCCGGGGACCACATGGAGTAGCCAGGCTATAGCAGACAGGTAGGGAGTTTAGGCATTCCAGTGTCTAAACACCTGGCTGTGTGGCCTCGGACAGATCACTTAACCTCTCTGAGCTTGTCTCCTCATGCGCAAAACAAGAACATGAATCCCACCTCACAGGATTCTGGGAGAATTCAATGAGATATTTATAATATGCTACGCAGTGCAAATACTCAGTGTAGGCTGGCTGTTATCATCACCATTTTTATTCTTGTGACCACTCAGATGCAAGTCCTGGCCTGAGGGCTCTGGGGATACGGACACGTGTGGACCGGTCTCACCACAAGGAGCTCTCAGTCTTAGGGACGGACAGACTCACCCCTACAGGGGAGCTGATGATCCAGACCAGTTCCACGGGCAGATGAGCCATAAGCTGGTGGGGGCGGGTAGTAAAGGGATTGTCTGGCTCTGCAGTGTGGGCTGGGGATAGCTGGAGGGGAAATTCAGCCAGGCTTGAGAATGTGGACAGAGAGGAAGAGGGAGCAGCACGGCCTGCTGGGTACGAAAGCCCCAGAGAGGAGGCGGCCCAAGTGTGTCCACGGGTCAGGAAGGTCAGTGTTGCGGTTACGGGAAGGAGGCCCAAGCTACACAGCAGGAGTCCAGCCCAGGGGCCTGAGAGTCTTGGGTTCTAGTTCCCTGCCCTCTCATAATCCTTTTCTCAGTTTCCCCATTGATAAGAGAGGCTGGAGCTGGACGAACTCTACAGACATGCCAATTCCATGAATCTCTGCAGTGCGGAGGCTAAAGAGGCCAGCCAAGGGCAGCTGGCCAGATGGAAAGCTCGCTGAGAGAAGAGCACAAACCGTGGAGAACTCTGGCCCCCCATTCCCCCATCCAATACTGGTCTGAAGAGAAGTCGGGGGCATCCTGAACGCCAGACTGAGTAGTCCGGACTCTTCCGGGGCCCTGGGGAGCCACGAAGGTCGCAGAGGAAGAGAGATCCTCGGGGAAGGGATTGTGACGGCACAACTGAGCACGGGCCCGGCCATAAGAACACCAAGATATCAACCCATTGCTTCTCTGAAGGGCCGAGACTTCCTCAGGAGACTTTAAGTCTGTGCAAGCACAGGTACGTTAATGTAAGAGTGAGTGTGCACACACACACGCGCGCACACACAGGCACACATACCCCGACATGTATAGCAGGGGCCATCTGCTCTATAGCGCCCCGAGATGCCAGGCTGCTGTGTTCCCTCAGACTAGTGGCCTAACCTCTCTGAGCTTCACCCAGCCCACAAGACTACCTGGGGAGAAACGGGGAGGTGCCGAGCAGCTGGGGCACTTGCCCGCCCGGCTTCCAGGCAGCAAAGGCTCAAGCACAGCTGCCCGCACTCAGGAGACCGCAACGAAAATAGCATTCGGCTGAGGAGCAGCACGGAGGGAAGCAACCTCAGGGGAACTTAGGTAGGAGAGCTCACCTGCTCCCGAAGGAGGGGGCACCGGGGTAAGGGCAAAACCCGCTGGACTCAGGGCAGAGGTGAAGACGACGCCACTGGAGGGCCGCCCCAGGGAAGCTAGCTAAATATTCACTCTGGGAGGGTCTACGTGGCCCCCTTCTTGTTGGGATCAGGGTTCCCTGGAGGGGCCTGGGCTCTTGACACCACAAGCCAGGTGGGACTCTGCTGCCTTCCGTCTAGGAAAACACCATCTGACAAGGATGAGGAGCAAGAACTGTGGTCCCTGGGGTCCCGCCAGCCCTGGAGTTTTATGATTTCTGATTGCTAACACAAGAAAAGGTAATGACTCCCTGGAGAGAAGCCTATCACAAATGGGCTTGGATGGCAGGCTGGGGAGCGAGCATCTCACCCCCAGGCTCCGGGGAGCCCTGAGGGGCTGAGGCAGACGAGGTGCAGTCAGAAAGCTGCAGACCATTAGCGTGGGGAGGGCCTCAGAGGTGCCCAGCTCACTGGCTCCTCAGGTGACAGAAGCAGAATCAATCTGGGTGCTCCCCCAAATCATACCCGCCCGGGGGGCCACACTGGGAGGCCCAGGCGTCCGTAACCGCAAAAGGCTCCCAGGTGACTCCGCAGCCGGCCAATTCCAGCTTCAGGGTCTTGGGGTCTTGCTAAAACCCAGCCCCTCTCCGGAAGCACTGTCCACTTTCAGATGAGGAAAGCAAGGCACAGGGAGGGGAGGTTTCGTTCCGGTCCTCACAGCTGGATGGGGCAGAGCTGAGCATCCACTGACCTCTCATTCACCACGGGCCCCCTCGGCTCTGTCCGCAGAAGCTGTGGAGCAACACAGCGGGATGATGACTCCTCAGAGCCTCTGGGACAGGATGAACAGCTTGCCGCATTTCCTTCCCCTGCCAATTCCAAAGCCCATGGTGCTGCTGGCCTGCCCCCCAGGACTCCTCCAGGTGCAGCTGTCTAGTATGACCCGTACTCTCCCTGGACCCTCACCTCTGAACTCTTCCGGGGCCAGGTCTGAGCTGTCCCCCAGGAGAGATGGCTGGGAGAAGGGGGTTGGCGTCCTTTGCCCAGCGAACAAAAAAAAGAAAGCCTGATGATCCCACGGGTGCCATGATCTCATGCGGGGGGAGCAGACCAGATACCACACAACAAGCTGGGGAGCCTCTACCCTGTCCCCCGGCACAAAGGGCCGGCAGAGCCTCCGCAGAAAGAGACCCGCGTGTCAGGAATTCCCACTGCCCCAGGAGAACAGGGGCTGCACAACTCCAGGATCACGCCTGAATTGGCCTCTGGGAGGGAGGGAGGGAGGGAGGGAGGGAGGTTCTCATCAGCTCCACTCATCAGCGGAGCTGTCCCTGCCCTGCTGGCTCAATTTGTACTAATGGGGTCAGGATTACTGGTTCAATACCTATTTGGGCAATTAGCTTTGCTCTCTTCTCAGCCTCAGACTGGGCCCTGACCCTGGACACTGAGACAGGAAAGGACTTTGCTGAGGTCATACAGCAGAACAGGAGGAGGGTCAGGAGGACAAACTCGGCGTGGGAGGGGTGGGCAGTTACAAGCTAGGAAAGCTCAGGAGGAGAGAACCCGGGGCTCCAGGGTGGGCTGGCCCCGATGCTGCACAGACGGGCCCCAGCTGCAGCGTCTCCCCTGCTGGACCGTGTTTCTTCTAGAAGGTGCTGATGGCCCTGATGAGGCCTGTGGATCTTTCCTGTCCCTGCAGAAGGGAAAAGCGCCCTGTATCCTCTGACGGACAATAGGTGGGAGAAGCCGGCTTTGGCGATGAGTGGCTGGGGACTCGCGTTAATCATTGACAGGGGCTACTCCAGCCTACGACAGGGAACTGCAGGGTAATTACTTCTGGCCTCCAGGCCACACACTCAGTGACATGAATGCGGCAGCCACACCTGCCTTCTGGGCGTAGTACAGCAAGAGAAGGGGGCTGTCTCAGAGGTTGGGCAGCTGGGGCCAGGGCCCGGAGGGCTCCCTGAGCCACAAGGACCCAGGGGGAGACGCCAGAGAGACACGCACACACATGCAAACATATGCACACATACTCAGCATCAGGGTCAAGACCCAGGGCAGTGGGGAAACAGTCCTCAGGGGAGAAGCACAGAGTTTAATAAGTACAGGTCCAAAGAGGCAGATTTTGAGTAACCTGCCCTTAGTGCCTACCAACACCCACCCCAGCCCCTTAGCTCCATCTCCCAGAAACCTAGTTCCAAGAAAGTGTGCAGAATGGTTCTCTCTTTCCTTCAAATCCAGCTCAGATCTGCTTCCTCCGGGAAGCCTTCCCTGACCATCAATCTGTACTGATCTACCCTAAAGAGGAGCTGAAACCCTATTCTCTTCTTTGCTGGGTGGGTAGTGACCCCCATCCTCCATAACAGGTGACAACAGTCTTGGAATGGAGCATCTGATCTCTGAGGGGGCATGACCCACCACCCCCTTAAGCTTGCCCCTCCCCAGGCCCAGAAGACTATTAGCCAGCCCCATGTTATGTATTAATTTCTGAAAGCCTCGTTCACGCAGACATAACACGTCCACCCACACGGATAAATGCTTAGGCAGACACAAAATCATCAGCAGCCAATTATCAGGCCCCCGCAGCTGCCAGGAGCAGACCCGGAGGCCCCGCGGCTGACTCCGCAGTTTGAGGAGCTGGGAGTGCGGTGGGGTGTGGGGAGTCCCTCCATCAAGCCGGCACACATCCCTGTCCAGCCCCAAGCACCGCTGTGCAGGAGCCACGAGCTGGCTGCCTGGCTGGGAAGACAGACACCAGCCCCAAACAACCAGAGAGCAGAGCGGGGCACGGAGCCGTCACGTGGGAGATTTGGTGGCTTCAGCGTCGAAGGCAGTGGAACCGTTGTTTATTTATAATTTGTACTTGCCCTCCCAGAGAGGCCCAGAGGCAGCTGGCTCAGATGCTGAGAGGTGTAGGAGCTCAGGGAGCTTAGAGAAAGGGAGGGCTTCTTACAGGGGAGGGTCCCAGGTGGGGTGGGCCACATGCCCACCTTGCCCCAAGGCCTGGGGCCTCTGGGAGGCACTGGGGTTGGTTCCCAGGCTTTGTTCAAGGACTCCAGTTCCTGACCCCAGACCAAGGCCTTATCTTGGTCTCAGGTTGAACCCGGATCCTGGCCACAACGTGGGCCTAGACTGTGGCCTTAGAGAGAGACCTGACCTTGATCACACCCTGAGCCCCGACCCTGGACACACAGCCCTGAACCAGGACTCCACTTCCTCACTTCTCTGAAGGAGGGAATGGATAAACCACGTGACCTCCTATTTCTCTGGTGGAGAGAACACGGATTCCACTGGCTACCTGTCCCCTTTCCCTAGGAACCCTAATCATATCCAGGTGCATCAACCATATCCAGGCATCTGGATATGGTTCCAGAATCCCAGAATCCTCCATGCCAGTCAGGATCCTGATCTGGCATCCCCAGGAGCAGAGCAACCCCAGAGTTGGCAGGGGTGGGCGGTTAGGGCAAGCATGTCCCAGCCTCCAGACGCTGCATTTTCAGATACGGAAAGACTCCCTTCTCACTGGGTCAGCTTAAACTAAGAAGGGACTCAGAAAATACCTATCACTGCAAAATTCGGGCATGGAGCTGGGGCAACCGGAAAAAGGTCCAGTGGCCGAGCGCCTGGGTGGCTCAGTCGGTTAAGCATCTGCCTGCAGCTCAGGTGGTGGAGCCCCACGTCAGGCTCCCTGCTCAGCGAGGAGTCTGCTTCTCCCTCTCCCCCTCCTCATATTCTCTCTCTCATGCTCTCTCAAATACAAAATCTTAAAAAAAAAAAAAAAAAAAGCCAAAATGCTCCAGTGACAAGACCATTCAGGACCTCTGGTTGGGGTCTAGGGATAGACTGTGGAATGTTGAGGTCTTTGCAGCCAGATGTTACATAACCCACTGGGTTCTGATTTCATCTCTGACATGGACTTACTCTGTGACCTTGGGCCAGTGGCTCCCCCTTTCTGGTCCTCTGCTCCCCTTTGATAAAATGAAGGCTTTAGGCCAGAGGTTTGCTAAGGCCGACGAAATCTCCCATGCCGGCTCAGCCCCATCACCCCACAGCCCTCCGCACTGATAATGTGTGGTCAAACATTATCTGCAATGTTTTCATTCTCAGAATGTTTGTAATTTTACTTTTTAAAGCTAACAAAAAAGAAGGAGGAGGAGACAAAAAGGGACAAGAATGTGTTTAGAATCCTCGAGACCAGGTTCTGGTACTTCATCGCTGCATGATTTAGGGCAAATCTTTTTCTTTATCCCATCAGAGACTCAGTTTCTTTATCTGTAAACTGGGGATAACAGAGCCTATTGTTCAGGCCACCATATAGAGTAAATAAAATATGAGATATAAAGCTTCTAGCAGTTTGGTACCTGTTATAGATGGTTCATAAATGGTGGTTACTGACCTGGGAATCCAGTCTAGTCTGGATTCTAATCCTGGCTCTAGTCTCTGCTGGGTTGAATCGAGGGTTGTAAACTCAGAAGCCTTACAAAGGTCATCAGCTCGGGGCCGGGGGGTGGGGGGGCATGAATGATGTGGCTGGGTATGGGATGTTAGGGACAGTGGGCAACCGGAGAGCAAACGCCAAATGAAACGGGGCAGCCTCTAGTCTTCTCCAGCTACCTGCTATGGTGTGGGAACGTGGGGCCAGAGCTGCCAGAGTTTCCGATTTTTCAGAAGCCCGAAAGCCAAATTTTTATGTCACATCTTTCCATTTTAAAACACTGTCTCAGATTTGTTATGACACACTATGCTGCCTAAACAGAACACATCTGGGTGCTGTATTTGGTCCATGGGGTGCTGCTTAGCAACTTCTGATCTAAGTACTGCTGTCTCATCTTGAGCACCGTTGGTGACAGGGAGCACACCCTCGCTCTGTGCTGCTTCCACCCCGATTCTGGGCAGGTGCTGATGATGAAGAGTGTCTTTGAGTGGCCTCCTAGGCTTTGGAATCACCGATTTCCAGGGCCCTGGCAGTGCTTTCTCAGTAAAGCCTGGCTGGCAGAGAACGTCCTCTCCAAAGCCAAGACAATGCCCCTGCCCTCCCCACGGCCCGCTCTGGCGGGGAAACGTGGATTCTTCAATATCCCCTGGGCCCAAGCAGGACCGCCTGGTCGGCCTTAGTAGCCCTTCTATTAATTAGCAACTGGCAGTCACAGCTTTGTAAGAGTCCTTGAGCCAAGGGGTGTATGTGCTGGAGCTGGTTGCCTCCTTGGATATGGGACATGCCCCTCCTCCCCGCCTGGGTCAGCTGGGACTGCACCTTCTACTTTGGGCAAATTCCCCCAGGATGGCCAGTGTTGTGACAAAGGGCCACTCGGGCTGCTATGACACTGTCAGCTCTGTCGTCTGTATGTGGCCTGCTGCCTTCCAGGGTGGGAGGGGCAGAGAGAAGTGACAGGTAAGTCCAGCCCATGGGGGAGGCTGCTAGGCATGGTGTGGGGCAGCGGAGGGGGCACTGAGGTCCAGACAACCACCCCCCCTCACCCGACAACCTCAAAGCGCCAAAGCAGCTCCTTTTACTGGATGTCTCTTCCTCTTTGCAGGCAGCCACCGTCAGGGCCACTCTCCTGCCCTGACACCTCTGGACTCTCTGGCTGACATCTGTTCCTTCCCAGAAACCCCCCTGCAGCCCAGCAGTCGCTGCACTCCCTGACCCTGCCCCTCCAGCCGGGCCCACTGCTCTGGCCCTTTGAATGGGAGAGAAGCCGCCCAAGCAATGGGACCAGACAGTTCGTAAGGGCCCTCCGGCTGTGTGGCCTCCCTCTGCTCACCCCACCCCATCGGCCAGGGCTAGCAGGGTCCAAGCCGCAGTGCAAGAGGGGAGGAAGGCTGTGAATCCAACACCCGCAAGCATTCAGCTGACCTCTGTGGCTAAGGGTTGCTCAACCCAGTTCACAGAAGTCGCCCTGCTGCGCTCAGTGCTAGAGGCCCACAGGAGAAGACAGAGTCTCTGCCCTCAGGGAACTCAGTCAGGGAGCCCAGGCTAAGTAGAGAACATACACATGATCTGAACCCCAGCCCTCCGAGCTCAGCTCTGCGCTGGGCACCAGCAGCATCACCTGGGCCCCTTTCAGAAATGCAGAATCTCAGACCCCGCCCCTAATTCTGACCTGATGAGTCAGAATCTGTAGTTTCACAGGATCCCCAGGCGAGCTGGATGACATGACAATGTGAGAAGCACTGCATTCAAACAAACCCACAGCTCCATCCAAATGCCCTGAGGTGGTCAGGCCGGGGACAGATGGATGATGGTGGGTGGCCGTGTGGCCCGAGAGGGCATCCCAGAAGACCCAGGGGCCCGAAAGCAGGGGAGAGGAGGGCAGATGGACAGGCAGACAGACAGGCAGACAGCCCAGCGCTGTGGGAGGCAGGCCACCTGACAGCCCAAAGCCTCACAGCTCACAGCAGCTAAGGGAACAAACAGGGGCAGGGCTGGGCAGGGGAGCAGCCCCCAGCCTCATCACGTAGCAGTCACACCACGGGGAACTGAAGCCTTGCCACGGGGAGAACCTGGAGCCCCGGCTCCCCGCCTCGGCCACACAAGGGGCCCGGCCCCGTGGGGCTTCTGCGCACCCCGCATCCCGGGAGCACCTCAGCCCTGAGCCAGGTGCTAGCCTTTGCCCCCAGCCCAGTCTTATCAGGATGAACACGTCCTCATCACTGGAGAATCCTGCTGCCCCCTGTATCAGCTAACAGCACTGCCCAGGCAGCTCACCTTGGAATTCCCCTCTGCACCAAGGCGCCCTTCCCCCTCCCCTGGCGCCGCAAGGCCTGCAGCTCTTTTCAGCCTGGCTTTCTACACTACAACAGATAGAGTGAGCGCCCATATTCCTGAGAGCAGAAGGAGCATTCTCGGGCAATGGCCTCCAGGAAGCCCCCCCCTCGCACCAACCCAGAGCCGGGCTGCTCCCTCCTTCCTCCTCACCACCTCCTATGCAAACAGTCCGGCCCCTGGTTGAAGGGGAGAAGCTGGGTGTGGGACTGAGGAAACAGAAAAGTAGTCCCCAGACTGCCTCCTTCTGCATCTGACTCTGCTCCGTTTTCATGCCCATCCTGCCAAGGGAGGCACCGGCCTCAGGTTACAGACGGCCCCAGGGAGCACGAGCTCTAAGAGGCTAGCACCTGCCCCTGCCAGGCCAGGCACTCTCTTCTGGGATGGTCTAGATAGAGTGGGGTTCACAACCTAGATGGTCTTCAGCTTAGAGAGTCCACAGACCCCAGAAATTGAGTGTCCTATTGTGTCTGGATATACGTGCCTCTTTCTTGATAGACACTCTATAGTTTCCTGCAGGTTCTCACTTAGGTCCCCGACACAGGTTCAGAACCACTGGCCTGAGCCAAGGACAGAGGCCCATGTGGTCCACCCAGGACTACGGGAAGGAGGCAGTGAGAGTGGGGGCGGCGTGGCTCCCAGCAGCATCACTGGTCTCTGACAGTGTGCTGGAGCTGCTTACCTCCACAGGGTGACCACAGGTGTACAGGTCTGACGTGGGCAACAGGATTCCCATTGTCCTAGGTGGGGAAACTGAGGCTCAGAGAAAGCTCATCACCCGAGCAGACAGGGCTGGGCAAGTGATGTGAGGAGGGCAGTGGCAGTGCCAGGGGCCGGGGGCCCGCACCAGAAGCCAGGGTGAGGTCACCCTTGGGACGTATCAGGCCCCTGGTCCAGGTTCCATGATTTCAGAGTCCAGCGGTTTCTGTCCCAAGGAAAAGACCCTTTAGGGCACTTCTTCCCTTCCCTTCTTCACAGCTTCAAAAGGCTCAGGCTAGGAGACGGAAGAGCAGAGGGATGAGAAGGACCAAGCTTCTGTCTGCCTCCACTTTCAAGGCCAAGCTAGAGTCTGGGGCACAGGAGTGCCCCATCACTGACATCCCACATGGGGACTTCCCTGCCAGCCCCCACGTCCGCCCACACAGCTCCAAGACACCTGCTCAGACAGACACCGAAGCATACACACATCCAGGCAGAGCCCCTGAGCCTGACACTTGAAAGCCTGACAGGCTTCTGGGAACAAAACCAGGTACATTTCACTCGGGTCCCCGCTCCTTTCCTCTCTCTTTGGAAAAACACTATGTTTTATTTGTTCCGGGTTCCCGCTGCCAAGCTGGGCTCCCAGGACATGGCTCATGTGGAAGGAAGGACCCATCCAGGACCCAAGAGCCCAACCAGCCTTGGGCAGGAGCCCAGGGACCACTGCCTTGAGGGGCTGTCTGTGTGTCCTGGCCTCTTCCCTCACCAAACCTTAAATATAAATTTTAAAAGGCAACTGGGAAGTGGGAGGGGTGGGCGGGGGGGCAGACAAGCCTGTAGAGCCTGGAGGAGCCATGCGATAGCTGGGGCCATGGTGAGGAGAAGGGCAAGCAGCCCAGAAAAGCCTCTTATTAGCCATGGCCCACGTTCTGCAGGTCCCTCGGAGTGGAGTGCACTCAGCCCTCAGAAAAGGCACCCAACCTTCCCCCCGCAGGAACGGGAGATGCCAGAAGCAGCCCATGACAGTGAGCCCTGAACTCCAAACCGCAAACTCAATCTATCATGGTTTGCTGGTGATTCTTTATTAAACCAATTCTGCTGGATCAATGCTTCCTGCCCGTCAAAATGATGAATAAGTCCTCAACTGGCCTGAGCAATGCTTGCAGAAGCTCTTGTGAGGCTGAGCTGGGCAGTGGGGAAGGGCTCCATGCAGAGGCCCATTGACCAGTGGCTGAAACTCAGCTTGGGGTGTTGGTGGGGGTGAGGCCAGTTTGAGTAGTGGGTTTCCTAAGCTTAGAAACTCAGCCAGGCCCTTGCCTCTTTGACCTTGTGCAGATGAGACCAGCTGTTTTGGCCTAGAGGTATGACCACTGCCCCTCCAGACACACACAGATGGTCTTTCTTGGATTTCTTTCCCTACACTCCACTCAGCCCCAGAGATGTGTGCTTCCAGCTACCTGTCTCTGCAGCTTGTGGTACAAACACAGATTCAAAGCCCAGTCTGACCCTTATCCTGTTGCCCATTTATCAATGCTGCTGCATACACCCCTCCTGATCCCCGCCCGCCGCCCCCCCCCCCCAGCCCCCGCCATGTCCCGGGCAGCCTGCAGTTAGTGACAGAGTCTGCAGCAGGGGGACTGCAAACAGACATGCCAAGATGGGCAGAGGAAGATCTGGAAGGCGGAGGGGTTCCCATTTATGCAATCAACCCAGTCCGAACCCTTCACCATCCAGGGTAAGGGGGGGACTGGGAAGGCAAGGCCCAGTTCCCAGAAGGTGCTCGATCCAAGCCTGTTGTCTGTGGAGGCCCGGCACGCTTGGGGCTGGCCCCTCGCACCCCCACATCCCACGCAATGGGGTTGGCGAGGAGAACCCTGACCAGAGGCTCTCACAATGAAGACAGCAGGGAGACGAGCAAGGGAAGGGAGGGCCCCTCAACGCTCTCAAGCGGTGGATACTGGTACAGCCTACCTGCTTCCACCTCCAGGGAGTTCCGAGGGAGGAGGAGAAGCCCAGGACACCCAGAGGGTGCAGGAGATACAACTCCTGCCCATTCCTTCCTAGCTCAGGCTGGGAGCCCTAAGTCTGAACACTGACCAGAGGGGAGGAACCTGGTCCTGGGGAGCAGCCACAGTTCCTGATGGGAGGGTCCCACATTTGCTCACACAACTTGAAGACTATGCTTGTCTGTTTAGCCTGGGGCTTCCCACACTCTCTGGAATGGGAACCCTCGATATTAGGGTTACGAAGAGCAGTCCCTCGAAAAAAGGAAAGGTGGGGGGGGGGCTCTTGTCACCACTATTTTAAGCCATCGAGTGTTGCCTGACTGGTCACTCCCAGCACGAGAAATCTCTCTCATTGGATGGAAAATGGCTTTGCTCTCATTACAAACCTAGCTTCCCTGGAGTTTGCAAAGAGGGCTCTGGGTTGGCAAAATGCTCATTTATATTGGCAGGCTAGCAGGGTAGGCAGGGAAAGGAGCTAAATAGGGGGCAGGGCTGAGAGAGAGAGAGAGAGAATAAATTAGACCCAGCTTTAGAGGGTGAATGTTTTTCAGACCCTCACTTCAGTTCTGTGTATCAGGAAAACTCAGGGAGGTGCTGGGGGGGCCCCAAGACCTTGACTGGGATGGGGGGCATCCCTTATTTCAACTTCAGAGGCAATCACCGATCTCCTGTTTTGCAGATACCCCCACAGGCCCCGAGTGGTATCCGCTCCTCAGTGGCATCTGACTCAGGTGATGGGGGAGGGGGCAGGGTCCCTCTTCCTGACTGGCAGTCACACCATTTGTTTGCGGACCCAGGACTGACCAGGGAGAGTCCTAGTAGCTACTGGAGCTTGGGTCTCTGGGGTGAGAAAGGGCCACTGGATAAGCTTGGGGTCACAGGACAGCCGCTCATGAGTCAGGACACCAGGCATCTTCCCTGACCACTGTGAGCAAGGTCATCCTGTCCTGCCGGTCTGGATGCCAGGTGCCCAGGGTGCCTGCTCCTGGCCCCCCAACTTGCCATGAGGGTCTGGACCCAGGGATAAGGTGGGCATGGAGGGCTTTTATCCTGGACCTCAGTCCTTCGGAGGCCCAGCTCTCCCTCCCCAGCTGCAGCTTCCCAGGTCACCAGAAGGAGATGCTAATGCTTGGGGTCAATGCCCAAGGAGCTGGCACCTCTGCCAAGAGGTCTGTCTCCCTTCATGGCCCTGCTCGTGAGGCGGAATGACCTGGAACTGCCTCTAGGATGGCCACCCTGACTCTGCAGCCTAGCACAGGGAGGTGGGATGTGTGGCTTAAAGTGGCAGAGCCTACTCCTGGCTGCCTGCAGGGCTAGGCCAGGCTCAGAACACCTTTTCAGCTGGCCTCCAATGTGGCCCAGACCCCAAGAGGGCGAGGACTGGAGCCTGCAACACAGAAGAAAGTTCCCAGCGCGGTGCAGGAGGAGGTCTGGGGGTGTCTTGGTGCCTAGAGGCGCCCCACTTCTCTCGGAGCTCCCCGCGCGAGGAAGGAAAGTTAACTCCGGCTGAGAGGCAGGGCTGAGAGAGGAAGCATGCCTGCGACCGCTCAGGGAACGCAGAGGATCGCGTCGGCCTCCCTACCTGAAGTCGCTGTAGGGGTGGATAATCCAAAATCCGGCCGACTTCACCCTCTCCTGCTCGCGCTCCACGGCTTTCTGGCTGCCAAACATCCTCAGGGAGAATTTGTTGACCCCGGGCTGGAGCATTGCTCCGAACTGACGCTGCATGAAGCCGGCCTGGCCCAGGCGCACCTCGGCCTCGGGGAGGATCTGGTCGCCGGCGGCCGCGCCTCCCTCCACTTTGATAGCGGTGTCCACCGAGGGCTGCTCGCAGGAGGCGGAGGCCGGCTGCGGCGGCTGCTGGGGCGGCGGCGGCGAGGCTGCGGGCTGAGCCGAGGCGCCGGGGCGCTCTGGCTCGGCCGCCAGGCCCGGGGGCGTCCTGTCCTCGCCGGGGGACGCGTCGCCCTCGGCGATGAGCCGCCGCTCCTCCGCGGAGTCATGCAGGTGCCCGTGACTGCTGCCGCCCCCCGCTCCGGCGCCGCCGCCGCCGCCCCGGCTGCCCAGCGAGGCCAGGCTCCCGCGGAAACGCCTGCAGTCGCCGTTGGTGCTGGACTTGCCCACGCCGCGGGCCGGCCCCTCGCCGTCCGCCGCCCCGAGGGCCGCGCCCCGGGGCTCCGTGCCGCCCGCGGCCGCCGAGGGTGAGGGCGAGGGCAGCGGCCGCAGCCGGATGCTCCTGCGGCTGGGGTCCTGGCGGCCCCCAGCCCCCTCCTCCTCGGCGTCCTCTTCCTCGTCCATGATCCACGCCTTGGCCCCCACCTGCTGCGGAAGGCTGTAGAGCCGCTTGCGCATGGACGGCGGCAGCTTGTCCATGGCGCCAGGGGCCGGGGCCCGGCCGGGGCAGGGGCGCGGGTGCGGCGCCGCCGCCGACCCGCTCCAGGTCCACCCGCCGGTCACTCCGCCCGCGGGGACGCGTCTTTCGCCGCTGGCTGCGGGCCGCCTCAGGCGCCCATGCTGGGGCAGGCTGGGTGCCGCGGGGAGGCTCCCAGTCCGGCTCCGGGTCCCCGGGCTCGCCGCGCTGCGCCTCCTCCCGGGCCGGGCTGGGCGCGGGGACCCCGCGCTCCCTCCCTCTCTCCCTCCCGCGTTCGGGGGCGCGGCGCGCGGCCCGGCTCCAGGCGCCCCGCCCCCGCGGGGAACAATGGGCGCGGGTAGAAGCGGCGCTGCGGCCGCGGAGCTCGGAGAACCGCTCTGGAGCGCACAGCGCACGACCCGAGCGCCTCCCGGGCGTGCGTCCCGCGGGCCGGCGGGCTGTCAGTCTGTCCCGCCGCCTCGGCTTTGTGGCCAGCCACTCGCGAGCTCGCCTCGCCTCCTCTGGCCGAGACCGGCCGGCCGGTCCCGGGGCTCCCGCCGCAGCCGAGCGGAGCCCAGCGGCCCGCCGGGCTTACATCAGCGGCCACCTCCCCCGGAGCGCCCTCCGGCAGCGCTCGGCTCCCGCGCCCCGGAATATTCATGAAGCCGCCGCAGCTCGCGGGTTGCCATAGGAGCGGCTCCCGCAGCCGGGCCTGCCTACCTGGGCTTCTTAAAGGAGCAGCCGCGCGCGGGCCGGGGGCCGGGAGGGGGGCGGGGGGCGGGCCCCACGGGGGCGCAGGGTGGACCCTCGCCAGACCTTAGCGGCTGAGGGGAGAGGCGTCCTTAATCCTACACCCTCAAATACCTTTCCTTGGCCAAGGCTGGGAGCGCGCCCCAAGTCTAGGATTCCAGCTTGGGCTGCGAATTTCCACCCCAAGACTGGGCGGGGGGAAGGGGCGGGGGACGGGGTTTCCCGATCTCTCCTTCTCCGAGCTCTAGGCTCGCCTTTCCGCGGCGGTTTAGCTTCTCAGCCGAGTCTCCGACCCACCTCTAGGGAGACGGGCGGGTCGTCTGGATGCGGAGCCCCAGGCCTTTCCGCCAGGCGCCTGGAGAGGGGGTTTCCAGGAAATGCGCTGCCTCTGGGCTGCTCCCGGGGTTTTCCTGTGATACGGGCGGGGGGCGAACCCCCGCCGGTCTTTCCCCTGCGGAGCCTCGCAGCAGCCGAGCAAGGAGGGCGTGGGGAAAACTCCGGGAGGCACCGGGCGCGCGGGTGAGACCCAGGCCTTCGAGGTAAGACTTCGAGGAAATGCGCCCACAGCTAACGCGGGGTCCGATCCCCGTGCGCGCCTCCCGGGTGGTTCAGGTGGGGGTTTCTGGGACCAGCGGGGCTGCAGCGGGGAGCCAATAGGCAGGCTGCTTTGGCGGCCTGGCACTCTGGGGCTAGCTGTGGACCTTCATCCTGGGTTCCCATCCAAATTGTGACACCCCTATGTGGACCAACGCTAGAGGAGTTCCCGCTCCATCCAGGCCCCCTACCCCCAAGCAGCTGTACAATCCCCTCCCCCTTCGAGTCTGCTCCCCACCCCCACCCACAGGCCAGCAGGCCATCCAGCTGTGTGTCCTCTCTCCGTTTACCGTCTCCGGGTTTATGGACAAATCCCGCCAGGTCAGCCAGAGATACCGCTCTCTTCCCCTCCACACCCCAGGACAGCCTGACACCTCCCATCCACACAGGCGGGGCTGCCAGATCCCCTCTCCTTGGCCTGGGGGCCACCAAGATGGCCCAGGGGTTCCTCAGATCCTGTCAGGGCCAACGTCCCAGATTAGCTAAAAAATGGGGCATTAGAGGGAAAGGGTTAGCCAGAGAAGGTTGGAGTTTGGGCTAATGCTGAAGTGGACCCGTCAGCAAAGTCTGACAGGAGGGGGGCAAAAAGGTCCCCTAGCCCTGCCATCTCTCTGAGGAATAGCATGAAGTTTTTCTTCAAAGGATTTTTTACTCTCATTCTTAGCCCACTTGGGACCACCTCCCCCACCCCATTCAGAGCAAAAATTTGGGAAGCAAGATGGGAGGGCGCAGCCTGGCAGGGACTTTTCTGCTCTACCCACTGGACCACAGGACCTCCCATGGGGGGGAGGGAATGACTAGGGTGATGACATCACCGCTAGCTGGCATTTCTACCTTTGAGCAGCTCTGAGCTGACAGTTCTCTGCACAGATGCTGGGAGGCCTAATCCTTGAATGTCCTTGGGTCTCCTTGAGAAGGAGTGTTCTTAACGGGCTGAGAGCCCCGCCTGCCCTGATGTGCCAGCCATAGGGAGAAGACCTCTGTTTAACTCACTTCTTTGGGCTTCTGTATACAGCCAGGAGCTAGTCTGCCCTACCCCAGCTTCAGGAAGTCAGCCCAAACAGGCTTCCCAACGATCCGTGGTAAGGGCATCCTCTCCTCTGGGTGCCCTTCCTGGCCACCCAAATCTTGGCCATGTCCCACCTTTTAGTCCCCATGGCCCATGAGCTCCCATCAACCTGAGCACTGATTACACAGTGCAGTCTGTGTTCCCGTCACAGTCGGGGACAGTCTGTGTCTCCGTCAGGACTGAGCTCCCTGAGGGCAGGACAGATCCGACTCATCTCGGGGACCTCAGAACCCAAACTAGGAGGGACAGAGAGCAGATCAGTAAACATCAACTATGCATGAGTGACCCTGGAAGTTAGCTAATGCCATTGAAGGGGATCCTTGAAGTCGATGGAGGATATGATGGAGGTATAGGCCAGGGGTCAGGGCCCTCGGATTCCTCTCCCTCTAGCACCTCACGTACTCTCCATTTGGTTAGCACCACGCATCCAGGACCATCTAGGACCGCCTTTGGGTGCAGAAATGACTACCAGATAAAGTAGGCATGTGGTGACACTGGCCTCTCCTGTCCCCGCTGTGTGAACACCCCAGTGGAGGACAGCTGTGGCATGCTGGCTGTGAGGCGGGTAGAGGAGGAAGAAACCCAGCCCTTGACGGGCCCCAGTTGTGGGGAATCTTAGACTCATCCTTAGGAAAGAGGACAAAATGCAAGATAGGAAAGAAATGTGTACTAAATCATGCCTCAACCCATGAGAGGTTTGAGGAGGGGGACCTCGCTGACCTTGGGGTAGCTAGGGAGGACTCCCTGGAGGAAGGGGTCAGATTTGGTGAGAGACACGTATCTAGCACCTTAGAGTTTACACTTCATCTGTTAAACCACATGAAATTTTTGTGGACCATTTTGTGATTTCAGTGGCTCTACCTAACATTCTTACTCCCATTTGCAAACAAGAAAACTAAAGTCCTGAGAGGTGCCTGCCAAATGTCTCACAGCAAGAGAAGCTGTGGAGCTGGATCTCTGGCCAAAGGCCCCACAGGTCAGGCTCTTCTCGGCTGCCCAGCTGACTCACACAGGTGGGGTGGAGGGCAGGAACAGATGCAGGAGGGAGGAGAGGCGGTTCTGAGTCTGGCGTGGTTGAAGCAGAGAGACAGTGAAGAATGGAGCCTCCACATTCTGTATTCTCGCCATTGCTCCAGCCGGGTCTCATGCCTTCTCATTTCCAGTGCTGCCTAGAAAGCCTGGGGTCTGTTCTGGCTCATCTGGTAACACAGTAGACAGGACCTGGGGACTCCGGCAAGGGGAAGGCCCTGCCTCTGGACTGAGATGGAGAGACCTATGGCTGTCAGCTTCAGTGGGGAACTGAGTGTCTCTGAGAGACAGATGTGCTTCCTGCAGGGCTGCAGGGGGCCTGGGTATTCCTGGAATGCAAACCCAGAAAAAATCTGGGTCTAAGAGAGAAGGGGCTGGTGAAGATGGGCTTCCTTCCCTTCCAGGCGAGCAGGATGGGAATGTAGCTAATTATAGGTCAGTCTCAGACCTTATTTGGTAGGAACCTGAATGGGCAGAGGGGGTTAAGAAATTCTGAAAGTTTATTTGCTTTTTGGCTGAGGGCATTGTTCTTGCTTAAAGAGGCAGCTCAGAGGTAGGGGTGTGGCTCCCACACTGTGTAATGCCAAGGTTTTGGCCAGTTCTGCTTGAAATTTAACAAAAAAAAAAAAAAAAGAGCGAGGGAGAACAATGTAGGATATTTTAGGGTAAGGTTGCCAACTGTCCTTCTTAGAAGTCTGTCTTTATTCTAACATTATATCCTTGCTGCATTTTCTGTGTTGAAATGCCCTTTTATGAAATCATAGTGCTAGAAGATGGTATTTTTTATGTCCTTGGCTAAATAAAAAATTGGCATGGGATTCTGTGTTTGCTCCCAAAAATCATTTTTGAAATGTTATTGGTCTGTGAATTCCAAAAATCCGGGGGGCCCCCGCTGTAAACAATAGAGCATGAGACTGGGAAACCCAATTAAATACTTCTCTGTCATTTACTGCCTGTGTATGCCTCAGTCTTCCTCATGTGTAAAATTGGTTTAATGATGTATACCTCATAAGTTATTGTGCAGACTGAGAGAATGAATGCTTGGAGTATGACATCTCATTTGTAGTAAGTTCTCAATAAACACTGAATGATGGAATATTGAATAAAACTTGGAATAGCCAATGGAGGCTATTGCCCGTGGAGGAGACACTTGGCCTTCAGAATCCAGTTTAGGTCACATATTTGTCTTAAAATTGCTGTTGGGACAGAAGTGATGTCTTGCTATGCGGGATTGTTTTCTTCAAATTCTCTGTCCCTGGTAAGTCTTGGCTGAGTCTCCAGAAGGCATACTTTCTTCTCTCTGGGATGAGCACTTGCCTAAGTGGGATCAGAGGAAACTGACTCAGAGGTCACACCCTTGACCCTATGCTCAAGGCCTCCACCATACACAGGTGCAACTTAATCTTACTGTTTAGGGTAGATATGGTCCTCCCAGGACACCTTCCGCTCTGCTCGGAGGCAGGTCTGCTCTAGGGGCTGGAATCAGGGATATGTAAACTTCCTGCTGGCAGTTCTGACCTGGGGACGAGGCCCCAAGAAGGAATATGTAGATGTATGGAGAGAACAAATCAATCACCTAGTCTTGACCAAGCCTTGGTGCCCATCCCTGAGCACAGCCACAAATGGATGAAGGCCGAGAAGACAGTGAAATGCCCTAGATGGGCAGTTCTCAGTCGGTCAAAGTGGTGAAAGGCCATTCCAGGGGTTTGTAATCAAGGGTCAGAGTAAGTGGTTCAGAAGCTCAGAGCAATGGTGCTTCCTGAGTGTGGTGAAAGTGGGCTTCCTGGAGGAGGTGGAAAGTGAACTGGGTTTTCTAGACAGTGGTGTGTGTGTGTGTGTTTCTTATGGGGGAAACAGTGAATGGAGCAGCCTGGCGGGGGTGAGGCCTGCTGCATTCTCTGTGGGATAAATGAGGAATTGCCAAAGGATATGCCTAGGGGAAGGGTCCAGCTCAGGGGGCCACTAAATGGTTGCTCTAAGCTGGCCCTAGGAGAAAGTCTTCTGTCCCAATAGAAGGAAGGTATTGGGTCCTTCTGAACCCCTCCTCCCAATACCCTCACCCCCAGAGTCTGGCTGCAGAAACTACTGGGAGCCCACATGCCCACCCTCCCCCGATGATATTAAGGCACTAGTGAAAGAAAGTCCGTACAGGCTCAGTTTCCTATTGGGTTTGCCATCTGCTTTTTTCTCAGCTCTGCCTGGTTTCCTTAGGGTCTGGGAGTGTGAGCCATGTCATTGTCCCCTTCACCACCCCCTGCCTCTGTGCAGGACCCCACCTGTGAGTGCCCAGAGCCTGGCAGAGCATAAAGCCTTTTCATTTCCAGGCCAGCCCTTGATCTCTCCATTCTCCTCATCCTATACTCCCAGCTACTCCCTCGGGACTTGGCCAAGGCACTGGCCGGGACATCATGCCCCTCTCCTCTCAGGGAGGCAGAAGAAAGATGTGTTGACAGCTCAGCCAGGCCTGGACTGTGTCTCTGTGTCCCACTAGGGCTCCAGGACGTCTGGGCCACCTGGACTCAGAGCCAGGCTGGAGAGTGAGGCACTTGGGTGGGGGAAGGCCCCCAAGGTGCTGGCTGAGCTGAGCTGCCAAGAAGCTGAGTACCAGAGACTCCTCTGTCCCAAGTCTGGAATTCGCCATATATCAGAGCTGAAGTGAGTTCAGACAGGGGCCCCAGGATGGTTTCAACACTCTGGGCTGGAGGAGTTAGGAAGGGAAAGGAAGACACAGGGTCGCCTGGGAGAAGGGGGAGAGGTGGAAGAGAGTTGGCAAACAGGGCAAGGTGGAGGGTGGGGGGTGGGAAGTGAGGAGCGCTGGGGGTGGCCCTAAGAGTGGGTTCAGCCTGCAGCCCCCACTAACGCTGGGCTCCTCCTTCGGCCAAGCCTTGCTGCTGCTGTCCTCCCTGCCATGCCCACTGTCCTCTCCCTCACTCCTCTGTTATTCTTCCTACCCAGTTTCACATCAGTCCTGTTTTGTTCAACCATTCACCCATTTATTTATCTAGCCGGCTTGTGGAGAACGTACTGTATCACCCTAAAGATCCAGCCCCTAATCTTCAGCCACCGCCGTCCGTGACAAGAGTAAGACAGAGACAGAAACTCTTGTAAAGAAGCCAGGGACCAGGGTCATGTGATGTGGCCAAGTGGCTAGAGAGCAGAGGAAGGAGGAGGAAGGACATGGAGGAGGGGAGCAGGGGGAGATGGTCCTGCTTGAATTGGCTTTTGCAGAAGGCATGTGTGATTCAGAAAAGAGGAAGCAGAGAGGTGGCCCGTCAGGTGAAGGGCACAGTGTGAGCAAAAGAGGCAAAGGGGAACCCATCACTGGGATGGCTCAGCCGTCTGGGGGATGGTAGCCCTGGTGGTCGGGGGTGAGCACAAGGACCCAAAGGTAGGTTGGTTCTGGAGGCAATGGGAAGTGACTAGACCTGACGAGCCAGGACTTTGGGGACAACCACCAGGTTGGGCCCTGGAAGCCCAGCCCTGTACTCAGTTCTGCAGTAAGTGGACAAGAAAAGAATGACACAGTCCCTACTCTTGGAAGCTCACAGTGGGATCGAAGAGATTAAAGTAATGGCACCAAACCATTTAGTCACCTGCCAGGGGAAGGGCCTGGACCCCAGATGCCTGTGGGCCCATGGCGGGAGCCACAACTAGGGTTGGCAGTCGGTCTGGGAGCTCTGCTCTCCAGCTCCCTGCAAAGCACATCTTTTGTGCAGGCCCCATGGCCCAGCCTCCCTCCCACGAGCCCTGCACATCAGGATAACCTGCTGTTACATGAGCCTTTCGCTGGACGCCTTCCAGAGAAAGACAGTTCCTCTGTATAATGAGAGCTGTGCCCCACAGGCCACACTGCAGGGTCCAGAGCAGAGACAGTGTCAGGGAGAGGGTGCTAGAGGCTGTGACAGGGGCTGTAACAGAGTATGTGACAGAGACTGTGACAGGGGCTGTGATGGGCTGTGACAG
>NC_138377.1:100269898-100340894 GCF_054177405.1 Leptonychotes weddellii
TGTGACAGGGACTGTGACAGGGGCTGTGACAGGGGCTGTGATGGGCTGTGACAGAGGCTGTGACAGGGGCTGTGACAGAGTCTATGATAGAGTCTGTGGTAGACACTGTGACAGAGGCTGTGACAGAGTATGTGACAGAGACTGTGCTAGAGTCTGCAACAGAGACTGTGACAGGGGCTGTGACAGGGGCTGCTACAGGGGCTGTGACAGGGGCTGTGACAGAGGCGTGATAGGCTGAGATGCGTTGGGACGGGGGCTGTGACAGGGTCTGTGACAGAGTCTGTGACGGGCTGTGAGAGGTATTGTGACAAAGGCTGTGACAGGTACTGCGACAGATGCTGCCACAGTGCTGTGACAGAGGCTGAGACAGGGACTGTGAGAGAGCCTGGGACAGAAATGTGACTAAGTCTGGAACCACAGTCAGAGTTGGGACAACAGCTCCTGGAGCCCAGGCCCACACTCCCACGGTTGACAGAGCAGTTGGCGGTGACAGCAGCAACACAGCAAACACACGGGCCCAGCCAGGCCCAGGCACTTGTGGAAATGCCGACGGGCTGAAGCTGCCTCAGGAGGAGAGCGAGAGGGGCTGAGAGAGGCCGGTTCCCGGCAGCTCTGCCATGAGTTCCTGCGTGGCCATGGGTAAGCTTCCGGGCCTCAGTCTCCCCGGTCATGCCGGCCTTGGGGAGAGGCCGGATCGGAGAAGGAGTCGGGAGCAGACGTGGAGGGACCAAGGATCCTTGTGAGACTCTGAACTATTGCCAGGGCGTCCCGGAGTCTCCCCAGCCCCCCAAACACAGCCTGCTGACTGAATAAGGAACACACCTTCCACATACACGAACAACCGTTCCCCCCATGTGTGGGTGCTAGTGTGATGACTAAAACACCAATTTGTTTTAAAGTAAAACAATTCATGGCCATGATGACTGACATTTGTGGAGAGCTAGCTCTGCGCCAGGCGCCATGCCGAGCGCTTAGCATGGATCAGCTCGTGTAATCCTTGCTAGAGTCCTGGTCAGGTAAGTGGTCTTATCTCCATTTTACAGATGATTAAACTGAGGCTAAAGAGGTTGGCTAACTTACCTAAGCTCCCACGGGCAGAGGAAGAGCCCGGGTTTGCAGGCAGGTACGTCTGACGCAGTGTCTTATCCTCGCCCACCGTTGGTGGCTTTCTCAATCACAACTGCTATCCTGTCAGATGTATTTTGAAGTTTCAAAGCCAGAGACTTTTTCGGTGAACCAGAGGTCCTCATACACGAATTGGCTAGGACCTACCGTGTATTGCCTACAGCAGCCCTGTGGAGGCAGCCAGAGACACATGGTTGCCCTGACTGGAGCTTCCTCAAGTTCATGGTCTTTAATGTCCCTCAGTGCTGCCTGGCAATCCCACTGTATTTCCCTATCTGCCCTGTCTTCATGCCGTTCCATCAGTTACCACTCTCCCAAACTTTCGACCTCTTCCTATAGGATCCTTCCCATCAGCATTTAAGCCTGATCAGATCCCTTCGATCCCAAAAGGTCCTCTTTGAATCCCACTGTCTCCTCTCCTTCCCCCCACCTCTAACCTTCTTGAGAGGGAAGGCTTCCCTTGCCCTCGTGCCTTAGCACACAGCGATCAGGCTCCGCTACCCCCGTGTCTTCAGCAAGACCAGATCCACCTTTCATCCCTTCCCTTACTTATCCTCTGAGCATCATGTGATGCAGCTGACCACTTCCCCCTTCCTGAAACATCCTCTTCCCTTGACCAGGAGCACATCCTCTCCTGATTTCCTCTACGTCTCTGGCAGTCCTCATTTTCCCTCCTCTGCCAACTCCTCTCCTATTGGTGTCATTCCTGACTCTACTGTACGTGCTTTCTTTTCTCATGCGATCCTCTCCTCAGACACTCTCACCCAGGCCCTTGGGTTTGGTTCCCATCCATGTCCTCAGCCCGGACCTCTCCCCGGGGCCCCAGACCTGTTTGTTCAATGGCCTCTTGGATGTCTCACAAGCACCTCACACTCCACACGCTCTTCTCCAAAGACCCCTGTTCTCCCCACTCAATGAATGACATCACCATCCTTCCAGCGGCTAAAGCCAGAAACATGGGCATCATTCCTGACTCCTTCTTCCACCACCAGCTCCGCCACCAGCCCCCATATCCAATCACTTCCTAAGTCCTGTTATTTCTCCTCCATAAATATCTCTCAAATACATCTACTCCTTACCATGTCCACTGACACAACTCCAGATTATTTCTTGCCTGGGTTATGGCAGCAGCCTCCTAACCGGCCTCCCTACCTCCAGCCTTGCCTTATTATAATCCATTATCCATGCTGCATCCAGAGTGGTTTTCCAAAATGTAACTGGGGCATGTCTGCCTAAGACTCTTGAATGACTTCCACTGGGCTAGGATAAAGGCAAGCAGGCTTTTTAATGGCCCGGTCACCATTATTTCTTCAGCCTTCCCTCTCAACAGTGCCCTCCTTCCCCTGGCACTCTACCCTTGTGCACTTTCCTAGGCTTTCTGCTTGTGGTGACAGTGACACTCTTTTTAATGGTTGTGGTGGTAATTACGGTGACAATAGGTGATGATGATTATGGTGGGGTGGTACGTTTAAAACATTGCCTACCACATTTTAAAGGCAGCCCCTGGAGGCAGAAACCATGCCCCAATGCTCCCTTGCTCCGGTCTCCTGGGAGGTTGGTTATGAATGCCCATCTCAGGACCTCCTGCTCCGGGGGTCGTCTCGGGACTCTCTAGTCAGGACGCATGCTATCTTCCTGTGTTGACTGTCAGATGCCAGCCTGAACCTACGTCCAGTATTCAGCTCTTTCCAGCCTTGGGTCGAGCCCTCAAGTTGGTGAAGTAGTGGCGATGGTGATGATGACAGAGGGACAAGGTGATAAATGTGAAGGTGCTCCTGCTATCAGCGCTTAGTGGGGACACAGGCAAGGTTTGACACGGGGCCATAGAAGAGCAGCTCCAGCCACTTGAGGCCCCAAGCCCTCCCTTTGCTGGTGACTCTTTCAGTGACCAGCTGACATGGTGCTTTGACCTTCCCAGAAGCTTAGCTCTGTAGGCCTGACCTGCCACCCAGTTGCCACGCATGCCAAGACTGGTGGCCTGACCCCCATCACGGGGCACTGGGTTGCCAAGCTGGACCTCTGACACTCCTGGTATAGACAAGATCCCAGGACTGGTATTTATTTGCATCTATGAATATTTGTGGGGGCTATCTTCCTAAACTGGGGGTTTGGGGCTAAGGAGAAAGGAGATGAGCAGGCTGGAGGATGATAAAAAGGCATCTGGCCCTGTGGCAGTCTGAGTAATGGTACCCAAAGATATCAAGTCGTAATTCCTGGAACCTGTGAATGTTACCGTGTATGACAAAAGAGACTTCAAGATGTGATTAAGGATCTTGAAAATGGGCAGATTATTTTGGAGTCGCTGGGGAGGCCCTGGAGGCAATCATTAGTGTCCTTGTAAGAGGAAGCAGAGGGATATTCGACACAGAACGAGAAGGCGATGTAACCACTGAAGCATGATGCTATGCTGCTGGCTTTGAAGATGGATGAAGGGGCCATGAGCCAAGGAACACAAAGAATGCAGCTCTAGAAGCTGGGAAAGGCAAGGGAAAGATTGTCCCCGAGAGCCTCTGGAGGGAGGACAGCCCTGCCAACGCTTTGATTCCAGGACTTCTGGCCTCCAGAGCTGTGAGAGAATAAAGTGTATTGCTTTAAGCCAACAGGTCTGTGGCCATTAGTTACAGCAGCAGTAGGAAACAAAGCTGTCCCTTTTTGTCCTCTTTCTCTGTCCCCTCTTTCTTCCTCTTGGGTTCGGTTAGTCCCCTGGGTGTTAGCAGGGAGGCCAGCCACTGAGCGAAGGAGAAAGCCATTCTCCTCACCTCTACCTGGGGCCCAGGGGCCTCTGGTTCCAGGGAATGGAGGCTTTGGGAACATTGGAAAGGGGGCACCTCCTCAGAGCCAGAGTCCCACGTGGGTCACTGGTGGGGTGGCTTTGCTCGCAGCAGCACTGAACTGGGAGGGAAGAACTCCAGAGAAGCCATATGGGGATTGTGGCTGACGGGGTGATGCTTCAGCATATGTGGGCTCCCTTTTTGGAACTCCCAGAAATACTTGTGGCAGAGGAGGAAGAGGGCAGAGGTCTTGTAAGCGCCAGAAGAGAAACAGCAGGAACTTTGGGTGACGGATGTTAATGGAACTTTATTTATAGTCCCAGACCGGGAGGGTCTGATAACATTTGCGTTACATTGTTCTTCTAGCTCACTATGCCCTCCCCTGCCTTTATGCAAGGTGGCTGATTAAGCAGGGAATGATTCCCAAACTCTTTTTATCCCCTTCCCCCATTTCCATTCAGTTTTTATCTTTTTTTTATGGAGCTGAAGGAGCACTTCCTATATTGGGATGAGTATTCCCTTTTCTGTCATTTATTACTGCAAATACTCATCCCTGCATTTGTCATTTGACTTTTGTTATGGAGTGTTTGCCATGCCAGAAATATTCTTTTTTTTTTCCCCCTTAAGATTTATTTATTTATTTATTTGAGAAAGAGAGAGAGAGTGGGGAGAAGGGCAGAGGGAGAGGGAGAGAGAGAATCCTCAAGCAGACTCCCCACTGAGCCTGGAGCCCGATGTGGGCCTCGATCTCACGATCCTGAGATCATGACCTGAGCCAAAATCAAGGGTCAGCTGCTCAACCAACTGAGCCATCCAGGCACCCCAGAAATTTTCATTTTTTGTATAGTGAAGCATGTCAACCTTTTCTTTTATGATCTCTGACCTAGATAGCACACTTCAAGAGCTCTTCCCCACCTCAAGAAATATTCAGTTACATTTTCTTATCTATAAATACATTTCGTATACATATACAATCCATCTTTCCCTTATTAATTAGCAATGCCCCTTTTCTCATACAGTACATTTCTCTCTATATACATATATATTCTAGAGTCTACACAAATTCCATGATTTGCTTCCTAATCCTGTTCCTATACCACAACTCCCCCCCAAAATTACTGTAACATACTATTATCTTTTTTTTTTTAAGATTTTTTAATTTATTTGACAGAGAGGGAGAGAGAGTACAAGCAGGGGGAGCGGCAGGCAGAGGGAGAGGGAGAAGCAGGCTCCCTGCTTAGCAGGGAGCCCGATGCGGGGCTCGATCCCAGGACCCTGGGATCATGACCTGAGCTGAAGGCAGACGCTTAACAGTCTGAGCCACCCAGGCGCCCCTGTAACGTACTATTATCTTAAAAAAAAAAAAAAAAAAAGATAAAAGAATCTTTCTCCTCTACTGCTCATCTCTTTCAGAATTCCCCTAGCTATTTCTTACACGATTAATTGTATAATTATTTGATTGTGTTCAAAATCATGTTGGTATTTTGATTAGGATTGTACTGGATTTACGAATGAATCCAGAGGAAATAGATACCTTTATATCACAGCGTCTTCCCTTCCAAGAGGAAGGTCTGTCTCTATTTAAATCTTTTGTGTCTGAGGAGAATCACGCCATGCTTTCAGCCCTGGTGCAGCCTTTTCTCTCATTTTTGTTTCTTTTTGTTCATTTCTGTCAAGTTGGGGGAGGGTAGTTTTGTAAACCTGCATTTAAGCCACCATGATTCCCAGAAGTCTTTAGATTTGCACTGAATCAGGGGCGAAGGCGGAGATGATGAGCTGAGGCTGTGGATGTGGGTGAAACTCAGAAGATTACATGCTAAGTGAAAGAAACAGAACCTTACAAAGCTCCAGCGTCTGGGGGGAAAGTGAACGTGGTGGATGTGGATGAGAGAGAGCACACAGAAGGGAGAGGTGAAAACTAGCCGAGAGGTGTCAAGTAAGCCAGAGGAGGACATTTCAAGAAGGGCACAGTCAACAGAGGCCGGTGTTGCTTGGAGTTCGGGGGGGAAATGGCTGCGATAAAACCGTGGGTTGTGTTGGTGTGGCTGGTGAGCTGTAAGGCGACTAGATAATGCAAGGTTTAAACTGGCACTCTGAATAAGACTCTGGGACAACAAGGGCAAACCAGGATTATTTCTGGTGAACTGGGACACAGGGTGACCTCTGAGAAAGTGGTCTCAGCAGATGATGTCCACGGTGCCCATGTTGTATGGGTTGAGGAGTCAAGACGATGAGAGTAGATTGTTCTTTTTAGAAGTTTGGCCAGTTGAGTCATAGCTGGAGGGAAATGAAGGTTGGAGGAGGGCTTACTAGCTTGTTAGTTTTCTACACTTGAGTCTGTCTGGGGAGGAAGAGGACTTAGCAAAGAGGGAGAGGTTGAAGATGCAGGATATAGAAGGAAAAGTTAATAAAGACAGGAGATTTAGGAGGGAAGGAAGCAGGATAGTTCCTGATGTGAGAGGCAAGTAAAAGAATGCATGACAGGTGAGGGGGAAGTTGAGGTGCAGAGAAGGAATTTGAGAGAACTCATTTAACTTCTCAAGAATGGTTGCTGAGAAGGAGGTGGGCAAATCTGTATGGGCCCCTTGGTCCCTTCCCTTTGGGGATCAACATGGTTATCCCCTCTCTGATGGATTGAGATGGTTCTGAGTGAGGTGCACTGGTGGTGGGAAGCTTGACAGACTGTCTAAGCTCAGTGCCAGGCCCTAAGCTGGCAGAGTTCTGGCTGGTGTGTGTCTGGGACTGGAAGCTTCTCCCATCCTAGGCACTTTGGCACATCGGGGTCTTTCTCCACTGGAGAACTACCTTAGAAATCCCTTGTAGTCTGGACCATTGAGGAAATCACATCACTGTCTTGGTGGACAAGGATGCTGAGATTGTCTAGGACCAGGTTCCACAGGGATACCCTGGTGTGACGACAGAAGCTACAGCTAATTGGAGGCTCCAGTGTTCTCATCTGTCACCCAGCTTTGGATGAACCAGCCCTTTTGAGGAAGTCCTTGTATGCTTTGACAATTCAAGGTGAAGGAAAAGCCCAAGAGAGAGATACTGTATTTCTTGTTACTTCAGATGGGCTTAAGTAGTTAATATGAATATTTATGAAATATTTCTCTTATTTATGCCCCAACTTGATAAAGCAGGTTCATATAATAGAATGTTATGGAACCATTTGAAATGATATTGGAAAATAAAACAAGTAAATTTGAGGACATGAAAAACAATTTAGGACATATTAATTGAAAAACTAGTATGAACACGGCAATCTGATTTGTTATTTTTTATTTTATGTATGTATGCATTTATTTACTTATTTTTAAGTAGGCTTCATGCCCAGGATGGAGCCCAATGCCGGGCTTGAACTCACGACCCTGAGATCAAGACCTGAGCTGAGATCAAAAGTTAGATGCTTGGGGCACTTGGGCAGCTCAGTCGTTAAGTGTCTGCCTTTGGCTCAGGTCATGATCCTAGGGTCCTGGGATCGAGCCCCGCATCAGGCTCTCTGCTCCGTGGGAAGCCTGCTTCTCCCTCTCCCACTCCCCCTGCTTGTGTTCCCTTTCTCGCTGTGTGTCTCTCTCTGTCAAATAAATAAATAAAATCTTTAAAAAAAGAAAAAAAAAGAGTTAGATGCTTAACTGACTGAGCCTCCCAGGTGCCCCAGCAATCTGATTTTTTAAAAGAATATATGATATATATGGACAGATATACGACTGTTAAGAATATACACCAGTTAACAGTTGCTGTTTCTGAGTGGTGGAATGTGGAATTAAGGGTGATTTTTCTTTTTCACTTACCTTTATTTTTAAAACGTCCAATAATGTGTTTGTATTGTTTTTTTTAGTAAGTTAAATAACACAGTTATTTTTTTAAAGGACTGCCAAGCAGCAGTGGGACCCCACCTGAACCTGAAAGAGAAATCTGTCAAGGGGCCCACGTATGAGGTTGAGTATATTCCTTACAGCTGCACTCAGCAGCTTCCCTTCCCGAAGGAAAACAACCTGGCCAAATTTAGCAATGTACCTAGCCCAGTGCTGCTCACAGGTCACCCGTGGGACACATCCAGGAAGAGCTGCCCTACATTCCCCACCTGGGGCTCCACAGACAGCCCACCATCCTTGAGCCGGCATCTTCAGTCCACATACATAAATGAAACTTTCCCCCATCCCTGACCCGGCAGACAACTATCCGGAGACCCCTTGTACCCAGACCAAAGGGAAAAGGCATATTGCGGGACCAGAATCGAGCACTCAGAAGGATGGCCCTTTCAATTCTAGCCAGAATCCTCGATGAGCCCCATACAGCATTCAAATTTGAGTTGGATGGTGAGCACACTTACCCTGGCCTAATTTGTTGGTCTACCCTCCGCGCATCAGTGAGTCGGACTCAAGAAAAGCCCTTGGGGCAGTTGCTGGGCCCAGAGACTTTGTTCCTGGTCAGCCCCATTGGAGAGGAGCTTAGGATGCTTCCTACCTATATTTGGCTTGTGTGTATAGGGGAATAGTTGGTGGATATGAGGGGGTCTCCGTTGGGCCATGTGGAACCGTCTGGGCCTCTACCCGGTCCTCTACTCTTTCCAGACCCCCGAGCTTTTGATCCCTAAACCAGATGTCACCACCTACCCCATGGGAAGCCAGATAGGCAGCCAGACCTCTCTGCTCTGGGCAGCAGGGCCACCTCTCCCAGGCCCCTTTGCGGGACGAGCAGGAGTGAAGTGGGGCAGGTGATGAGGGAGGGGCCCACCTCTGTGCTCACACGAAGATTCCATGCCATTGCTCGTACCTACTAGCTTTCTCGGAGCTTCTCACAACGACAGTGAAGGAGACACACAACTCAGCTCCGACTCATGAGAGAGCCATTCCATAAATCCTTGTTAAATGAACAAATGAGTAAGGGAGTGAATTAATCCATTACCTAACTTTGTGGGCACAGAGGCCTTATGCGGCTGGACGAGGAGACTGGCTCTTTTTAGACTAGGAACATGTCGATAAAAATACCTACAGTGCCCAGCCATGAGTAAAAAAGAAAGGCTAAGATGCCAAGGTTTGTGACTGTGATTCAAAATTTGTACATATTAATCATTTGTATGTGTTAATCATGATACTTAAAAAAGTCTTTCCTTGGCACTGGAACCCCAGATTATCAAGTCCAACCAAGTCCAAGTTTCAGATAAGAAAAACCAAGGTCCAGAACAAGAAGGGAGTGTCCAAAGCCAGCAGCCTGGTGAAATGAAAGCACAGTTCAGTCCTCAGGCCCCGACCCTGTAGGGCTCTTTTCACTATGTCAGTGTTACTGGAGGCCTGCTGCTCTGGGGCAGCAGGGGGCAGTTCCTCTTATAAATAGATATTGGTTGGGCACCATGTAGATGCTGCAAGCCTACTGTGTGCCAGGCAAGTTGCTAGGGGCTGGTGATACAAGGGTGGACTAGATGGCCCTTCAACAAGAGAGGAGATGGGCAATTATGGTAAGGAAAGTGCACCTGGCTTTGGGAGCCTGGAGGAGGGACACCCAGCCCAGACTTGGGGTGAAGGGTCGGGTGGGGGGATCTTGGGACGGAAAGCCCAAACTCCACACATTCCTCTTCGAGCCTCTCCAGGGGCATCCCTCACCCTCCGCCATTCCTGCGCTGCTCTGTCTCCTGCTTGAATGAGAGCACCAGATAAATGTCACACCTCAGAAGTAAGGGGACAGATAAGCAGAACAGGCTGCTCAAATGAAAGAGGCCCCAGGCAGGGGCGTCAGGCTCCAGAGGGAGGCCCTGGGAAGGAAGGGACCTGACATCTTGTTTGAGGGGATGTGGGGGGAAGGCTTGGACCCCATGGCAGAGGCCCGAGCTCCAGGACCCTTTCAGCAGGCCCTCCAACCCCCCAGGCAGTCAAACTGGGTTCTGCTCTTCAGCCTTGGATCTGTCTTGTCTGGAGGCCAAAGCTTCTCCAGGAGGCCCTAGATGACTCCTGAACTCTGTCTTGTTTTCCACCTCCTTCCTCCCTTTCACCGACTCTCCATCTCGCTAACAACTCATCCCTCCTGCCTCATCAGCCCACTCTGAGCCATTTCTTTCGTCCTTCCTCATTTGGATAGCTCCTAGAACCCAGTTTCTTCTAAGGAAGCTTGGAGGTAGAAGCAGAGGTGGTGAGAGAGGAACATCCATGATCCCCTGCTGCCTGGAGGTACTACCAATAGGGGTAGCCTAGGTAAGGGTCTGTGCATCAGGACAGAAGAGGTGTATTCACACGAGGTCATGGAGGAGAGCTTAGTAAAAAGTGTCTATAAGGAGAAACCAAAAAGGGACAGGACAGCACCCCAACGAGAAACAGTAAGAAGCAGCTTCCACCTCAGGGCCTAAAGGGATATACGGAAGGAGGAGTTATTGGAACTTGGAATGAGGAGCTCTCCAGAGAGGGCCACCTGACAGGGCCGTGGCCTTTCATTGAGGGAGAGCATCCACGTTCAGTGGCCTGGCAGGGAGAATGCCACAAAACCAACACCCCGACGTCTCTCTCTTCCTGCCCTCTGATGTTCTGTGGTATCTTCCAATGGCCAAATCCAACTGGAAGACAGAGAGCAAGAAAATCCTTTGATGCAGTCCATAAAGGCCAGGTTCTCAGGCATGGAGTTGGGTGGGAAAGAGGCGATGGTGGATCTAGAGGAAAAAACTGTGGGCATCCAGCTCATCCGACTATGTGCGGGGCACCGTATATCATCATACGGCTCAACTCATTTAGGGACCATGAGAGCCTCATGAGGCAAACATTTTAATTAGCCCCATTTTATTTTATGTTTTAAAGATGTATTTATTTATTTTAGAGAGAGAGAGCATGCACACAGGGGAGAGGGGGACGGGGAGAGGGAAAGAGAGTGTTAAGCAGACGCTGCACAGAGCATGGAGTCCAAGGCAGGCCTCAGCCCTGAAATCATGACCTGAGCCAAAACCAAGAGTCAGACGCTCAACTGACTGCACCACCCAGGTGCCCCTATTATCCCCATTTTAGAGGGAAGGAACCTGAAGCCCAGAGAAGATGAGAAACTTACCCAAATCCTAGCTAGTGAATGGTAGACTACAGATTTGAGGCAAGTCTGCCTGACTCCAGGGCTGTGTCTTTGTTCAGAATCTGTCTAATCTAGACCAGTGCTGTCCAATAGAACTTTCTGTAGTGATGGGAATGTTCTATATCTGCACTGCCCCATGCAGTAGCCACTAGCCACATGTGGCTATCCAGCACACAAAACGTGGCTGGGCGACTGAGGAACGGAGTTTTAAATTTTATTTTACTTTAATTCATTTTCACTAAAATGGCTGCATGTGATTACCCTATTAGACAACACAGGTCTAAGACCTTACTCTGCGGGTCTTGGGTTGTTGGACCCCAGAGAGACGAATTGCTGCCAGTCTCCCCCTGCAGCTTAACTTTGGGGAGGGTGGATTGACTGACAATGTCATGTGGGTGCAGGCAGGGGCACCACGGCCTGAGAAAAGATGTGGGGGTGGGTGTCCTCCCCCATCTCAGGCTGAAGATCAGATACTTCCCTCCACCCTCACCTGGGCGGGAACAGCCATGGAGGTAGACTCATGGGTCAGCAAGATGCTGGGGGGGGGGGAGGGGAGGGCAGGGTGCTAAGGGAAAGGGGACAAAGACACTTGGTCAGCTTCCGCAGCTAGACATGCTGGTTAAAATAATTGGCTGTGGGGGCGCCTGGGTGGCTCAGTTGTTAAGCATCTGCCTTCGGCTCAGGTCATGATCCCAGGGGCCTGGGATCGAGCCCCACATCGGGCTCCCTGCTCGGCGGGAAGCCTGCTTCTCCCTCTCCCACTCCCCCTGCTTGTGTTCCCTCTCTCACTGTGTATCTCTCTGTCAAATAAATAAATAAAATCTTTAAAAAAAATAATAATAATTGGCTGTGGTAGGTCTGCATTTCTGAAATTTTACTGCCTCTGCTACTTGGCCTGGGGCAGGCCCCTGAGCACTTCTCATGCTTCTCGATCAGGAGTTCTTCACTGGGCCACTGGGGTTCCAAGCATTGCTCCAGGGGGTCTCTGAAACCCTCGATGTCGTGTGCAAAACATCGCACACACGTGTCTTTGTTTCTAGGAGAAGGTCCACAGATGCCGTCAGATTCCCAAAGGCATCTGTGACACACAAAAACGGAAGAGCCGCTCCCCAACCCCCCCACCACCAGGTCTTTGGAGGAAGAAGTGCCTCCCGCTCGCCTGCGCCCTCCCCTGAGGCCCGCCCTCCCCTCCTCTGGGTTTCTTCCACTGCTATGGTTCTGCGGGCCAACTGTCCCCAGAGCCAGCTGCAGCTTGTGCTTCTCTGCTCACCTGGGCACAGCGCTGCGCCCCTATCGACTGTCCTAGTTAAGAGCTGTCGAGCTGACTGCAGAGACCAGGTCTGCATCTGCCCCCTCCAGAGGTGGCGGGGCTTTGAGGTGGGGTGTAGGCAAAAGCCCTCGGAGTCTACGGGCTTGCAGGAAGGAGCGTGAGTCCTGGATCTGTGCCTCCTCGACGAGTTAATGAAGCTCCCTGAGACTCTGTTTCCTCATCTATAAATTGGGGGGGAAGACTGCCTCCCTACAGGGGTGCTGTGAAGATTAAATGAGGTAATAGTCATAAAGCGCCAGGAACTCCATAAATATTAGCTGTTATGTGGCACAACCGGATCCAGAAGTTTTCTCGCTAGTGTTCTGGCAGGAGACTGGGCAGCTGTGCCCGGGCAGCTGCTACCTCCTGTGGTGGCCCAGCCCCCATTTGGACAGCTCTGGCTGCGCGAAAGTTCTTGCCTCAGTCAGGAACACTTTGAGTTGAAGTGACAGAAATTCAATTCAAATGGCTCACCAAAAAAGAGAATTTATTGGCCTGAGAAATTGGAAAGATCAGGAGTTGAAGTGACCCTGAGGGCCCTGGAGACCCAAACAATGTTGTCAGGACTTTCCTTCACCTTCTCTCTCTCTGCAACTCTTGGTTTTGTTTCTCCACGTGATCGGGGAGAAGGGAGTCCACGGCTCTCAGCATGTATTAACACATCTTAGTGAATCAGAAGAGACCGCTTCCTCTGTCCAGTGACGACATACAAATTCCCAGACAAGGTTGAGCCTGGCCGGCCTTGGGTCACATGCACATCCTGAGCCAATCACCATGGGCGGGGCCACGGGCAGTTATGATTGGCCAGGCCTTGTCACATGACCCAAGGATAGGCGATGCTAAATGGCAGGCGTATTGGAACCATATGGAGTGTGGGAGGGTAGAATCCCCGAAGGGAGGAATGCTGTTTCTAGAAGCCTACGGAAAACCAATGGGTGTTCACTACTCTTCTTCCTTACGTTGGGTCTGATTCTCTGTCCCTCTGACAACCTTCCGGCCAGCACGTGTCCTTAGCTCTGTCCTGGCCCGCACAGGACAGGGCTGTTTACTCAGATGAGCCAGCCCCTTAGAAATATGAAGAGCCATAATGACTTACCCAGTCTTTTTCTTTTTTTTTTTTTTCTGCAAGCAAAGTTGTTCCAGTTCCAACGTCTCTCTGAGTTCAGTAGGTTTCCAACCCTCTTCCTCCTCTACTCCTGGGCAGAAGGCAGCAATCTGGTGGAAACTGGAAGGGGGCCAGACTTGAGAAGTATCTGTAAAATGCTGATGAAAATCATGGGGAGGCTTTAGTGTCCCTTGGCGCCGGTCACTAACCTGGTGTTTCCTCCAGCCAGGCAAGGGGAGTTGACTGGGCAGGAAACAAAGGAGGAGAATGGGGGGAGGAGGAGGAGTGCTAAGAGGAGGAGGGAGAGAAGATGGAAGAGTGGGAGAAGGAAGAGAGGCAGAAGAAGAAGGGAAGAAGACAAGGAGTCAAGGAGGAGAAGGGGGGAGGAAGCTTCAGTTCTCTAGGAGCTCCCAGGCTGGGAAGCACCATCAAATATTTTAAAAGGTACCCAGCTTGGGTGGCACAGACTGTACATGCGGGAGCTGGCGGCTGGGAGCCATTCCCTTGGCCAGTCCTGGGAAGCTTCCTGGGAGAGGGGGCCTTGAAGGAAGAAGAGGATTGCAAAGCTGGAGCCTGGCTCAGGGTGCTTGCTGCCAGAAGTGCAGAACCTTCTCTAAATCCCCAGCTGGAGAGTAGGGGGTAGGCTGGCAGGGAAAGGGGCTTCTGCTCCCCTCCCCCCATACTCCCTTTCCCAGTTGGGCTGCTGTGCAGAGGTCACCCCTAGGCTAATGAGGAATCTTCCTGAAGTTTAAAACCAATTAAGCAACAAACGGCTTCTGATTAGTTATTTCTCTTGATGTGAATTTTAATGAATAGCCTCCTCTCCCCTCCCTATCTCCCAAGCACTCAGGGGGTTAACCAGCTTTTGGTCTGCCTTGAAGAGCCTGCAGGCATGTCTGGGAAGACTAGAGAGGAAAGGGAAGGGGGCTAAGGTGGAGTCCAAGCAGCTTCCCACTACACAGCAAGCCCCCCCCCCTCCGCCCCAGTCAGCCTGCATTTCCCCAGATATTTTAGAGTTCCACTGTCTCCTAAGACAGGGCTGCTCTTGGAGGGGAAGGGGTGAGGCCACAGAGAGACAGTGGGACAAAGAGATGGTGAAACACAACCTCTGACCTCTGCCAGCTCACTGTAGTCAAAGAGGCTGAGCATAACATGTACCAAGTTTGCCCATGACAAAAAGTAGAAGTGCTCGGTGAAAGACAGGGGGCTGGGGGCAGTGCTGGGTTGCAGGGGACACAGAGGTGGAAACAAGGCTACAGAAAAAGACAAAATGGTGCACGGGCAGAACTCAGTTCTGTGAGCGTGTGCTGGGTGCTTTTGAACAAGTGAGCCTCCCACTTTCACTGCTTATCCTTCTAGGAATGTAGAGATGCTAGCCGTTGTGCGACCCCTGTCTGGGGACTCTGTGTCCCTCCCATGAGATAACAAGAGGGAAAGTCCACTGTAAGCCAAAAAGAGACTGGGGGTTGGGCAGTGAGTGTCCAAGAGGTGGCAAAGCACTGTCATCTTTACTGCCCTGAACCCTCACCAGGAGAACCCCAGCACAACAGCAGTGGGACCCTAATCAGGTGCATACCATCCCCAATTCACAGGCAGAAAACTGAGGCCAAAATACTCAGCTCTGTCTCCAGGGTGGACAGGAGGGCCAGCTGCAGAGTCTCAGGGTCCAGCTCTCTCTATCCTAAAATGGGCATCCTCTAGGACACTCCCCTGGGATCTAGAAGCCCCTGGGGAGTAGCTGAGACCCAGAGGAACAGCTCAGAAGCTTGGTAAAACTTTGCTGTCCAGCCCCACACTCCTCACTACTACTTCTAGCTGAGCAGAAAAGCTCTTTCTTGAAAGGAGAATAAATTCCATGGTGTCTGCTGGAAGAAGGAAAGGGGGGGAGCTCCTCTTGGGAACTGCTGACAAAAGAAATAAAGATGGATTTTTCTGCAAGTTCCTCTTTACCATCTCCCTTCTCTTCTCTCCTCCCAGAGTACCTCTTTCTCCTCTCCCTCTCCTCCTCATCCCTCTCCCTCTCATCCCCCCTTTCCTCCCCAGTCCCTGTTGGCTCTGAGGGACATCTGGCTGAGAGATTCCAGAAGGTTCTGACAGGCCCTGGACTCCCAGGGAAAGCCCAGTGAGTTTCACAGTGATTCACTGAAAGTCAGCCCTGCTGTCCAGGTCAGAGGAAAGGCATCATTTCTGGTTCAGGCATCTGAGTGGTGACAAATTTAGAGCAGCCACCTCTAAGCCCAGTCTCTTTGGCTTCTGTTTTGGGTAACAGGAGCCAGCCTGGCCCAGTAGATTGGCTTCCAACCAGGGCTCTGCAGTCCAGAGTGGGGCCAGTTGTTCCAGGCCTGAGATTCCCCTATACTTGTCCCCATGTCACCATCAGGCATCTGGGCCCTCTGATTTGCTTCACTGCCCCAACTTTCTGGAACATGCTGACCATGTCCTCCTCATGCAGTGGTGATGGATGAGGAGACAGATTGGTCAGGTCACTTGGTGGCAGGACAGTTCATACTAACATGGGCACAAAAAGGGACTTCGTTCGTAGATGTGATGGTACCAAGTTGTCCCTTTTGAGGAGGTGCCAGGGTCAAATATGGGATATTGGCCAACATATCCCAACCAAAGAAGGGTCAAACAGCCAACCTGGAGAGAGCAGGGATACCACTAAGCCTCAGGAACATCTGAACTCAGTCTTGAATGCTGCCAGGAATCCATCATCCTCCTTACATCTCCTTCTGTGCGCCTGCTTCTCTCTGACACTAGATTGGCTCCTTATATCTCCTGAGCTTCACCCCTCACAACCTCAGCTCCTGGAGAGAGATGGGCCCTTTATCTTAGTACCAGTTCAAAAAATCCCAGCAAAGGACCCTGATTGGCTCAGCTTGGGTGGCGGTCCCGGCCCTGCAGCCCTCAACTCTGGCCAGTGGATGAAATAGCAAAGTAGCAAAAAATAGCTGCTCCCATGGGAACCCTAGAGGTGGAAAGGGGGAAGGAGCAGTTTACTGTAAGTGTGGAGTGCTCACCCCAGAAACTGAGAGGAGGGACGGAGAGACAAATCAGTAGGTATCTACTTCATCTGCTCTCTGACCATGAGGACGGTGGAATTTTTTTTGCGGGTCCTATTACAGAGACTTCGTGAATATTACTTTCACCACCTCTGGTTTGCTAGGACCACAGACAGCTGGGTGTATTTCCTTCCCTCATCCACAGCTCCGGACCTATCATCCTGACTCATGGACTGCTCTCTCATGTCACCCCAGAGGTGGCCCTGGTAACCTACACCTGCCATCTTGTTCTGGCATTGTCTCACCTTAGTCAGCTTTACTTAGCAATTGAAATAGAGCCCAAAGATAGGAGCTTAGGATTTGGAATTCAACCTACCTGAGTTTGGGTTAAGTGCCACGATTTACTACCTGTTGGATTTTAGACAGCTCCTCTTGTCCAATTCCCTCTGATTCCTCACATGTAAAATGGAGAAGATAATTGTACCTAGCCAACAGAGTTATGGTACAAGTTAAAAGAGATGGTGAGTGTAAGCTCATGGCACATAGTAGGCTCTCAGTAAGGGGTAGCCTGAAAGAAGCCGTGCCAAGGTATAGAGCCTTCTCAGCTGCTTATTCAAATAGCAAGATCACTGTATCTGAGCAGGTGCTGTCCGTGGTAGGTGGCGGATGGGTGGTGGGGATTTCCTGCAAGTCCCAAGCTCCTAGATGCAGGCTGACGGAGAGAACCTCAACCCACCTCCCCAGCTAAGCCACACATATCCCTTCAGGCCGACTCTGGGGAGCCCTCCCTTTCCTGAGTGAATGCTAAGGCCATGATAAAGCCTTCAGGCCTGCCATTGGCCTCAGGGAAAAGGATTGATCCCCTAGAGTCTGTCCTGAAAGCATTGTGAATCAGGAGAGGAGGACCCTGCATGGGGTCCTGGCCACATCTGTCCTGAGGAAACTCCAGCTTCCACATGTCTCAGGCCACAGGGAAAACCCTGAATACAGGGTCCCGTGTGACCACAATCTGCATTTGTGTTCAAATCAGCCTTGTGTATCAGTGCAAGCTGTCCCTTCTGAGGAAGCGGTCTCTTCTGCTGGCCGTGACGAGGGATGACATACTGGCAAACACATCCCAGATCCATCCCTCCCCCTTATTTGGACCAGCATCCCTGAGCTCCCCCCAGCTGGTAGGCATAGTAGTGTGTGGTGTTGGGGGGGTGCAAGGAGGATCAAAGACGTGGGCACACACAGGCAAACACACTCTCAGAGACATGCGCACCCTCGCACATGCTGGCCCTGTGAGCAGAGGGAAGCAGATGGCCAAGACCAGAAGCCCTACCTGATGTCTAAGCCCCCCAGATGCCTAATAATAGTAACTGAGACTGCAGTAACAGAGCACTTAGCACGTGCCAGGCGCTGGGCTAACATCTTCACCTTCATTATATCATTGACTTTTTTCCACGATCCCAGAAATGGGCATTAGTCTCCCTCTTTTACAGATGAGGGAATGGAAGCCCAGGGATTAAGTAACTCACCCAAGGTCATACAGAATGTGACAGAGCCAGCACTCGATCCCAGATGTGTCTGACTTCAAAGTCCTGTTACCCTGTGCCCACCTGTGTACTGTAACAGACACGGTTTTCCGAAGGAGAGACTCAAAGGGGACAGATGATTCTTCAGGCAGATGCACTGGTTCTTGGAGGGAGGCCTGGAGAGGAGCAGCCTCAAAATCATCTGGGGAAGTTGCTGGAAGTGCAAGTTCTTGGGTCCCATTCCCTCCCTCTCTTCACCCCTCTCCTTCAGGTATTAATTCCATGGGATGGGGCAGCCTAGGAATATGCCTTTTCACAAGCTGTCTAACCCCCCTGAAAATAGATTCCTTCTCCATTATAAAATGATAACACTGTTCTTTGTAAGATGTTTGAATCCATGTGGGCTCAGGATTCTGCATTTTAAATACATTCTCCAGGAGAGACTTAGGTTCACTAAAGTTTAAAAACACTTTCTCAGGGGTTTGAGCACATGCCCTTCCTTAGGTCAGTCCCAGGAATCTGCACAGAGAACTATGGGGCCTCCACAACCTGGAGTTTGGGAGTTGGGTACACCCCCTTCATCTCACACCTGGCCCCTCAGAGTCCCCTAGGCACTGTGGACCCAGCCTCACAAGGAGGGCAGAGGGGGCAGTAAGTTCTGCTCAGAGGTGACTCTACCAAGGCTTTCCCATCCACCGGGGAATGCATCAACAGCTTCTACAAGAACCCACTCTCCCTCTGCGGCTCTGCCCGGGATCCTCTCCTTGGGAAGCCTGGACCCACCCCTTGGCTCCCTACTTGCTGAGCCCCTCCCACACCATCCTGCCAGACTTACAAAACTCCTCTTCCAAGAATGTCCTCCCCTGGGTAATTGGACCCTCGGGCCATTGACATTTAAAGAAATGTTCTTGACCTTTTCAGCAGTTCCATAAAATCACAAAATAGAACGCTAAATATTACTACAGACTCCTACTTGCCCAGACCCTGGCAGAGACTCATTTTCCAGGCTAACTCAAGAATGAGAGAAAATAGCAAAATTGCCAGCAGAAAAGGAGCTCTTCTCAAACATCTCCCTTTTGGTAATCATCCCATTATGGACCACTGTTATCTGCATCAAGACTCTGTACTCCACCACCACTGACACATCCTGCCCACCATCATCACCCATGGCCTCCATGGCCCGGTTCACCATCATCACCTCAATCACATCATTACATAACACGTGTAGGATTTGCACTCTTGAGTCCTCACACTGTGCAAGGTTTGCTTGTGCTTCAGATATTTTTGACCCAGAACCTCTCCCTGCTTCTCTTCTTCCCTCATTGTTATGGAACCAGGTGGAATGGTGGATGGAGAAGGACCAGCAAATGGCTCTGGAGGGAGACACAAGAGAGGACAGATCTTGGGGGGATACAATGAATGTGCTAAAGACATTCTGAGAAAATCAAGAACATTTAAAATTAGATTAGATAGTAGAGCAAGACCATCCCTTACATTTACAGAGCTTGGGTCAAGGGTAGAAATTTAAATTATTTTTCCCATAGGTTTCAAAAAAAGTTTTGTCATCTAAGACAGGAGTCCACAGACTCTGGTCTGCAGCTCAAATCCAGCCCTTGGCCCATTTTTATATGGCCCTTGAGCTAAAAAGTGGTTTTTACATTTTTTAAATAGCAGCTTTTTGAGATATAAGGCACACACCATGAAGTTCACCTTTTTCGAGTGTACAATTCAGTGGTTTTCAGTGTATTCACAGAATTGTACAACCATCACCACTATTTAATTCCAGACTATTTCATTACCCCCCAAAGAAATCTGTATCCATTAGCAATCATTCCCCATTCCCCTAGCCCCCCAGGCCCTGGCAACCAATAACCTACTTTCTGTCTCTATGAATTTATCTGGACATTGTTCTGGACATTTCATATAAATGGAATCATACAATATGTGGCCTGTTCTATTGGAATCCTTTTACTTAGCATAATATTTTCAAGGTTCATCTATGTTGTAGCATGTGTCATATATGTAGTATATATGAACAATATTCCATTGGGTGGATATATGTGTGGTGCTTTCTGATACCAAATGCGTGGGGGTTTTTTTCTTTCCCAGCAAATACAAGTCATTTTTCCTCACCACCAACAACCAATTCTCAGACACCAACTGGGTGTCCAACAACTCAATTCAATTCTGGCACAGTCCAGGGTTAGCACAGACCCCACAGGTTAAGGGCTTGGTCCCACAAGACTGCCTCCATTCAGATGCCAGCTACAAATGGGCTGCCCAGGCTACTAACACTTCTGTCTGTCTAGCTACAAATTCACAAGAGCTTCCACAATCCTTTTCATGTCCACAATTCTCTAGAACAATTCACAGAATTCAGGAATATGCTTTCCCTGCAATTACTGGTTTATTATAAAAGATACAAATAAACAGCCAAATGGAAAAGATGCATAGAGCAGGGTATGGGGGTGAGGCATGGTGCACCATCCTTCCAGCTCACTGATGTGTTCACCAGTACAGAAGCATGTGGAGGTCAGGGATGGGGCTGAAAGTTTCCACCCTCTAACCATTCATTTGGTTGTTTTGGTGACAAGCTCCCATCCTGAAACCCTCTAGGGGCCCCACTTTGAGCCGCCTCATTAGCATAAACTCAGCTGTGGTCTAGAGGGGTTCTAATGATCAACAAAAGACACTCCTATCGGGCGCCTGGGTGGCTCAGTTGGTTAAGCGACTGCCTTCGGCTCAGGTCATGATCCTGGAGTCCCAGGATCAAGTCCCGCATCGGGCTCCCTGCTCAGCAGGGAGTCTGCTTCTCCCTCTGACTCTCCCCCCTCTCATGCTCTCTCTATCTCATTCTCTCTCTCAAATAAATAAATAAAATCTTTAAAAAAAAAAAAAAAGACACTCCTATCACTCAGGACATTTCAAGAGTTTTAGGAGCTCTGTACCAGGAACTGTGGGCAAGGCCTACACCAAGTGTATATTTTATTTTGCCATAATATACCACATTTTGTTTATCCATTCATCAGCTGATGGACATTTGAATTGTATCCACTTTGGGTTATCATGGATAACGGGGCTATGAATATTCACACACAAGTTTTTGTGTGAACACGTGTTTTCACTTCCCATAGGTACTTACCCTGGAATCATGTTTCACTTTTTGAGGAACTGTCAAATTGTTTTCCAAAGAGGTTGTACCTTTTATGTTCCCCCCATCAATGTGTGATGGTTGCAATTTCTCCATATCCTCATCAACACTTATTATTGTCTGTCTTTCTTGTTTTAGCTATCCTGCAGTCTGTGACATGGTATCTCATTGTGGTTGGCTTTTACATTTTTAAAGGATTGTAAGAACAAACAAAAACCAAAAAGAATATGGGTCAGGCTATATGTAGCATGCAAAACCTTAAATTTTTAATATCCGGATCTTTACAGGAAAAGTTTAGAACCCTTGGTCTGAAATATTCTAAATTATCCATTGAATTAAAAGGCAAACTTCAAATCATAATTAGTGAATATCAAGAGTTGAAATCTAAATTATTTAACTGAAGTTCACATTTTAAAAAAGCAGCTATATTGGGCGCCTGGGTGGCTCAGTCGTTAAGCGTCTGCCTTCGGCTCAGGTCATGATCCCAGGGTCCTGGGATCGAGCCCTGAGCCCTGCATCGGGCTCCCTGCTCCACGGGAAGCCTGCTTCTCCCTCTCCCTCTCCCCATGCTTGTGTTCCCTCTCTCGATTTGTATCTCTCTGTCAAATAAATAAATAAAGTCTTTAAAAAAAAATTCACAATCTAGCATTCATTGTCTTTCTAGTTGCCTAAGTTAAGAATCCTAAGTTAAGGATCATATATTGGGGATATTACATCTAGATCTAACATAGACAAATTTAAGGGGACCATGAATTGTTTAATTTTGCAAAACTTACCTCAGCCTCCATGTACAACTACAGTGAATTCTGTGCTAATTCATGAGCGCCTCCAGCACCATGAACTGGAATATGGAGAGAAGCAACGAACAGTACCTTGGCACTATAGGAACAGACAATTCATTATGCAAGAATCTACGACAGACATCCATGCTCTCTAAGAGGAAGGACGTGACAAGTTAATTAGCCTTTTCTCTACTTACATGCTTCTGCTGCTAAAATCCTGCAGGCTCTCTGCAGTGGACCCATCTCCAACCTCAGGAGCAACACAGCTCAGATGCCTACTGAGTAGGTATTTGAACGCAGACACCTTTTACCTAGAGGCCCTAGGGCAAGAAGGGAGGAGAAGTGATTCCCTGGGGCCCGAGTTGTGTTAGTCACTAGAGCGGAGGTCAGGGCTGTGGGTCACTTGTGGCAGACCTCAGCACTCCTTCTGCTGTGATTGAGGTGCCCCTGAGTTCTTTCATACATTTATTTTCTGTGTGTTTCAAATATGTGGGAACTTCTAAAGAACAGGGTCTTGCTCAGGTCTGAAAGTAATATTGTATTCTTGTATTCGAAGATATTGATGGATTATTATTAATTTTGTTAGGTGTGATAATGGTATTATGGTAATTTTTAAAAGTCATCTGCCAACACTGAAGTATTTGTGGATGAAATGAAAAGATGTCTAGGTCTTGCTTTATAATACTGCAGCAAAAAAAAAAAAAATCAGGGAGATAGATGAAATAAGATTGACAAAGTATTAATATTAATAGTTGTTGGAACTGGATGATGATATAACTTCATTGTACCATTCTCTCCACTTTTATGTGTTTGAAATTTTTCATAATACAGAGTTAAAAATAGTAAAATGAAATGTAAAAGGACAGGAAGATTGTCAAAGAGAGGAGAGGGTGCAGAGAAGGTGTTCCCACTGCCTCGGAGGGCAGCCCACGAGAGAGCACAGGGGACACCCATCAAGGGAGCTGCAGTCCAGAGGCAAGAACCTAAAAATGGTGTGAAAGTACTTGGACCTGAAGGAAAGGACTAATTAAACATTTCCAGGATTCCAGCTGTGTACGTAACCAGCTGATGGTGTGTGGTTACTGTGATACAGGCTGTTCCAATCCTCTTCTACAAAGAGAGTCTGTCAATTTAGGGTTGGGTTACACCAGGAAGACTGGGGATGAAGAGAAGACTAGACGTGCCTGAGAGGACAGAAAAGTCCCAGAGAACCCATGGGCTGAACCCCATGGTAGCTCTGATCCACATAATTTTTAAAATTAAGAGATAGTTCAAACACCATTAAAAGTGTATAAAATAGTTGAGCAGACATCATGTACGTACCACTCAGCTTGTGAAATCTTAACATTTTGCCATCTTTGCTTCAGACTTTTTTAAAGGATTGAAATAAAATATTAGCGATATAGTGGAAGCTTTTATGAAACAGTCTGCAATTCCCTTCTCCCTTTCTCCTCAGAGGTAACCATGAGCTTGAATTTGGTGTTCATCATTCCCACAGTATTTAGCATTGTATTACGTATTTCTAAACTTTATGTAAATTGTACCATACCTACGTATCCTTTGACAATTTGCTTTTTCACTCACGTTCCACAAGATCTATGTTGATTCTGATCACATCATTATTTATTTCTTTATTCACTTTCCTATTGATGGACACTTGGATTGATGCCAATATTTCTCTATTATATTTTCTTAATGCACATGTATGAGAGTGTCTATAAAGCTGATGGTAAAATAATTATTTATTTCTAGGGTATACACAACTCCTATTTTTTTTGAAGATTTTATTTATTTATTTGAGAGAGAGAGAGAGAGAGCATGAGCAGGGGGAGGGGCAAAGGGAGAGGGAGAAGCAGGCTTCCCGCCGAGCAGGGAGCCCGATGCGGGGCTCGATCCCAGGACCCTGGGATCATGACCTGAGCCGAAGGCAGACACTATACCGACTGAGCCACCTAGCACCCTGCACATCTCCTATTTTGTAGCTCCTCTCCAGAGTGGTCATATGAGAGTCCCTGTTGTGTCAGATTTCCTAATTTTTGCCAGTCTGTTGAGTATAAAATGGTATGTCCAATTGTCTTAATTTTGTGTATCTCTGATTATTTGTGAGGCTGTGCATCTTTTCCCCTCTATTCCTGAAGCTTCGCTTTCTACAAATTCTGTTTGACCAGTTTTTCTCCTTGACATCATTGGTCCTTTTCTCATTGCTTTGTAGAAGTTCTTTGTATATTCTCTATACTGACTCTTTATGGTTTTATGTATTATATAGATCTTCTCCCAGTCACTAACCTGACTTCTCAATTGTGGTATCTCTTTTGTACAAAAGTTTTTAAAACATTTTTAAAAAAGATTTTATTTATTCTTTTGACAGAGAGAGAGCACAAGCAGGGGGAGCGGCAGGCAGAGGGCGAGGGAGAAGCAGGCTCCCCACTGAGCAAGGAGCCAGACATGGGGCTCTATCCCAGGACCCTGGGATCATGACCTGAGCTGAAGGCAGTCGCTTAACCAATTGAGCCACCCAGGTGCCCCCAGAAGTTTTAATTTTATTTTTATTTATTTATTTTTAAAGATTTTATTTATTTATTTGAGGGAGAGAGAGAATGAAAGAGAGCGAGCACAACAGGGGGGAGCGGGAGAGGGAGAAGCAGGCTCCCCGCTGAGCAGGGAGCCAGATGCGGGGCTCAATCCCAGGACCCTGGAATCATGACCCAAGCCGAAGGCAGACACTTAACCGACTGAGCCACCCAGATGCCCCAAAAGTTTTAATTTTAAACGCAGTTGAATTTATCCATTATTTCTAATATCATTGATGCTTTTTTCCCCCTTAACTTAAGACATCCTTTCCTACTACAAGATCATATAGATATTCTTTCATATTTTGCTCTAAAAGTTTTAAAGTTTTGCCTTTCATAACAGGGTCTTTAATCCATCTGGAATTTGTTTTTGTGTTATGCTATGAGCTACGGTTCTAATTTTTTATATGTGAATAACCAATGTTTTCAACACCACTTTTTTTTTTTTTTAAGGTTTATTTATTTATTTGAGAGAGAGAAAGAGAGCAACGAGGGGCGGGGGGAACAGAAGGAAAGGCAGAGAGAGTTCCAAGCAGACTCCACACTGAGTGCAGAGCCCGACGCAGGGCTTGATCTCATGACCCCGAGATCAGGACCTGAGCCAAAACCAAGAGCGGAAGCCTAACCAACTGTGCTACAAAGGCGCCCCTCAGCACCACTTACTTCAGATTCAAAATTATACCTCTCTATATATCAAATATCAAATGCCATATAGGCATAGACATGTTTGTGGGCTCTCTGTACATACGGTTTTCCATTTGTCAAAGTTTATTTCAAGAACACATTCTCTTAGCTACCATAGCTTTATACTAAATCTTGATATCTAGTTGGGGGAGTATCTCCTGCAAAATTCCCTTGGCTGTTTTTCATCCTTCACTATTCCATATAAATGTTAGGATCAGATTATTCAGTTCCACAGAAAACCCTATTGATATTTTGTCTGAAACTATATTGATTGTAGATATTAATTTGGGGATAACTGCCATATTTACAATTTTGGGTTTTCCCAAATATAGATATGAAATATATCTCTATTTATTTACATATAGATCTTTTTTGAAAACTTTCAATAATGTTTTTTAATTTTCTCCAACAAAGGTCCTGAATGTTTTGGTTAAATTTATTCTCAGTTAATTAATAGTTTTGTTTTGCTGTTTTGCTTTTATTTTTAAATTATATTTTATAAGTTTTTAATGCTATTGTATATGAATGAAATTGATATTTGAATATTTTTACCTTCTCCTACTCTTAGTCCTAGTAATTTTACTGTAGATTGTCTTAGATTTTTTATGCAAATAATATTCTGCAAATAATGATGATTTTTCTTCTTTATTTTCAATAGATTTTTTGACAGCTCAGTAGTGATTGCTTTATGTTCTCTTAGAGGGATTTTTTTTTCTTTACAACATCTTTTCTTTCCTTTTGTACTGGCTACAACCTCCATTACCTTATAGAAAAGAAGTGGTATTAGTGGGCATCCTTGTCTGATTTCTGACTTTAAAAGGAATGCTTCTAACACACTTGCTGTAGGTTTCTGATTAGGTATCCTTTATTAGGTTGAGGATGCTCCTTCCCCCATTCTTATTGTACTCAGTTACTTTTTTTCCCCTTAAATACGAGTGGGTGTTGGATCAACTGCTTTCTCTGCCTCTCTTAAGAAGATCACATGGGTTTTCTCCTTTAATGTGTTGATATTTCAGAGTCTCAGCATGGGCAGGTATGCAGGCTAGATTCATCCAGAGAGGATGCAAAAGAATGGCTACCACCACTATTAGAACAGGATATATTTCCTCCTTATCCAGCTGCAGTTGATATATAGATACATAGTTGATGATAAAAGATCAGGTCTCAATGAGGCAGTGTCCTCAGACTTTCTGGCTGCTTCTCTGAGGAACCATTTTCCCTGTCACTGAGAGAACAGGAGAATTTCTCTGAGAAACACTTACACAAGCAGAAGACCCTCATTGGGAGATTTTCCTGCAAGTGGAAGGCCTCACTGTGTCATGGGAAGCATGCACCTTTGAGGCATTAGGGTGAACTGAGTTGGAGGAAGACTAGAATGGCACAAAAGTGGTGGTCAGTAGATACATCCCTATGACGGGTGACTCAATAGCCCACCAGGAAGAGCAGTGCAGGAGATAGGAGACAGGAGAAGGTGCGAGAAGAACCATGTTAACCAGATGAGGCTAAGGCCCAGGCCCCAGGTAATGCTTGGGGGCCAAGTAGCAAAGGAGCCACCACATCTGGGGTAGATGTGGTGAGCACTTCTTTTTTTTTAATTTAATTTAATTTAATTATGTTATGTTAGTCACCATACAGTACATCATTAGTTTTTGATGTAGTGTTCCACGATTCATTGTTTGCATGTAACACCCAGTGCTCCATTCAATACCTGCCCTCCTCAATACCCATCACCAGGCTACCCCATCTCCCCACCCCCTCCCCTCTTGAACCTTCAGTTTGTTTCTCAGAGTCCATAGTCTCTCATGGTTCGTCTCCCCCTCTGATTGCCCCCCCTTCATTTTTCCCTTCTTTCTTCTAATGTCCTCCATGCTATTCCTTATGTTCCACAAATAAGTGAAACCATATGATAATTGACTTTCTCTGCTTGACTTATTTCACTTAGTATAACTTTATATGTTAAAGAGTTGGGTGCTCAGAAACTGATTTATTTTGGCCTACAAGAATAAATAAATCTGAAAATCCCTGCATCTGAGGGTCGTGGCTCTCATATTTATTATACAAGCAAATACTTTTGTTTTCTTTGTTCACCTAGACCAGAGCCTACTACACAGAAGACATTCTACTTTTCCAATATTTGTTTGTTTTGAGAGAGAGAGAGTGTGCATGAGCGTGAGGTGGTGGGGGGCAGGGAGTGGAGAGGGGCAGAGAGAGAAAGAATCTTAAGCAGGCTCCAAGCCCAGCTCAATCTCATGACCCTGAGATCATGACCTGAGCCAAAATCAAGAGTCAAGATGCTTAACTGACTGAGCCACTCAGGAGGCCCTCCAATATTTGTTAAATGAGCACTATTGGATGAAACCCACACACAAAACAATTAGCACAGGGCCTGGGACACAGAGATGCAGGAGCCTTAACCGCAGCTCTGGGTGCTGGCTGGTGAGATGCTGGGTAAGCAGAGGCCCTCACAGACTTCCCAGCCAAGTGTCGGACAGATAATGTCTCCCTGACCAAGTCCAGGATGAGGGAGCAGCGTGAAAGAGTAGCTCCTGCCTCCCTCCCCTCCCCGGGCTTCTTTTATGCACACTCTCTGACGTATATGAAGCCAGACAAAGGAAAAGTGACAAGGGCATGGCAAGTCACAGAGGCTGCTCCCTTGGTATGGTTTTCCCTAGCTCAGCCTTATTTGCTTCTGTTTCACGAAGAGGATGAGACCCATCTGAGCATGTGGTCTGCTTTACTCCTCCAGGAGCTGTCAGCTTGCCTGTCAGAATTTATTCTTGCAAAACCATCAGTGATCAGACAATACTCTTGTTGGTCCCCCGTTCCTTGCTGCCTCCAACAGAACTACAGGAAAAGCACAGATCACATCTTTCCCTCCCTCCCGTCCTATTACCCATCTCCTCTTCTCTCTGTGTCCCTGCAGGGGAGATTGACCTCTGAACCTCCATTCTACCTTTTTCTAGAGAGAGGTTGAACAGGTAAAAACTGCATTTCTCAGATTCCTTGGCAACTAGGCTCTTGTATTGCAAGCTCCTTTCATCAGTAAATGCACTCCAGTTGTATTTGGACGTAAAAGCAGGGGGAGGCCATCTTACTGCTGCTGGTGGTAAGCAAGGCTGGGCGTGTTTCCAGGCCATGGTGGCAACTGGACTCAGAGTTCCAGTGTCTAGTGTCCAGTCTGTGGCATGAGTCCTGTGCAGAGGTGGCAGCAGCAGTGGGTTCTAGTAGCTTCGGCGGTGGGTTTGCTTATTCAATAGACTGAAGCCAGATCCCTGTCTTCCACATCACAAATCTCTTCCAAAAACATGCCTAATTCCTACTACTCTATCTCTTTCTGCATAAAATACTTAGAGCGATTTCTGTTTATTGCACTGAACTGATGAATGCATCCATCCTCTGCTAGATCCCCTAAGTAAATAATATTTTGCCAGGTTTAGCTCTGTCTGTACTGACCTCCACTGTGTGCCCAGTTCATTTTCTTGGGCCTCGTCTTCAAGGAAGTTCCTAATCTGTCTGGAACAGGTGCAGACTCACACACAGGGGTCTGTAATAATGGCTGCCATTTACTGAGCAACCACCAAGCAGGAAGTACTATTGGGGCTTTGCATACATTGGCTTTATTTCCCATCACACCCCTGTGATGTGAGTGTATTAGAAATGTTTTTGGCCAGGAGCATTAGAAAGCCCTACCATGCACTCAGACAGCAACGACTTTATTTTTTCCCATACAAATAGGTGTTCAGGTTAGAAAATTCAGGACTCTGTCGCTGGCCAAGGTCATCATGAATAACTAGGTTTCTTCTGCCTACCAGTTCCACCACCATTAGTGCATTTTCCTTCCTTAAATAGAACAGATGCTGTACCTGCAGACATCCCGTCTGAGTTCCAGGCAGAATGAAGGAGGCAAAAAGTAAATGGTAAAAAGCAACAGCCTCCTCCACATCAGGCATCGCCTAGAAGGCATTCTGGAAGGGAAGGCCTCCCTGGGGTCTTCTGCCTGCATCTCATTAGCTAGGACTGTGTCATATCATGGCCAGCTCTATCTGAAAAAGAGCCTGGGGTATAAGTATTTCACTCTCCAGCCTCTGCAGTGGAGTAAGGCAGGAGATAATATGGTTGCCTGGGATGCTGAGTCAGCCATTCTACAAGAGCTCCCAGGGCAGGTGCTATCCTAATTTTGCAGGTGAGGAATCTACAGTTGAGAAAAGTCACATGATATGCCTGAGTTAACCAAGGGAATGTGGACCACAGAAGGTATGTCAGTCTGTCCTCGTGGAGAACCTGTGCATCGCACTGAGAGGGGTGAAGGGGTACCTTTCTTCAGTGTTCATCTCAGCCTCCTTAGCCTCAATGCCTCCTGCAGGTATCCGCAGACCTTGGACAGGAAGTGTAGACTTAGAGAATTCTTGAGGCCACTAACTATAGAGATTGTGAAACTAGCTTTCTGATGCTGGAGCATTACCGTGGGGATGTACGGGCCACTGTGAGAAGGAATTCAGGGAAGTATCCATAATAAGTACCACCAGTACACCAAGGTCACTTGCCTGCAACCTTGGGTGGTACCAGCAAGGAACATGAGGATTAACAGAGAATTGTGGTCATTGTTGAGTTGGTGTAGAGGGGGAATAGCTTAAAAGAGAAATGGTGAACAGGTAAATGGCTTGAGAAGATGGAGGTAGAGGAAGAGTCTTCGTCCCTGTTGGATTGGCTTAGGTTTGAGGGGAGAGTGGACAAGGAGACCTGGGGTGAATGGCGGCCTGAGCGAGGAACTCAGAAATAGAAAAACACTTAATACATGACAAAAATAACATAGCAGAGCACTAAGGAAAAGAGAGCCTTTCCAATAACAAGTAATCATACAGTCAGGTATTTATGTGGAAGAAAAATCTGATCCTTATCCTCACACCATCTACAAAAATGAATTTCAGATGGATTGGAAAAGTCTCGATAGACTGGAATTCTAAAAATTAAAGATAGAATAATAAAGCCTTTAAAAGATGATATAGGAGGGGCGCCTGGGTGGCTCAGTTGGTTAAGCGACTGCCTTCGGCTCAGGTCATGATCCTGGAGTCCCAGGATCGAGTCCCGCATCGGGCTCCCTGCTCGGCAGGGAGTCTGCTTCTCCCTCTCCCACTCCCCGTTTGTGTTCCCTCTCTCACTGTGTCTTTCTCTGTCAAATAAATAAATAAAATCTTTAAAAATAAAAAAAATAAAAAATAAAAATAAATAAAAGATGATATAGGAGAATATCTTCATGACCTTAGCATAGGAAAAAAATTCATAAGACACACAAAAGTACCAATCGTAAAAGAGAAGATTGTTCTACATTGTTCTACATAAAAGAGAAGATTGTTGAAAGTACCAACAATAAAAGAGAAGGTCCTCATCAAAGGCACTATTACGAGAGTGAAAAAGCAAGCCACAGAATGGGAAAGGGGAAGACATTTTCCACACATATAACTGACCATAAAGAACACCTACAAATTGATAAGAAAAAGACAACAGAATTTTAAAAATGGCAAAGTACTTGAACAGGTACATCACAGAAAAGGAAGTCTAAACGGTGAATATACTTAAGGAAAGGGACTCAATCTTATTACTAATCAAGGAAATACAAATTAAAGCCACAATGAGATTCTATTATACACCCATCAGATGGGAAAATTTTTGTAGAAGTCTGGTAGCACTAGGCATTGACTAGGGTGTAGTGCAAGGGGAACTCTCTTACATTGTTGACAGGAATGTAAATTGTCCCAACCATTTTGGAAAGCTGGCATTTTCTAATACAATTGAAGATAGGCATACCCTATGACTCAGAAATTCCTGTACAAGAATGTACATGGGCAAGAATGTTCATAGCAACACTGCCTGCAAAAGCCTCAAATTGGAAAAAGCCCATATATCCATCAACTGTAGAATGGATCAATAAACTGGGGTCTATTCATATAAGAAAATATTATATAGCAACAAAAACAAACCCAGCTACCCTCAACACCATCGATGAATCTCACAAACACAATTTTGATCTGCAAAAGCCAGATACAGAGTGCCTAGGTGGCTCAGTCAGTAGAGCATGTGACTCTTGAACTTGGGGTTGTGAGTTCAAGCCCCACATTGGGCACAGAGCTTACTTTTAAAAAAACCAGATGCAAAGGATAAACATTACATGGTTCCACCCATCTGGCATTTAAAAACTAACAAAACTAACCTGTGTCATCTAGGCTTGCATACGTAGATAGGATGTGATTATGTAAGTGTCAGGATAGTGTGGCAGAAGGGGGTTGGGGTTAGGAAGGGGCACATAGAGGTGATCTAGGGGTGGCTAGAAATATTCTTTTCTGACCTGTGTTGATTACCTGGGTGGTTAGTGCATAAGATTAAATTCTACATTTCATGTTTTATGTGCTTTCTTGGTTATTATACTTCAGGATAAAAAGGTGAAAAATATATATTAGCTTCAAGAGAGCCTCTGGTTTAGGCCCACTCCATCAAGCAGATCAGGTGTCTTTCATGCCCATGTTCAGATGAGACAACTGAATCTGAGAGCTTTAAATGACTCATCCAAGGCCATTCGTTGGTAGTTATCAGAACCAGAAGAACACAGACCTGCCTCCCAGGTAAAGACTCTTTTCTCTCAGCCCAAACATCAGTAGTTTCGTTCAGAGAGGTTGAAGCAACACAGCTGAGAGAAGAGTGTTTGTGGGTGGCATGGGTTATCACTAGGGCAGATGAAAAAGCCTCATCCTTTCCCTTGTGTCCTAGCCTCATGCTGATGGTCCAGGCAGTGTAGGAGCTGGGGCTGGAGGGTTGACCCTGATGCTCTTGAGAATTGAGTTCCCTTTATTACCCTCCTCTGCTCCACATTCTCTGGATAGTCCCTCTGCACTTAAAAGCCCTGGCTGGTGTGACCAGCTCTTGTGATTTGTATGTTTTATTACCTCTCCATCAAGAAGAAAACTGCCTAAAAGCTATAGAGTATAAGCTCTGCGAAGGCAGGAGCCATATCAGTCTTGTTCACCAAGCACTATATTCCCAGCGTCTAGCACAGAGCCTGGCACAAAGACAGAGCTCAAGCAATACTAATTGGTCATTTGTTGAATGAGTAGCCTAGGAGGACTAGTGGGGGAGTGAGCTGGGGAGAGATGGAGCCAAATAAAGGTCCCAATCCTTACCCATGGCAGTCCATGACCAGTCTATGGGCTTTGGAAGCCAACAATGCTTAGGGAAGGAAGAGATCATGGTAGGCTATCTGGTCCAAGAAATCACATTTGAACTGAGTCTTGAACAATAAACAGGAATTGGTAAGTGGAAAAATAATGGAAAGGATTACAACATGGACAATGGCAGTGATGTGGGGGAACCCCAACCAGTTGGGGACAGTGATCAGTGTGAACTCAGCAATTGTTGATGTTGGAGTATAGCGGTTGGAGTTCAGTGTGTCTCTCTGCCCTCTCTGATATGGCATTCTGCACGTCTTTGCCCTGGTGCTGCCGCTGATCACAGCAGAGGTTCTTGCAGGGCGAGATCATGCCTCCTGTATGGGGCCCAGCCCAGAGTGCCGCCCTCAGTGGCTTGGCTGCATCCCCCTCTGATCTTCAGGGTCTTGGTCAGCAGTGTTCTTCTCCCTGACCGTCTCTGGGTTCCAGACGACAGTTCTCCCAGACGCCCTGGTTTGCCTATTTTACAAGTTGAAGTACACTGTTCCATCCTGGCTGTCCCATAGGCCCCAATCCCTCTGCATTTAGTCCCCCTGGCCCCCATATTTTCAGCAATCAATGTAATTAATGTGCTGTCTAATTTGTTTTCCTGGAACTGTGATTATGCTCAAGGTATCTTAAAGCTTTTTGCAGTAATTACTGGGAAAAGGCTTGGAGAGTATGAACTGTGCATGTGGAGTGAGCTGTAACCTGGTCTTTGGACACTTAGATATTAAAAATCTCTCTGACTGTGTCTGCCTTCATTTGCATTTCCAAATTTTCAGGTTAGAGGGCCTTTCAGCTGATTGAATAATGGGTTAATGGCATCCTCTCTCTAATGAAATCCAGATTGTCTCTTTGTGAAAGTGCACACTTGGCAGTCTCTATCTAGATCATCCTAATTGCATTCTGAGGGTGCTACGGGGGCTGCTTTCAAGAAGTGACTGTCCTGTATGAGGGTAAAAGCTCTGTGCAAGAGGGAGAGGAGCCTGTCCAGGGACACTTGGAGCCTATCTAGTTCTGTGTCTTGCCATAACATAAGACTCAGGAGAGCAGGAACCAGCTCTGTCTTTTTGGCCACCCTATATCCTATGCCTAAAACGATGTTCTCAGTCCTGGCCCTTGATGCTTGATAACTAGTTCTGAACAAGTGAACAAGTGAATAAATGAGTTGCAGCTGTGTCGTCATACCGACAACCTGTTGGGGTAGTCTGGATGGTCTCATGGGTATAGTTTCAATCCCATATTTCGAAACATGGGATTATGACAAATTGAACCTAGAGCAAGAGAAGTATCTGGACATAGGAGAAGCTAGGCTTGAGAGACCCTATCTGTCCAAATGTACATGCTCACAACGAGCTTTCTGTTGTGACCAGGTGGGCCATCTCTTCAACACACTTACCTTGCAAATAGTCATCTCATTTCTATGCTAGTCATTCCATAAATCAAAAACTTTGATATGAAGTCCTCTCCTAATACCAGTTCTAGGGGATTGAAAACATGCTACTCTCTCTAGATGTGCATCTCTGTGCTTAAGTCTAGTCTTTTTTTTTCCTTACCACTAATAATAGTCCTTGACTGCAGAGAAAGGCTCTGCATTGTGGTGGGAAAAATCTTCTGGGTATGTCCACTATGAACACTTACACATAAAATATAACAAATATCACTTTTAAAAATGTATGGTCAAGCTTACAAGAAAGAAAAGTGAGGGGAGGGGGGTGGGAGGATGGGTTAGCCTGGTGGTGGGTATTGAGGAGGGCACATTCTGCATGGAGCACTGGGTGTTATGCACAAACAATGAATCATGGAACACTTCATCTAAAACTAATGATGTCATGTATGGGGATTAACATAAGAATAAAAAAAAAAAGAAAGAAAAGTGATCTTTCATCAGACATCAGGGGAACTCAAATCAAAACCACAATGAGATGCTATTCCACACACACTAGGATGACTATAATTAAAAAAAAGGGGGGGGCGCCTGGGTGGCTCAGTTGTTAAGCTTCTGCCTTTGGCTCAGGTCATGATCCCACGGTCCTGGGATCGAGCCCCGCATCGGGGTCCCTGCTCAGTGGGAAGCCTGCTTCTCCCTCTCCCACTCCCCCTGCTTATGTTCCCTCTCTAGCTGTGTCTCTCTCTGTCAAACGAATAAATAAAATCTTTTAAAAAATAAAATAAAAAATAAAACAGAAATAAGATCTGGTGAGGATGATGAGAAATTGGAAACCTTATACATTACTGGTGAGAATGTAAAATGGTGTAGCCATTGTGGAAGATTTTGTCAGTTCCCCCCAAATTAAATATAGAATTATCATATGACCCAGCAATTCCACTCAAGAGAATTGGAAAAACACATGTTCAAGTGAAAACTTGTACATAAACATTCATAAGAGTGTTAGTCATTATAGTCAAAAAGTAGAAACAACCTAAACATTCATCAGCTCATGAATGGATAAACAAAAAGCAGGAGAGTCTTACAATGGAACATTAGTACACTTACCTCAGGCCACTTCTCCCAGCACAAAAGTTGATGGCCAGGTGTATTGCATAGAGCTTTGACTACTAGAGGGTTTATGGGGTTGATTGGAGTGGTAGTGGGTCAGCAGTCCATTTATGGCTCACAGAAACAAATCAAGGCATTCCATTTATGAACCAGACCCAGTTTTTTCCTGCCTATATTAGCTGGACATACAGAACTTCCCATGAGGACTCAGGTCTGAGCTGAGGGAGAGGTATTGGTGCAACAGAGGGACGTGCCAAGGAGATTTGGAACATGTGATAGTGTAATTTTTTTGAACTCTCCAGTTTTGTTTGAGCACAATTCTACCATATGATTGACTGTTGCTGTGCCTCTCAAGCTTATGACTTGGTGGATGTGACAAGATCCAATTTATGAAGGTCACATCCAGTTACATAGTCACCTGATACCCCATGATTATACATTCAGCCCCTGCCCAAGCTCAGTGGCATGCAGGGAGCTGCTGCTTGAATGATGGATATCTCTCTGTTGCAGACAGCATAGCCTTACTCCAGAAGCTTAGTTGTTTGTGGGGCTAATCCCCTAATAAAACTTGCTGGAGATTCCGCACAGCAGCCTTAACTACCACAGATACCTCGAGCCCCATTGTTCCTGCTGGGTTATATGACTCTAGGTTATATGACTTTTGCTGTAGCCTGGACCTGCTGAAAAGTCCTGTCTTACTCTGGGCCCCACTCAAACCCAGCAGCTTTCTGATTGATCTGATAAATGGAATTGGACAATAAGTCCCATGGTATGTGCTATCTCTAAAATCCAGAGAGACCTCTCAAGCACTCTTCCCCCCCCCCCTTTTTTATGCTAGGGAGTACAAGGCATAATAGTTTCTGCTTTACTTTGGAAGGGATATTCCAGCATGCCCCAGACTGTTGGACACCTGAATGCTTCAGTAGTGTGTTAGGCACCCTAAATTTTTTGTAGAATTTATCTCCCACCCTCTGGCACTCAGATTATCTCACCAGGGCCCCCAGGATACTTATCATTCCCACTTACCAGCTTTGATTAATGTGATTTCATCAATATAGTAGACCAGCATGATGTTCTGTGGAACATAGTGCAATTGCTGGATCATAGGGTAGCTCTATTTTTTAACTTTTTGAGGAACCTCCATACTGTTTTCCAGAGTGACTGCACCAGTTTGCATTCCCACCAACAGTGGGAATCAAGATGATCAAGGTCCCTTTGAACCACACTGTGACAGAAAGTAAGAGAGTTAATCTAGTTCTGGGGCAAGACCATCAATGTGTACTGCTCTCTGTCTTAGGAAAATGCAAACTGCTGTTGATCCATTTTCCTGATGGAGATTTAAAATAACACATTCACCAGCTCAATAGATGCATACCAAATACCACAGGCTGTTGATCTCAGTGAAGATGCTGTTTCTGGGTTTGGGACTACCACTTGTCTGAATGGCTAAAATTGACAACACAGGAAACAACAGATGTTGGCGAGAATGCAAAGAAAGGGGGAACCCTCTTATACTGTTGGTGGGAATGCAAGCGGGTGCAGTCACTCTGGAAAACAGTATAGAGGTTCCTCAAAAAGTTAAAAAGTAGAGCTACCCTATCATCCGGCAATTGTACTACTAGATATTTACCCCAAACATACAAAAATAACAGATTCAAAGGGGTACATGCACCCCAATGTTTATAGCAGCATTATCAACAATAGTCAAACTATGAAAAGAGCCCAAATGTCCACTGACTAATGAATGGATAAAGATGTGGTATATATAATGGAATATTACTCAATCATCAAAAAGAATGAAATTTTGCCATTTGCAATGATGTGGATGGAGCTAGAATGTACTATGCTAAGTGAAATAAGTCAGTCAGAGAAAGACAAATACCATATGTTTTCACTCAGAGTGGAATTTAAGAAACAAAACAGATGAACACATGGGAAAGACAAAAAAGAAAAAGGGAAGCAAACCATGAGACTTTTAACAATAGAGAACAAACTGAGGGTTGATAGAGGGAGGTGAGTGGGGGATGGGCTAAATGGGTGATGGGTATTAAGGAGGGCACTTGTTATGATGAGCACTGTGTGTTATATGTAAGTGATGAATCACTAAGTTCTACTCCTGAAACCAATATTACACTATATGTTAGTTAACTAGAATTTAAATAAAAATTTGAAGAAAAAAATTTATGGTAATTACCATCATTTGCCTTGGCTCATTTGATTTTTAAGCCCTTTGCGGTGGCATTAATCTATGCTATCCCACAGGATGCACTATTACTTCTAATTTACTATCTTGGTTGGAGGGTAGTAGCATAAGGGGCTTTCATTTTGCCTTTTATACCATAGTGACTCTTACCCCACAGGCCGGGGAACCAGTTGCTAAGTATATTCATCTCAATTATGCAATTAGAGATAGATAAAATGAACTTGGACCAGGACACCATGTAACACCTGGCCTCCATATATGTCATCCCTAAGCATGGGAACTATGATGGCATTTTTGGGTCCCCATAGCATCAGTGTCAGCTCAGATCCTGTATAAAACCGCCTTCAAAGATCTGGATATTGTACTCAGTGTACAATTACTCTGATACATGACTGTAGGTCCCTTTGAAGGAAGAACTGGAAGAATCTCTGCTGCATAAACTTGACGTGACATTACAGGGTTCTTCTTCAAGGGGTCCGGCCCCCTTCAATCAGGAGCTCTAAAAACTGGCTCAGTTTTGGAAAACAGGTAAAAAATCATGATATTTTTCCATTGCAACCAACCTTTTGTTCACTCTTTCTTGATTTTTTGGTTATAGGATTTAAGCAATATCCTCACTGGCTGTCCACTTACCTCACTCCTAGAAACATTGTCAATTAGCCATTGTCCTGATCCCCAAAGGTCAGGGCCCTTGATTTCCATCCGGTTTGGCTGTTCATTACGGTAATTACACTCACATTGTCTCTGACATTTAAGTGCTACCTCCTGGCCTCCCTATATTCCAGAATTCTATCATCTCATTGACATAGGGACCCCAGTTCCATGGCAGCGTCTCTTACCAGCAACCCTGGCCTACAGAAGACAGGAACCACTGAGCCACTTCACTAGCATATTCCTTATTTCCTTAATGAAGAAGTGTCTTCAAGACACTGGAATATAGTCAGGGAATATAGTCAGCTGGAGAGCTCTCTGGTATCACATAATAAATCCATCCGAACATGCTTATCCCTCTGAGTTTTTTTTTTTTAATTCAAGTAGTTGACATAATATTAGTTTCAGGTATGCAACACAGTGATTTGACATGTATATACATTATGAAATGATCACCATTTGTCTAGTGACACCAAATGTCACTAAATGTCTAGTTACCCTCTGTAACCATACAAAGTTATTACAATATTATTGACTTTATTCCCTGTGTTGCACTTTTCATCCCTGTGGCTTATTTATTTTGTAACTGGAAATTTGTACTTCTTAATCCCCTTCACTTATTTTACTCACTCCTCCACCCCATCCCCTCTGGCAACCACCAGTCTGTCCTCTGTATTTGTAAGTCTATTTCTGTTTTGTTTTGTTTGTGTACTTGTTTTGTTTTTTAGATTCCACATATAACTGAAATCATACAGTATTTTTCTGTGTCTGACTTATTTCACTTAGTATAATACCCTCTAGGTCCATCCATGTTGCTTCAAATGGCAAGATCTCATGCTCCTTTATAGCTGAGTATTATTCCATTGTGTGTATATATATCACATCTTCCTTATTGATAGATGAAGTTTGCTTCCATATCTTGGCTATCGTAAATAATGCTGCAATAAACATAGGGGTGCATACATCTTTTCAAATTAGTGTTTCCACAGCTAAATACCCAGAAGTGGAATTGCTGGATTGTATGGTAGGTCCATTTTTATTTTGGTGGGAACCTGCATACTGTTTTCCACGGTGGCTGCACCAATTTATACTCCCACCAACCGTACATGAGGGTTCCCTTTTCTCCACATCCTCTCCAACACTTGTTATTTCTTGTGTTTTTGATAACAGCCATTCTGACAAGGTGTAAGATGATGTTTTGTTGTGGCTTTGATTTGCATTTCCCTGATGATGAATGATGTTGAGCATCTTTTCACGTGACTGTGGACCATCTGTATGTCTTCTCTGGAGAAATGTCTGTTCTCGTCCTCTGCCCATTTTTTAATCAGATTGTTTTTTGGTATTGAGTTGTTTCAATCTCCTCTTTAATTCTCTGCTAAGGCATCTCTACCTTATTTCCTATAGACCATCATTGGTTCCAAGCTTCAAGGAATCATTATAGCAGCATATGAGGACTTACTCCAGGCTGTTTATTGACCAGTTCCTTGCCAGGATGTTAAATTTGAAGTCATGGAAGTGTTTCCATATCATTAAATCTTGCATACCAGATTTAGATTCCAAGCTTTTTGTCCAGCAAATCTTGAGATCCATTCCCACACTTGTTTTTTTTCATATATTTGCCATGTCCTGCACCTCTTTTGGGAAATAATTGCTTTTATTCCATAGCAAGGACAATACATCCCAACTGAAGCCAAGCTGAGATCTGACCACAGTTATCAGTCTAGGCATGGCAATGGGAGGCTAGCTGTTCTCCTAGCAAATGGGTGGCACCTCTGCTGGCCCAGAGGATTCCAGTTTCTCAAAGGCATCTACCCAAATATCCTTATCCCATGTATCAGAGTCCTGATCTTGCCTTACCAGGGCCCTGATTTCAGCATAGACTTATTAGGGCTGTGAATTCATCTTCCTTTGCAATCAAATCTTGGCCTGAGTTTTTAGCACAATCTGTCTCCTCTATCTGGAAAAGATGAGGGTCACTTGAAACATTGCCATGCATCCCTATGGCCTTCATAATGTGTCTTGATTTGATAGTAGGCAGACATGAGTGTGTTATTCTTTTTTCCTTCTAGGTTTCTATGGCAGTTAACAAATAGCCAACCAAATCTGCCTTCAGTTGCAAGAAATGAAAAACCCAATTCAAACTGGCTTGAAAAATAGAGGGGATTTATGGGCTCACATAACTGAAAAGACCAGTGCTGGGGTGAGCCAAAACAGGCTGATTTGGTTTCAGAGGTTCAACAATGCCGCTCCCCTTCAGGGACCTATTTCCCTCTCTCTTTCTGCTCTGCCTTTCAAGGCTCCAGCTTTACCCCAAGGTTGGCTCCCTTCATGGTGCCAAAATGGCTACAGAAGTTCCAGGCTTTGCATTTACTTACCATGCTATTCCAGGGAGATGATCCCTCTCCTGGTAGCTCTTTTCAGAAGAAGAAGAAATTTCATTCTCATATGACTCAGACAACTAACACCTGAGTCTCCTTGACCAGATTGTGTCACATCTCCATCTCTAAATCATTATCCTGATTATCTCAGAACAGACAGGGCCAACCCAAAGCAGATGGGCTCCAATGGGGAGGGATAGATATCTGGAAAAAAAAAAAAAGTCTGGGTATTGCTAGAATGCTGGCTAGGCATCTAACAAATGAATGTATTTAAGTGATTCCAAATGTTTACAATGAGCTTGTATTTCTTTGGGAACTTTAGAAACCATAAATGTAAAAATGCTCTTTTATACTCATAATAATAGCGGTCTATATGCAGCAAAAAGTAGCAAACCCCTTTCACTAGCTAGCCTTTCCCATAGTACTATATAGAATAAGCCTGGTATTCTGAAATCAGCCTTGATAATTACCTTGATAATACAACTAGGGGTGATATTCAAAATATTTAATGAGCAGTGTGGCACAGTTGTCAATGACCCCGGGTGGCCATCTGACCAAGCAGGGGGCCACTGGCCATCACACGGTATCAGTGACCTCAGCCAGCATTAGCGTCATTACCGCCCCATCAACCCGGATAATCTCATGTAACTGTCCAGTCTACCTCTAGTTACCAGTATTGGGCACCCCGTAGCCAGGGGATCCTCACTGACACCCAGCCCAACACTGTGCCTGGACAGAGGGATCCCCACCTTCACAGTTTCAAGGGAGGTCAGGACCGTCATTTGTGAAGCACCAAAGGAAGCATGCACTCAAGAGAACAAAACTAAAACTCCCCCAAACCTCCCTGGCCCTCTGCATTTAGTGAGGAGAGACAGCACAGGAGTCAAGATGAACCAATGTCACAATGACCTCAATCATTTCGTTGCAGCTGTGTCATTTTGGGCAAGCTACTCCACCTTCCCAAGTGTCAGTGTTCACATCTATAAAGAAATACAAGAGTTGCCTTGAAAATTGCCTATGAACATTTAGAAGTAGTGTGAATAAGGTGTCTAGCTCGGTGCTAGACACTTGAGTTAGTCATTTAGCTAATCAATGATAAGCATCACTTATTAGCAGCTCAAAGAGAGTGGTTGGAAAACCTCAGACAACCCAGGGGCTTACAGACATCCTCGTAGGAAGATTAGCTCTCTGATTTCTGACGTAAGGAAGCTCAGTCACTGGCCTCCGCATCATTTCACCCCCATTTTGGGCTTGAACCATCCATTCATCCATGCTGCCCCTGTCTCTATAAATATATTGGGCTGTCAGCCACTAGGGCTGGAAACTGCTCTTCCCTGAGCTGGAATCTCTAACAGCTCAACCTCCACAAGCTGTTCATGAGTTATTTTGAGGGACATTTTGCTGTCAATCACTCATCCTTGAAGTGGACTGCACAGGCCTGCTCTGCACCCAGAATTGTGAGGGGGTGGGAGCAACATTTGCTTCTTGGGAATTAGCACACTAGTTTATGACCCCTCAGGGGAAGTCGAGAAAAGGACTGTGATGCCAAACAAGGAAAGGGAACTGTTCCTACCAAGAACTCCATATATATCAGGCAGCATCCTCATAACAATCCTGGGAGGCAGGTAAGAGATTCCCATCTTACAGGAGAAGAACCTGAGGCTCAAAAATGCTAACTGTCCATCTGGTAAGGGGAGAAGCTGAGTTTCAAACCTAGGGCCCTTTGACTACAGAGTTCTTCCAGTATTTCTGAGAGGTGGTGGTGCTGTGGTATTTTGGGCGAGATAGTTTTTTATTGCACAATGTTTAGCAACTCTGGTCCCTAGGCATTAAAAGTCAATAGCATGCTTGGGTCATTGTAACAACTAAAATCGCCTCTGCACATTTTCAAACCTCCCCTTGTGGAGGGTGGGATACCCCAGGCTGAGGAGGATTTAGATAGATAGATAATCTAGAATAGATCTATCTGTAATAGACAACATCCTGTTTCAGAACAGGATTCTGACAGAGGGTATGAGGAGAAAGGGAGCTTTGCAGATGTGGCTGTGAGGCTCTCACCTAGTGTGGAAATACATTTGTGAATCTGAGTATGTGTGTCTCTACCTGAAGTTAATAACGTTTCTTTATGTATGGTGTGCGCATGCAAATGATGATGCATGTGTACGAGGTGTGCCCTTGAGCATGTGCAGGAGTGCCCAGGTCCCAGTCACCTGCCCCCCCCCCCCACATTCAGTCTATTTCTTCTGTTCTGGCGAGTCCCACTCCTAAATATATCTCACACCCATTCCCGCTACACTGGTCTACATCAAACCTCTTCATCTCTCATCTAGACCATTGCAACGACTCTGCCTCTAGCAGCAGCTACCACCAACTCATTCTCCACACTGCTGCCAGCATGATCTTTCTAAATGGCAAATCAGACCACATCACTCTCTAGCTCAAAATTCCTGTCATTGCCATTGCCTAGAGCAGTTTTAGAAGCAGACCCTGTATCTAAATGAAATCTCCACACAAAAGGGCAGTATGTAAAGCAGATAAATGCAGGACCGCTCTGTTGAATTATGTAGACTCCTAAGTGAGGCATACAAGGTCTTTCCTGATCTGTCCCCTGCTTACCTGTCCAGCAACAGCTCTTAACTCTATAGAATCATTGTGGCTCGGTGGCTAAGTTGGAGGACTCTGGAGCCAAGCTTCCTGCATTCAAATCCTTTGCCACTTCCTAGCTGTACAAACTTGGGCACATTGTTTTACCTCTCTGTGCCTGGGTTTCCTTATTGATAAAATGGGGCTAATAGCACATCATGGGGTTCTTTTAAGGATTAGATTAGTCTATATTTGTGAAGGACGTAAAACAGTTCCTGGCACATAGTAAGCATGCAGTAAATGTTAGCTTATGACCTTCCTTATATCTCACCCTAAGTTGCTCTAAACCTCTACAAGTTCCCTGAAATGTTATGCTACCCCCCCTCAATACTTTACACACTGTATACATGTGTGGGCAGGTGTGTAGGGCTTGGCTGTAAGACCTGGAGTCATGAGGCTACTTAAGAAAGGAAGAAACTTTATTATAAGAACACATGTGGACTGGATCTGGCATCGAAAAAGCTATCCAGGACTTAAGGGGACTCTAGGCACCAGGTGCTCTAACCAGGTCTCCTGTTTTCCCTGAGCACCTGCTTCATCATCCTTCTACACTGACTGGATGGTCCAATCTGTATTCTCCAAATTCTTGAGGGATCCAGTCAGATTGGCTAAATTCAGCTTCCAGTGCTTCCTAATTGGGTAAAGCCCTTTGTGCCCACCTGCTTCATAGGACATCACTTTCTTGTCATGAGGTCATCTCTGGTACAATCAGTGGCCACTGTACTTCAGAGGATGACTTTGCTTCTCTTCTCTGAGCTAGGTGCTGTGGATGAGGCAGTGCCTCTGGAAGGGGCAATATGATCAAGCCTCTAACATAACATCCTGCAACCTCCACCCGAATGGCCTCCTTCCTACTTCCCTGATTGGCAATCTCTTTATTTACCAAGGACTATTTCCTTAGTCTCTCTTCCCTGATTCTCCCAGGCAGAACGGGTGCTGTCTTTACCCAGGTAGGACCTGAGTATCAGCATCTATATACTGTCTTTGGAGGGCCTATCTTATCAGCATTTGTATTTTGGTCTGCCTCTCTTTTTTAAAAAAATTGAAATAGAGTTGACATATAACATTGTATTAATTTTAGGTGCACAACATACATGCTTGTCTTTTCACAAGAATTCCTTATGTATCTCTAGCACCTGGCACACAGTAGTGCTTAATCAAGAATTTTATTAGATGGATGAAAGGAATCTGGATATACATGCAGAAGAAGGTAAATTTCAGTCCATGTGTGTTTTCTTTGCTGAAATTGTGTCTTTTCTCCAGAACTAAGACAAATTCATATTGAAAAGGAGAAACAGATGTTGCTTCTGTGACATTTTCAAACCTTTCCCTGCTACCTCGAGGCACAATTGCTTCTCATGTCTGATTTCTCTGCTCCTTCCAACTGGAATGTCCTTCAAAGGCTCTTCCTATTCACCCCTTGCCTATCTGGTGAATACTATTCACCTTTGAATAATCCCACACATGTTAGCTTCTCTAGGAACATCCCCTTGACCTCCTCCTCTTCCCCAACATTGATACTTCATTCCTCCTTGCTCAGTACCAAGTTTGTATGGTATCCTATAGCTGTTTTTATGTTGCTCACATAGAATGGAGATTTATTTCCTCATGTATTTGTGGTTTTTTGCCTAGAAAGGAACTTGTTGAAGGCAGGAAGAAGAACCAATTCCTCTTTATAGCTCCCATGTACCTAAGATAGTCGTTAGAATGTAGTAAGTGCCAAATACATGTTTGTTGAATGAATGAATAAATGAACAAATGAATATAGGGTACAGAGCTATTCCAAAATAGCAGAAAATCCCCAAACCCTTAGCTTAGTCTTTGAAATGTGATTTTCTTGCTGCAGACCTCTCTTTTTTCATCATGTTTCATTCAGACTAAAGCTACTTCTTTTCTCATAGTTTTCACAATTTCCCTGAGTATATTTCAACTGATTAACTGAGGCCTACTATAAACGTTTTCAAAGTGGCTTTGTATGATTGCTTTACCCAAAGAAGGTCTTGGTACTCACATTTGAAGGAAATGCAAAATTCTCTGCTATCCCTGTTTTCTTCATGTTTTCCCCCCTCCTTTGCTACCTTTCTGCCATTTCTAGGTCTGACAAGTGCGCATTGTACAAAATGCCAAGACATCTGGGCAAGAAGCATTTTTTAAAGTAAAGAGAAGATTCTTCTCAATGCTTGTTAGCTCAAAACACTGATTCCTCACACCATGCATGAAAATAAATTGCAGATGTATTAAAGACCTAAATGTGAAACCAAATTTTAAAACTATGAAAAAGGGTAATAAATAAATATCAGAACCTACATGAAAAGAAGTATCTCTTAAGACATAAAAAATTACAAAATATAAAGGAAAAAATATTTTTTTTGCAAGTAACTTGGCAATTTCTAATGAAGTTGGAAATGGACACATTATGTGACTGAGCAATTCTACTTTTAGGTTTACACCCTAGAGAAAAACTTACACGTGGTCACATGGAAACATATAAAAGAATAAAGCAGGATTCTTTTATAATCATAAAAAATTTAGGAACATTTTATGTCATAGCCTTTCAAAGGCAGAAGCAAGACAAGGTTTTGCATGCAAGTTGTTTATTTTGGGAAGTGATCCCAGGGAAATAGAGATGGGCAGATGGGGAAGAGGGAAAGAGGGAAGAAGGAAAAACCAATCCAGTCACCACCGTAGACAATTCTAGTGGGGCTCTATCCTACTAGAGATTTCTTTTGGAACTATATAGAAAGCACCGTGGAATTGTTTGCCCCAGGGATAAAAGATGAGCACATTTATTCATGGGCTTCCAACTTCCATTGGTCAAGGATTGCCCTATCAGGTGTTAACTCTCTCACATTTCTAGGTTGTACACATGTCAGAATGGCTGAGTAGGATCCTGCTGGAACTCCTGGATTGTCCTTATCTTTTCTTTCATATGCTCTGCCTCTTTGCCTTTTTGCCCCACTTTCTGAGAGTTCATCAAATTTATTTTCCAACTCTTCTACATTCTTTTATATTTATCCACCTTGTATTTTATTTTCTGAGGGCACTCTCTTTTCTTTAACTGCTTCTTTTTTCATAGCAACCTGTTCTTGTTTGATAGATGCACTAGCTTTTCACGTCTCTCGGCAGATTTTAATTATTATTTTTCTTCTCCCCACGTTCTCTTTTTTCCTCTGGGGTCACTTATCCCTTCTTATAGTCTCTTTTTTTATGGTGGAAATTTTCCTCAAATGTCTGATAATATTTTTGGTTTTTATTTAAGAGTGAGGCATTAAAAGTTGTTTGGAGATGTGTAAAGGGTTAGGCTTTAGAATTGGTGAACTTTGTCTTATGTTATCAGATAGGAAGTTTGCTTTTACTATGAGTGGCCCCCAAATGCCAGATAAATAGAAATTATTCAATTCTCCAGGAAAGAACCCTCCGCTACAGAGAGATGCCCTGTGGCTAGATGCTTTACAAGTTGTGAGGAGGTGTTCCATTCATAAATATTCAATTAATCCACCTTTTGTCTGCTCTACATTTTACTCCTGCCCTCTGGAGAAACCTGCCATCTCTGTGGGCATGTTGGCTTTCTTCTAGTCTATATTGTCTTCCTGGTATGCTCCAGGCTGCAAATTCCCTTGTCCTACTCTATCAATTACCCTTCTTTATGTACTTTTCTCTCTTCAGAAACTTGTTGAAATCTCTCCTCCACTTTGCTTTGAGATCATGATCTTTTTTTTTTCCAGGTAGTTAATAATCTACATTGATTAATATGACAATACATTTGGTCTTTTAAGTTATTCCTTTGTTTTTAATGCTTTTTTTGTTATTTTACTATATTGATATTTCACTTTATAATCTGTGGTTACTTTTCTGGGATACGTGTGTATACCTGCATGTGTGGTGTTTTCATCTGATAATTTGAATGTTTTACATTCATACAAATTTAACTGTTCTTCTAATTGATAATTTTATAATTCTAACTTTATATAATCAATTCTAGCATATAGCTAGATTTTAAAAAAATCCAATCTGATAATGCATGTTTTTTTAAATATTTATTTATTTTAGAGAGAAGGAGAATGGGGGAGGGGCAGAGGGAGAAGGAGAAAGAGAATCTCAAGCAGACTCCCTGCTGAGTGTGGAGCCCGATGTGGGCTTGATCTCATGAGCTGAAATCAAGAGTTGGATGTTCAACCATCTGAGCCACCCAGGCACCCCAGATAATGCATGTTTTTAATAAGTGTGTGTAATCTATTTACATTTTCGTGAATGTGTGCATATCTGAATTTTCAGTACCAACTTATGAGGATTTCTGTTTACCATTTTTTCTTTATACTTTCTTTCTGTTGATAGATTTTTCTGTATCCCTATTTTCATGTTTTAGTCTACTCCTTTGAAAGCTATAGATTGTACTTCTATTTTTTAGTAGTTTCTCTAATTTTTTGAACATATACACAATTTCTTACTTTCCTAACAAAACTGTTATTAAATATTTCAATCCTATCTTTGGACATCATCATAATTTAACTACTCTTTGAATGCCTCTCATCCTTCATTCTATTATACTTCTTTAGAATTTCCATTTTACATTTTTACACAAAAAGTATTTTTTTCAATCAATACTTAAATTTCTCTACATTTTAAACAAGTTTCTGTGCTATCATTAAATGCAACCTCTAATAATTATTTTGGTGAGTGTCTGGAAGTATAAACTCTCTTAGTTGTTATTATATTAAAAATGCATTTATTGCAGGGCATCTGGGTGACTCAGTTGGTTAAGCATCTGCCTTCGGCTTCGGTCATGATTTCCAGGTGCTGGGATCAAGCCCCAGGTCAGGTTCCCTGCTCAGCCGGGAGTCAGCTTCTCCCTCTCCCTCTGCCCCTGCCCCCACTCTCTCTCTCTCTCTCTCTCAAATAAATAAATAAATATTTTTTTAAATGCATTTATTGCTTAAATGGAACATAAAATTAGTGAATGCCAAACTATTGCTCCTAGGGAAAATACAGGATAGGCTCCTGAGAGCCTATGGAGATATTTCATAAACCAATCAACACATAACTTTGTTTAATGTGTGTTTCTGTTTAATGATACCTTACTTAATATATATTGTTGATCCATTAACACAAAATTCATGCCCAACAGCACTATAACTCATGTCTAAAGGAAGCTTATCTAACACACCTACTTTCTCCATAAGGCGCATCACAGCTTCCTGAGCTTAGGAAGGCTAGCCAGCACTTCAGAATTACACTTGAGGTCCCTTTCAGACGGCTAACTCACTAACAAAAAGCACAAAAGATGCAAAAAAAAGTGGCACTAGGTAGACTACAAAAAGGATACTTGTTTACAATATGAGAACTGAAAGGAGAAGACAGAGTGTTGCCTCTTTTGACCTCAGATGGGACCATAAGCATCTGATGATTCAAAATTTCCCCCTTTACAGCCCATGTCTGTGAATGACCACAAAGGGCACATGTATTGACTTGGGGGTTACAAATAACCTTTTGTGAGTAGGCAAATTCACAAATACAAATCTGCAAATAAGGAAGATTAAGTGTATGTGTAACATAATGACTTTTCACAAAGTGAAAGCATTCGTGTAGCAAGTACCCAAGTCAAGAAACATCACATTTCTAGCATCCCCCTTGGGCCTTCTTCCAAGAGGAACCACTGTCCTGACTTCTAACATCATAGATGAGTTTACCTATTTTTTCATATCAATATAAGCATGTGTTTTGTACTCTTGTTCTAACTTTTTTGGGTAAGTATTACATTTTCTATCCATGTTGTTGCAGGTTGTAATAGTATCACTCATTTTAAAGCATTTTTATTAGTCTGTTCTGTACAATTAATTTTGTTAGAAGCGAATTTGTATTCTTATTGTTGCTTTCGTTGGCTTTCCTAGAATTATATTTTCTCATGATTTTTGGATTTTTGATTTTCAAGTTCATTTTAAGTAGGAAGCTTTTGCTTCTTCATTTTCTCTTACTTTCTAGTAGTGTAGTGGGTATACTGGTGCTTTCCCCTGACCTCTGCAGGCCTCAGCCCAGTCTTATAGGGGTGTTTCAGCATACCTCCCCTGCACCAACGTTGGGGATATCCAGTCTCAGAGCCTGCAGGAGACTTGGCTCAGGTCCTGCTTGTGAGGCTGTGTCCATCCATCTGCCTCTGAAGGTCCCGATTTTCCTGGAAACAGTTACACCAAGCAGCAGAGTGGCAGCTTTCTGAACCCCCTTCAAAGGAGGGGCACCCCACTCCAGTTCCTGGAGGCATGTAGGGAGCCTGACTCTATTCTGTGCCTTGTGTGGAGCTGTTTTGTTCCTGCTTCTCTGTTGGAGTCAGTCTCCTACTGCCATGGTCTGGGTCCAGACCTGGAGCCCGGCATGCCCCTGACTTCATCCTTGCTCACCTTTGTGGATTTCTGGTCCCAGAGATGCTTGCCTTATCTTTCATCCCAGTTACCCCTTTTTGGTGATTTCTTCTTATATTTGACCTGTCATTGCTGTGTCGTTGTGGACTGAACTTTACTATGCTGTCTGTAAGTCTGTATTGCTTTGTTTTATTAGCAAAGCATTTTTATTCTGAAATAAAGAAAGCACTGTTCAAGAGTCCCCATTTGGGTGGAAACATCCCAAATATTCATCAACCGGTGAATGGTAAACAAAATGTGGTATATCTATATAATGTAATATTAGCCAACCATGAAAAAGAATGAAGTACTGCTACATGCTATTACATGGATGAACCTTGAAAACATTATGCTAAGTAAAGGAAGCCAGAGGAGAGACCATACATTGTATTATTCCATTTCTATGAAATATCCCCAATAGGCAAATCCATTGAGACAGAAAGCAGATTGATGGTTTCTAGGAGCTGGGGGAGGGGGAAATGGAGAATGACTAATGGGTATGGGCTTTCCTTTTGGGTTAATGAAGATGGTCCAGAACTAGATAGTGGTGATGGTTGCATAACATTGTAAATGTACTAAATGCCACTGAACTGTGTACTTTAAAATGGTTAAAATCGTAAATTTTATGTTATGTGAATTTTACCACAAGACACCTTACTGCAAACCTTCCTAACTGCTCCTGTTTGAATGTATCACTCTTTCTTTGCACCAACACAATACCGGGTCAATACTTCTAGTGAGCATCTTTCATATTATATTGCAAATTATTTGTCTTTGTGCCTGTCCCACTACCAGACCATAAAGCACTTTCAAGAGGGGAGTGTGTCCTATTCACATTTGTTTCTCTGTTATGGCTTAGTGTTCAGAACAGAGTAAGCCCAACAAATACTTGCTGAATAAATGAATGAGCAAATTAGTTAAACTCACATGACCACCCAGAAAAAAAAAAAGTCACTCTTCCTTTAAGTCTCACAATTTATTGTTAGAATTACCCCCTGGGGAAAGGATTTTCATCCGGGAGCATACTGTGGTGCACTCAGAGCCGAAGCCTTTTGTGTGAGGAAACAGAGCAAGCAGCCCTGACAGGTCCCTGGGCCCCCTACAACTTTGCCCTCCCAACCTCTGCCAGTCCTCACCTAGCAACTGCTGGAGGGCCAGTCACAATGGCTGCAGGCTCAATTATTCAAAATATTCCCAACAACTAAGCTCAGAGATGCTTCTGCTGAGTCACCCTCCAGCACAAGGCCTTTTTACAATGCTCCCTTCTGTCCTCTGGGGTGTAAATTGCAAATATCACAGCCTCACTCTATAGAGTGGGTTTAATGGCTTCCCCCGGGTTAGGCAACAAACAATGGACTAAACAATGCATCAAATTGGGAGACACTTCGAGGGGCTCTTCCTGTCTGTGCTCCTATATTTGACAACATATCTGTAAGCTTCAGGGTTACACATTTCCCAAATATACCAGCTATGAGATTAAGATTTTGAGATGTAAAAATGTCTTCTTTGGCTTTAGCTATAATTCTTTATGACATGGCCAAAGATGTTTCTTCTTGTTCCAACTCATCTGGAGCTAAGGGTGGGGAAAGAAGTCGTTAACCATTTCCCTCAGGTTAGCCCTTTATACCCTCAAAATGACTTTCAAATTATCACATTCACTCTCTCATATTAAATTTGCAATCGTTTCATTAACAAATATTGAGAACCTACCACGTGCCAGGAATTCTGGACTCTAACATAAGTAGAATATAATCCCTCTCTCCGAGGTATGAGTTAATAGTCTTTCTTTAGGATTTGCTCCAAGTTCCTATTTCTGACTCTAATCCAGCTTTGTAAAATGTGCCCCCAAATTTACCAGCTGATTTACCTTATCATTCTCTGTGTTTTTAATAAATGGAACAAGTCACTGTTAATCTCTCCTCATGTTGTGCTAATGATCAGCAGCCTGTGGACAGGTTGGGATTGTCTGTGCCCAGTCACACTGAAAACCCTTGAATTATCTGAAATGGAGCAGTTAGTTTTTGCATGTGAAAGATACAGAGTAGGCACTTGAAAATAATCGTTTTCTAGCAGGGAGTGTAGAGTTGCGTGGAAACATGTCCCTCTCACACAACATCCCCAGGGCTAACATCATGAAGACTGATCTGGCCTGACTGATGCCAAAGGCTTTTCTGGGAAACCCCACAGCCATGCCCTGCAGTTCCCAGTCACTCTGTGTAGTCCCCAGAGCTGTTGCGGAAGGACATGGCAGGCCGAGTAAAGGTGCGTAATTCTCTCTCATCTAGGAGACAGACCCAAGGAGACTGAAGGCATCATTTCCTCTGCTGACTGAATGTATGGGGTCCCTGGTCTGCTTTGAAAGGGATGTGCTAGGATTTCAAAGGCAGCCCTGTAGCCTGCCTCCAACAGCGATGCTGACTACTCATGCAGCCAATATCTCTCTGTCATTCATGCCACCTACAAAATAGAGTTGCACAGTAAAAGAATTTGGGATCAAAAATGTTCAATGAAATAAACTTTTTTCACTTTAGGAACTAGGTTTTTGTTGTTATTGTTGTTGGTAGTGGTTTTGTTTTGTTTTGTTTTTGTTTTTTTGGTAAAAAACAGGTAATAGCCTCCAAAGAGGGAGGGAGATGTGCTAGCTCATAGTCACCTGTCGTTCATTAATCCTGATCACAAATCCTATTGTTCTGCTCCTGCTGATCAGCATGGCATTGGAGGGCCTGCTTCAGATGTGAGAGTGACTTCTTCTCCTTTGTCTTACTGCCTTTTGTACTATCCTTTTGTATGCAACTATATTGGAGCCAAATACAAGAAGGCAGGGAAACTGCCTTGTTTGTCACTGTCTTAGTTTGTGTTCCCTCAGAAACAGACCCTGGGACAAAGATTTGTGCAAGTAATTTATCTGAGAGGTGATTCCAGGAAACAGTGGTTGGGGAGGGAGACAGAGAAGGAAAGTTAGCCAAAAAGAGAAGCATTACAAAGCAAGTTACATCATGGGTAACTGGAGTCTAATTCCATGGGTGAACTCTGGGAAATAGGGTATTACACAAATCTCAGAGTTATCCCACCTGAGGAGTGCGGAATTTATTTGCCAATTTTTAGCAGTCATTGGTAGAGGGCTGTTCCTATGTAACATTAATTATATGAGGAGAAAATGAACCTTAAGTCCTACTTCATTTCCTATAAACAATTTAATGAAAGAAGGGTCATGTGCCCAGATGTAAAAATTGGAACCATAACATTTCTAGAAGAAGACATAGGAAAATATGTGTACAACCTTAGGGTAGGCCAAGATTTCTTAGGACACAAAAAGCACTAAAAAAAAAAAAAAAAAAAAAGCATCGAAAGATTAATAAATTGGACTCCATTCAGAATTAAATAATTCTGCTCTTTGCAAAACATTTTTAAGAAAATGAAAAGGCAAGTCACAGAATGTTTTTAACGCATATATCTGACAAAAGACATATCCAGAATAGGTAAAGAACCCTTACAAATGTATAACGGCAAAAGATTTGAACAGACTCTCCATAAAATAAGATATACAAATGGCCAGTAAGCCATTGGAAATGGGGCTCAATATTATTCATCATCAGAGAAATGCAAATTAAAACCACAATGAGACATCACGATAAATCCACTACAGTTGCTAAACTAAAAGGACCTGACAAAGCAAATGTCAGCAAGGACAACTGGACCTCTCAGATGTTGCTGGTAGGAGTGCAAAATGGTACAAGGGTTACTGCCACACACTATTTTACAGTTTTTTATAGGGTAAAACATATGTCTCTCTGGAATACAGCAATTTCACTCCTAGGTATAGATTGAAGATAAATGACAACACATACCAACAAAAAAGACTGGTACAAAAATGTTCATAACAGCTTTTAACAAAAAAACCCAAATGACCATCAACAGGTGAAGAACAAGTTACAATACAATCAAACAATAGAATGCTATTCAGCACTAAAAAGGGATGAACTACTGATACACCTCACACCATGGGATGAAGATAAAAGACAAAATTATACTGACCGAAGGAAGCACATATAAAAGGGTACATTCTGTATGGTTTCATATATATTAAGTCCAGGAACAGGAAAAGCCAAGCTATAGTGATAAAAATCAGACCAATGCCTGCCCTTGGGAGTTGGAGATTGACAGGAACAAGACACTCATAAGAAAACTTGGGGCTTTCGGAAATGTTTTATATCTTGTTTTGGATGTTGATTATATGAGTGTATAGAGGTGGCAAAACTTGCTTGTAATATCTGTGCTTTTATTGTATAAAATTGTACCTTGATACATATTATAGATTTATCTTTAAAAAAGAAAATACAATGACCATTAAAAATATGGAGTAATTTGCTCAGTGTTCTGCACCCTCTTCCCCACTCTCTCCACCCTCCTGCTAGACTGTAAGCTTCAGGAGGGTAGAAGCTGTACCTGGTTTGATCTCTACTGTATCCCCAGCACCAAGTACAGCATCTGGGACTTTTTGAATGCTCACATCACATTTGTTAATATCATAAGTTTTTAAGAGTCTCTGTGCATTGTGCTATGGCTTTCTCATATCTCCCTTTGCAGACATGAACTGTTCTTGGCAGACACTGGTGGCCCCAGAAGCTCAAGCACAGGTGCATTGTCTAGGAAGGGAGCTTGCAGGTGGGAACCCAGCAGGGCCCTGGGTGTCCTTGGGCACTGACAGGGTCCCAACTGTGAACACCATCTGCTCCTGTGAAGGGTGTCTGACAGCATCCACAGCCCCGGACCTGGAAGGTGAGCACCTCTGAGACTGAATGTCAGGCTCCCATTCCCATCCTCCTGCCTACAGGGAGCCCATAGAAAGTCACTTTAACCGTGTGAATAGAAAGCACCAACATGTGTACCGCTTTGTAATTTACCAAGGGTTTTCCCACATATGATCTTATTTTATCCTTCTTCTGGCCCTTTAAGATGGGTATTTGCTAACCCTATTTTACAGAGAGGTTAAGTGATTTCCCCAAGGTCACACGGCTGGCAAGTGGCGGAACTGGGACTCACACCAAGTTTCTATTTACTACTATATTAAATGCAGTAGTGCTGTGTCATTTAAGGACCTTCAGAAGCAGTTTCTGAAATCTGAAATAGAAAGATAAGTAACATATATCCTCTGCCTTGAATGCAATTTATTCTATATGCCCCTGAAAGATTAGCCTCCCTAGACCACCATTATAACAGCGTCACTCCCCTACACACATTTTCCATGTTCCTTATCACCTACCAAGTAGAATTCACTCTCCTTAGCTGCTGTTCAGTGCTCTGAACAGAAGCAGAGCTTGGGCACGTCACAGAAGTGAAGTGCCACTCTTCATCTGAATCCTTAGAGCACATGGTTTGTACCTTTTATGTGGCAGTAACGATCAGGTATCATGGGTACTTCTCATTGTTTTCCTTATAAGATCCTAGAAGGCTAGATGCATGAGGTCCTAGAAGGTTAGATACATGACTTACCCATTTCTGTAACCCCTATAGTGACTAGTATAGTTACACACAGTGGATATTTAATGAGTGCTTTGTAGAGTAAATGAACTACCACCTCTCTAACCACTGTCTATGCATATACTACCCTTTGACATTTAGTTTTAAAAATTACTTGCATTATAACTCTATTTTATGTGTTTGGTTAACATAGTCTCCATCCTCTGTATACTCTGCTTCTGGTTTGACACAGACTCAATGAATACATAAATTCTTCGTTGAGTGTGGCAGACACTTGGAGAGATTGTGGAGACCACAGTTTTACCCTGGCTGTGTAACCTTGGACAAATCGCTTTTACCCTCAGGACCTTATTTTGCCTCCCATCTATTCAATGGGGGCAGTAATCTCTGTTTTGCTTCTTTAATTCACAAGGTTGTTGGGAGGACAAATGAAGTAACAGATGTAGAAGTGCTTTGTCGACTATAAATCACCCAGACCTGTCATTTAGTTGCACCTGCTGCTTGACTGGGGCACACCTTTTATGGCCGGCAGCATCCCACCCAATTGCTCCTCTCCTTTGGCAACAACTTGACCGTCTGGAGTCCAGAGGGTCACAGGATGAGGAGAAAATAGCCTTACTTCCTGAATGGCGGGTGGAATTGATGCTGTGTTGTGATGGGTTTGGGGTGGGCAGGGACATTGCCATCTGAAAGGCTGCTGGAAGGGAAACACACTTGTCCACGCAGCCTCGGAAAGCCGGCCTGGTCCCAGCGCGTAGAAGTTACAGGGAATCAGCCAGTTTTCGGAAATGTCCCAGTCAGAGCGGCTGGACCGTGACTTGGACTGCCTGAGGGGAGGTGAGGGCCCCAGTGCTGCAGAGGCGAGGCCATCTACAGGCGCCACAGGAGAAGGCGCACGGGGTCCAGAGTGACGCCCACTACCCCAGCAGCCCCCTGCAGGAGTCGTCGGGGTCCGCCCATTGGCTTCCACTGGCGGGGAAGGTGGGCCTTGGGCCAGCTCGCTTCCTGATTGGTTAGCTGCGCGGATTGGCAAGTGCCCGCGTGCTGTGCACATCCTGAGGCCCGACATGGCGGAGGCGGGAAAAGAGCCTGCCGGCCTCGCGCTCCCGGGAGGAGGCGCGGCTCGGTGGCCTCTGCAGCGGTATGGCCGCTTCATGCCCTCGGGCCCCGGAGAGCCGCCGGGGCCTGGTCAGGACGCTGGGACAGCCTCTTCCCCCACGTGGAAGGTGAGGCCAGAGGGCAGGAAAGGCCGGGAGGGCTCAACCCCCGGGGGGAGAGGGAAGACCGAGGCCAGCAGCCACACTGGGCTTAGTCCCCCGAATGCCACCCAGGCCGGAGGGGGGGACACCGCAGGACTGACAGGACTGGCTAGCCGACAGCTAACAGGACATATATACATAATCTCATAATTGGATCCAATACATTCTCAAAATAATTACGCAAGGCAGTAGTCCTATGTTCAACAGATTATTGAGCAGCAGTTATGTGTTAGGCTTTATTCAGGGTGCTGGGGATATGTCAGTGAACAAGATAGAAATGGTCCCTACCCTCATTTATGTTTTCAGCTTAGTGGAGGACAAGTACTTATCCAATTACCGGAATAATTATTTAAAACAGTTCCACATCCCTTATGTGGAAGGGAAGGTTAAATAGAACGTGACCAAGTTGTCATGCTACGGGCAGTCAAGCACTCACACAGAAGAAGGACTAAGTTTGAATCCTTGCTTTGCTACTGAATTTCTCTGACCTTGCTGGGGTTATTGATCCTCTCTGTACCTTTTTTTAACTTACTTTAAAATAGAGATAATAATAGTATCCACTTCCTAGGATTGTTGTGAGCAGTGAATAAGTTAATATATATAATATATATAAATTACTTCAAACAGTCCTGGTAAAATTATATAAGGGTTTGCTGTTATTATTTTTTGTTGTGGTGGTATGTACTTTAATGCCAAGAGTTGCTAGTCATTCTGTTCCTTTTGGTCTGGTTTGACTGTTGGATGTGGACCCTGAAGTTTTCGATTATGCCTGTGCATGTGTATGTTAGTGTGATTTGGGCAGCAGAGTGTGGAAGAGTAAAAGAACAAATATTTCAAGTAGCATTTGCAGCATGTGCAAAGGCCCTACACCTGGAAAACCTCAGCACGTGTAATGTACAGAGAAAAAGAATAAGGCCGGTGCTTAGAGAACAAAGGGAGTGATAGCATAAGGTGCGATTATCTGGAGAGGTAGACAGGTGCCTTGTGAACATTATCCTAAAGTTGGTTGGAAGCCACTGAAGGGTTTTAAGTAGAATTTTCATATTTGAAAGATCACTCTGGCTGAAGTCTGAAGACGGAGTTGAAGGGGAATATGAGTAGGTTCAGGAAGATCACTTAGAATGCTATTGTTGCAGGCAAGTGATGATAATGACTTCGACTAGAGTGGGGGTAGTTTGGAGAGGATGGCAGTGGGAATAGGGAAATTGGGCATATTAAAACTATATTTTGGAGGCCAAAATGATAGGACTTGGAGGTTGATTGGATATGGGAGGAAAGGACTTCTGGGCTTCTAGCAGGAGCAACTGGGTAGATGGTTGGGGAATGGAAAACATTGGAGGAGGAACAGTGAGAGAAAGATCCAAGGCTTCAGTTTCGGATGTATTGAGTTTAAATGTGTTTGTGAAACATTCAAGTGGAGATGCTGAATAGGTAGTTGGGTATACTGGTGTAGAAGAAAGATGTGGGCTGGAGATGAATGTGTCATCAGCATGAAGTTGAAATTTATAGTTATGAGATTGCATGAAATTCCAGGACTGAGTCCCAAGATGGCCCAACATTTGTAGGTTAGGTAGAGGGGACAGAGTCCCTAAACAAGATTGACAAGGGACAGGGAGTTGGGGAGGCACCCAGGAGAAATGTCCATCAAAGCTACAGAAAGTTATTTTAAGAGGGAGAGAACAGTGAACTTTGTTGAATGATGCTGCAAAGTGGAGAAAAATGATGACTAAGGGATGTCCATTGGGTTTAGCAACATGAAGGTCCTTATGGTCTTTACCAAGAGAAGTTTCAGTGGAGTGAAGTGGTGGAAGCCAGATGAGGTAGGCTGAAGGGTGACTGGTAGGTGAGGGAGCGGAACCACCATGGCTAGACAATTCTTTGAGAGGCTTGACTGTGGATGAGAGTAGAGATGGGGCATAATGAATTGTTCACCAAATTCTCGAATGTTAGCTAGGGGACTACTTAAAGTTTGAAATCAATATATCTAGAACCATAAAAAAAGGCGTTCAGTGCCTAGTTGTACTCTTCCAGAATGCTGTATCCTGAGAAATTATATAGGCTGCAAATGCAAAAAAGGATGAATAAAGTTAAATTGAAGGATGTCTGATCTATAATTGTGTCTTATAAAAAACTGGGGATGTTTGAGAAATGTTTAATTTCTGAGTCTGCCCATCACGTTCCTTCATACTTTCTCTTACCACCGCTTCAAACCCTTTCTCCTAAGGCATCTTTGTTGGGTGCATTGGCTCAGATGCATATGGGTAACTCTGGGATTCTTATCCTGCAACCCAGAGGCCATGGACATTTGGCTATTGTAAGGAGTTCATTGTTATTACAGTTATTTCCCCCTTCTTTTTGCAAAGCTCTTCATAATTGCTTATGAGGAATGGCCCTTTTCAACAGTTTTCAAATGTTTGGCATAAAGCCACAGCTACAGTGACAAGAGATGAAGTTGGCTTTTGCAGTGCTTTTGAAAACTGAACATTTGTACCTTCCTTTGAATCTGTGCTGAAGCATCCTACCTGCTGTGATCAGTTTCAGCCTAGGTCTGTCATTTTTCTTTTTGGAAAATCGAAAGAGAAAACAAGATTTGTTCTATTTTATGTGCACTGTGACTATTGTGCAATAGTAATAATAAAAGATGAGCCATCTAAAGAACTGTACTAAGTCCCATGTGAATTTCTTATTTTAAAAATATATGGTACCTGCAGTAAAAAAAAAAAAAAATATGTGTTAGGTAAAGCATAAAAATATATTATTGTGGAAGATAGAGTCATTCTGGTCGTTTTTTCCCTAGGGAACTTTCAAGCTGAACCTTGGTTTAAACTACTTTGAGTTTTTTTCATTTTTTTCTGAAATTATAGGAAGAACTGATCTGGTATTGTTCTATATAGTTATTTAATTACAGAGATTTTGTCACAATGACCACATGCTAGTGGCCACAAAAATGTTGACTCGAGAAAATATGGGTAGTGTAAATCTTCTAAGACTTGAAATCCTGGTTGAAAGGGGAGGTCAAGTCTGAGACATAAATATTATATATAGAACATCTAATATATCTATATCTTCTGATTTATTTGTCTGAACTGAATTATTATGAAAAGTAACTATCTGGAGGTAAGTTAATCAACAGTTTGGAAGCAAATAAGCTTTTTATAATACTGTAAAAAAAAGGGGCACCTGGGTGGCTCAGTCGTTAAGCGTCTGCCTTTGGCTCAGGTCATGATCCCGGGGTCCTGGGATCGAGCCCCGCATCGGGCTTCCTGCTTGGTGGGAAGCCTGCTTGTCTCTCTCCCACACCCCCTGCTTGTGTTCCCTCTCTCACTGTGTCTCTTTCTCTGTTAAATAAATAAAATCTTTAAAAAAAAAAAATACTGTAAAAAAAAAAGTGAAAAAAAATCAACAGTTTAGAACTATGCTACTCAGACTTCATAGTGCATAGATATCACATGGGGATTCTGTTTTATTTATTTTTTATTTTATTTTTTTAAAGATTTTATTTATTTGACAGAGAGAGGCAGCGAGAGAGGGAACACAAGCAGGGGGAGTGGGAGAGGGAGAAGCAGGCTTCCCGCGGAGCAGGGAGCCCGATGCGGGGCTCGATCCAGGATGCGGGGCTCGATCCAGGACCCTGGGATCATGACCTGAGCGGAAGGCAGACGCTTAACGACTGAGCCACCCAGGCGCCCCCGGGGATTCTGTTTTAATGCAACTTCCGACGCAGTAGGTCTGGTATGCGGAATAAAATTCTGTAGTTCTAGCAAATTTACAGGTGATGCTGATGCTGCTGGTTCTAGAACCACACTTGGAGAGGCAAGGGTTTTGAAGACCTTGCATGAAATGGGCAGCCGTACAGTAAAATTAATAAAATGACTTCATGGACTTATGAAGTAAGGCAATCAGATTCATAATGAATATGCAGATGTCTTGTTAATAGGGTTAATATTTAAGCCATCTGTCATTTAAGTGGAATGAGCAAATGAAATACAAACTTGAACTTGGTTTTAATTCCTTACATCTGTTAGCCCAAGCCTTTCTGTAAAGATTATCATAATAACAGATTGGTCCATTTTGTGTATTTTATATCTGAATACAATTTAGCCTACTAATTTGAGAATGATTTTGAAAGGTGACGTTAAATTGTAGGTTGCTTTTAAGTTAAAGTTTTACCCTGTTTTTCAGATTCCAGGATTTCTTAGACATGCCCTAATTGGTTGAACCTGACAATTTCTTATTTTTTCCTTTCAAAGGGAAAAAAATCAACCTTTAATTTTTATAGGAGGACTTAAAATAATTGCCCTACTTAGAAATTAAGAAATAGAATATGAAGTTTGTACTTGAGATGAACTTCTAAATGCAGATTCAACATAAGATATACTTCAGGTCCTCTCAACAGTATCCTTTTTTTTCATTGTATTCCTAGTGCCTGCATATTAACTAGCATATGATTGCTTGTTGCTCAGTGAATGTTTGAGTGTGTACTAACTTTCTTAAATTTTTCTTATGATAATGTGATAATTATGGCATGATAGTTACTATTTATTAGGTATTTACTTTATTTCTTACAGAAGTCCTATGAAGCAAATACTGTTGTACTGTTTTATAGATAGGTAAACTAAAACTCAAGAGAGGTTCAGTGGCTTGCCCAGGAACACAGGGATAAGTTAAGAATAAAGAATTTATTCAGAGCCTGGTTTTCCTGCCTCTAAAGGTTGTGCTTTTAACCACCTATGCTGTTTGTCTTCAAAGTGTTAAATATTTCATATAGGGAATAGCACTTCAGTTATGTAGATGAGGGATTTTGAAATTAACATACAGAGTGTAAATGATAAAAATGACAGTTTTTTTTTTTAAGGAAAATTTAAGATTTAGTAAAACCCCAAGAAAATGATTTTTAAAAAAGTAAAATAGTAGTTCTTTACATGTCTGGTAATTTTTGATTGGATGCCTGATGTGAATTTTGCCCTGTTGGATGCAGGATATTTTTGTATTCCTATAAATATTCTTGAATTTTCTGGGATAAGTTATCTGGAAACAGTTTGATCCTTTCAAGTCTTGCTTTTAAGCTTTGTCAGGTGGGACCAGAGCAACATTTGACCTAGGGCTAATTTTTTTCTCACTCCTGAGGTAAAACTCTTCAGGGTATTCTACCCAATGCCCTGTAAATTATGAGGGTTTTCACCCTAGCTGATGAGAACAGGCACTATTCCCTGCCCTATGTGAGGTCTTGGGATTGTTCCCTTAAATCTTTTCAAGTGGTTCTTTGCCCAGCCTCACATACATATATTCCAAAGAGTTGAGGAATCTCTGCAGGTGTTGGGAGTTTTCTCTCTGGTATTCTGTCCTGTGAACTGGAGCCACACTGTCCTCCCTGGACTCAGAGCTCTAGCCCCTCAACTCAAGGAAACATCACCCTGTGCTGCCTGGGCTCCTCCTCTTGGTACTTTGGCCTGGAAACTTTCTCCAAGAAGTAATCTAGGGCAGTTGTAAGGCTCACCTTCATTTTTCATTATGTCTCAGGAATCATGGTTTTTATTACCTAATATCCAGTGTCTTGAAAACTTGTTTCCGTTAATTTTTTCTGTTTTTTAGTTGTTTGAGGCATTTTCCACTTCAGTTCATCAGTTCAACAAAATATTATTAAATTGTCTCCTGGCTACTTAGCATTTAGTTAGGCACTAAAGAGGCTATGGAACTCTCCTTGTGTTTCATCACAGTCTTAAAATATTGGAGCACTCAAGCACAGGATTACAAGAATGGGTAGGGCCTGATCATAGAGCAGTGTTTCCCAAGGTGTAATGGGCTGACTGCTTTCAACAGTCTCTTGGGGTGCTTGTTGAAAATGCAGTATCATGGTTCCTGCGCTAGACCTAATGAATCAATCTCTGGGGGGTGACACTCTAGTTATGTTTAAGTATTGCAGTCCATCCTCATGCCCCAATTCTGAAGGAAAGGTGGGGAAGAAGGAATAATTGACAAAGTAATACTGATACTATATAGCTCTTTACAATTTGTGTTTTCATCAACCTCTTCCAATTTAATTCTCACCACTCTTTAGATCTTACTACCATTTTATAGAAGAAGCTGAGGCCTGCCTAGGTTAAATGGCTTGCCGAAGGTTTATGTAGGAAGTAGAACTAATTCTAAAACTCAGGTCTTCTACAAGCCAGTCCTCATTGTGCTGTTACACTACCACTTCCTACAGTGGTATTTTCTCTTATGTCACTGCGACTTATTCTTTCATGCAGCTTCTTTTGTTTTTTTTTTTTTGAAGAGTTAACAGGTTATATTTGGTATTAGGATTCATATTGACTCTGAGTAACAGAAAATATAAAATAACAGTGGATTAAATAAGGTGAAAGTTTATTATTCTCCACATAAAAGTGCAGGGCTGGTATGACACTCCACAGTGTCAGGAACTGAGGAACCTTCTGTTTTGTTCCTCTGCGTGGCCATGGTCTAATAGTCCAAGATAGAAGTGATATCCTCGACAGCTTGGTGGAGGAAGGAATCAAGAAGTAACAGAAGGATATATACCTGCTGTCTCTTAAGGAAGATTTCCCATAAGTGCCACATGGTACTACCTCCTTCAGCACAGTGGCCAGAACTTAGAGCTGTGGCCATCCTAACTGCATGGGCAGCTGCCATAAGTAGTCTGTAGTCCACAAGATCATGTGTCCAGCTAAAACCCAGCAGTTCTGTTACCATATAGAAAGGAAAATGGGTATTGGAGAATAGCTAGAAGTCTGCCACACTCTTTTCTCTTCTGAATCTGGAGACTGCTAAGAAATGAATTTTTATTCCTGGGGTCCCTGGCTGGAACTCAGGAGCATTTTCTTTCTTGCTTTCTTTCTTTTTTTTTAAGATTTTATTTATTTGAGAGAGAGTGAGCGAGAGAGAGAGGGAGAGAGAGGGAACACAAGCAGAGGAAGGGGCAGCGGGAGAGGGAGAAGCAGACTCCCCACCGAGCAGGGAGCCTGATGCTGGGCTCCATCCCAGGGCTGTGGGATCATGACCTGAGCTGAAGGCAGACTGAGCCACCCAGGCGCCCCTCAAGGGCATTCTCTAAAAAAATAGCAATAACCAAAATATCCTGTTATTTAGTGCATAATTATAATATGGCCATAGATGTATATATTACTTGTGGGGTTTTTTTGTTTTGTTTTTGGTCTGGGTGTTATGCTCTTGTGATTGTGTTTATTATTGTTACTGTTAACACTTAGCATTTCTATGAAACAGCAGAAACAAAATACTGAATTTTACAGTTTGGTAAGAGGTATGTAGCAGAATCACTTTCATTAGCATAAATATATTCTACTAGTTTGTTGAGATAATTTATGAGTCACTTTAGTTACCAAGAGGGAAGCAGCTGATAGCCTACTTAGCAATCTTGCATGTTTTTCATATTTCATAATGCATAAATCCCTTAGGACCGATATATAGAGCTGTGACACTTTCTGAGGGGTCTTAAAGGCAGGGTAAAAAAAACCCTTAATCAAGTGCATAATTTGTCACATTTGAAGAGTAACACTGTTTTAACCTTTCATCTAAGATATAAGTACCTTTGAAATACTTTTCTGTATTTTCATATATTTCTTTAAATTTTTTCTGTTTAACTTTATTTTTTATTTTATTTTATTTTTTTTAGAGAGGGAGACAGGAGGGTGGGATAGAGGGAGGGGGTGGGGAGAGAGTATCTTAAGCAGGCTCCACACCCAGCACAGAGCCCAATACGGGGCTCTATACAGCAACCCATGAGATCATAACCTGAGCTGAAATCAAGAGTTGGTCGCTTAACTGACTGAGCCACCCAGGCACCCCCTTTTCTTTTTTCTTTTTTTAACTTTAGATTAGTGTTATAGTACAGTCTTGCCCAGATATATGCATATAAAATATTAGAAGACTCTGATTTAACCAATGTATAAGCTGTGCCTGAAAACCCCAACTTGTAATATAGGCAAGTTCTATATTTCAGTGTGTCCTACATATTGATGTTGAAATACCACAATAGAGGTCAGTTTGATGTAAATCTTTTTCACTCCATTTTATTGAGATATAATTGACATATAACATTAACTTTTAGATGTATAACATAATGATTTCAAATATGTATATATTGTGAAATGATTACCACGATAAATTTAGTTAATATCCATAAGTTTACATAGTCACAAATTTTTTTCCTTGTGATGAGAACTTTTTAAAGATTTTATTTATTTGAGAGAGAGACAGAGCATGAGCAGGGGGAGGGGCAGAGGGAGAGGGACAAGCAGACTCCCCTCTGAACATGGAGCTCTTCACAGGGCTTGACGGAGGGCCAGGGGGAGGTTGGATCCCAGGACCCTGAGATCATGACCTGAGTGGACTGAACCACCCAGGTGCCCTAGTGATGAGAACTTTAAAGATCTGTCCCCAGCAGTTTTCAAATATACAATACAGTATTGTTAGCTATAGCCATCATATTGTATATTAATATCCCCAGAACTTATAAGTGGAAGCTTGTACATTTTGACCATGTTCAAGTATTTTGCCCACCACCCATCTCTATTCTCTACCAATCCGTTCTCTGCTTCTATGAGTTTGGCTTTTTTTAGGTTTCACATGTAGGTAAGATCATCCAGTATTTGTCTTCCGGTGTCTGGCTTATTTCACTTAGTATAATGCCCTCAAGGTTCATCCGTATTATCTCAAATGGTAGGATTTCCTTCTTTTTATGGCTGAATAATACTCTATCATGTGTATATATGTCTGAAATTATCTTTATTCTTTCATTTCCAAGTCTTGGCTATTATAAACAATGCTGCAGTGAACAAGGAGGTGCATATATCTCTTCAAGATAGTGATTTCGAGTCCTTCAGTTATATACCTAGAAGTGGATTTGCTGGATCATGTGGTATTTCTTTGAATTTTTTTTTTTTTTTGAGGAACCTCTATACAGTTTTCCTTTGTGTTTGTACCAATTTATATTCTCACCAACAGCATACAAGTATTCCCCTTTCTCTATATCCGTGCTAGCACGTGTTATCTCTTGTCTTTTTGATAATAGTCATTCTAACACATGTGAGGTGATAACTCGTGATTTTTCATTTATATTTCCCTGATGATTAGTGATACTGAGCACCATAAGATGTACCTTTTGAACAGCTTTGGGAAAATGTCTTTTCAGGTCCTTTGCCCATTAAAAAATTGGATTATTTGCTTTTTTGCTGTTGAGTTATATGAGTTGCTTATATATTTTGGATATTAACCCCTTGTTAGATATGTGGTTTGCAAATATTTTCTCCCATTCCATGGTTGTCTTTTCATTTAATTAATCATTTCTTTTTCTGTGCAGAAACTTGTTAGTTTGATGTAGCCCACTTATTTATTTTTGCTTTTGTTGCTTGTGCTTTAAGTGTCATATCCAAAAAATCATTACCTAGACTAGTGTCAAAGAGCTTTTTCCGTGTGTTTTCTTCTAGAAGTTTTATGGTTTCAGGTCCTACATTTTTCTTCAATCTCCTTTGAGTTAATTTTTATGAGTGATGTAAAATGGGGGACTAGTTTCATTTTTTTGCATGTGAATATCCAGTTTCCCCAGCACTGTTTATTGAAGAGACTGTCTTTTTTCCATTGAGTATTCTTGGCTCCCTTGTCAAATATTAGTTGACTGTATATGCATGGGTTTATTTCTGGGTTCTCTATTCTGTTCCATTGGTCTGTGTGTCTGTTTTTATGCCAATACCATACATACTTTTTTTTTTATGACCTAAATCTTAAGCCACATTTAGGTTAAGAACTAGAAAGAAGAGAAGATATGAATATGATAAATGTTTTCTCTGACACCTTAAAATTAATATCTTTTTCTGTGATGACTTGGTCATTAGAGATAACATTTTTCTTTGAGCTTTCCATATTGTGCTAATGTGAACATTCCAGTAAAATGCTAAATCATTAAAAATATTTCCCAAGAACCAGAAATAAGTAATTTTTTTTCTCAAATGCCTAGATTATATTAGGCATTATGATATTTGGAATTTGTGGAGTTAGGACACTGCATGTAGTATCCTTGTCCTTCACAGTAAGCTAAATACCTTTACTTAATCATGCTTATACCTAGTTAATGAAGAAAATGGAAGCCTCTTGTAAAACTTTTTGTTACAAAGAAATTAAAACATAATCAAAGATACATAAAATAATATAGTAAACCCACATGTATGTGTCACCAGCTTCAATAGTCATCAGCTCATGACCAGTCTGGTTTCATCTATATCCTATCCATGTCCATTGTGTTATTTTGAAGGAAATCTCAAGTAGCATACCATTTATCAATTATTTCAGTTATCTCTAAAAGGTAAGGACTTAAAAAAAATCATAATACCATTTTTGCCCTAAAAAGTTCCTTAATATTATCAAATATTCTAATAGTTTCTTAAATGTCGTAATTCTGTCAGCAGGACCATCCATTGTGATTGGTATATCTTTTAATCTTTACGTTTTCTTTGTTATGTTTCCCTGACCCACCTCTCTCCCTTCCTTGCAATTTGTTGAAAAACAAAAACAAAAAACAGGTTCTACAGAGTTTCTGACTGTGGATTTTGCTGACTGCATCTCTGTGGTGCAGTTAATATGATCCTTTGGTCTCTGTATTTCTTGTGAATTGATAGTTGAAGCTAGAAGTGTGATCAAATTCAGGTTGGGTTTTTTGTTTTTGTTGTTTCGGCAAGAGTACTTAAAGGGGGTTTGGTTTTCTTTCTGTTGGAAGTATGTGGTACCTGTTTATTTCTCTTCGTGATGTTGCAGTTATAGGGCCTAGAGCCGTTAATTAGGAGTTGCAAAAGGTGATATCCTAATTTTATCATTTTTTCTTCATTTATTATTTGGAATAGAAAAATACTTCATATTCTTTATAGAAGTAAAGAAAAAGTTCTTCATATAGGCTAGAGTTTATGTGGTGATTGGTTTGTGTAGGAGAGGTAGGATATATGCTTACTTCTTTGCCTTCATTTACCACTTAAAATTTTTTTTTTAGAATCCCCTAGTGCTAGAGAGTGACTTTTTTATTTTTAAGACTGGAAACTTTTAAGGTCTTCGTCTATCCTTTCAATTCAGAATTTTTTCGGGATGTGTCTAGTATGTTGATTTCCTTCCACCCCCCGACCATCAATGCCTGGAACTTGAACCCCTTGTATCTTCTGTTTCATGCCTTTCTGCAATCATGGGATAGTTCCTGTTTGTTGAATTATTGCCTTTCCTCAGTCTCTTTCTCCCTCTCCACTTTAGCTGTTATCATTAACATTTGTTCTGAATCTGAATCTTTGCTCCACATTTATCTTATCTTACACACATGAGTTCTTCCTCTTTGTAGTTTTGCTCTGTGTTTCTAAATATTTCTACTTGCTTTTTCAGACCATTAATTTGGTTTCAACAATGTCCATCTCGTTCTTCAATTAAGCTATTGAGTTTTTTCTTAGTTTTTATATTTATAAGGCATATATTTAGCTCTAAGACTCTGCTTAAGTGTTCTTAATTATATATATTATAATTATGTATGTGTGTATATATTTGTTTGTTTGTTTGTTTGTTCAGGCTGTTGTGCATCTCCTTGGACAGTTTTGTTCCACTAGGAGCCACCTATTCTGGGTTTTCTGTTTGTTCTTCATTACTTTAGCCTACTGGATATATTGTTATTTTCCTCTGTCTAACTTACGCTTCTTTTTACCCTTGTGGCTCAAGTCCAACAGTGAATATATATCTTAAGTGGTAAATGTTGGGAGGTACATGAGTCTCAGCCTTCTGGGCCTTCTGTAAAGGAGTAGGAAGGACTCAGCTAAGTAAGTTGTCCATCTCCATTGTGACTTCTTAGAGGCTGGGAGACCAGTAGGAATTTCAGAATACACAGGCTGGTATTGCTCTTTTTCTTGGGGGCCTACCAGTTTCTACTAGTGAGGTTCTTTCCCAAGAACTGGGACATTCCTATCTTTGTCCTAGGGTTCTTTGCTCAGAGGAGGGCCTCCTTTCTCTTGGGGGTGGAGAAATTATGCCACCTCTTTTTATCTGGATCCTAAGACCTCAGCCCATCCTTCTGGCCCATTTGGATGCTGATGTTTAGCAACTGCTCAAGGAGAGGTAATTGGTATTTGGTTTGGATTTGGGAAGGGAAGACTGCAAGGATGCAAACTACCATTTTTCCTAACCTCCTTGGAAGTCTCTAATTAGACATTTTCAGAGTGTATGAGCATACTATAAAAATCTTTTAGATGAAGGATTGCAACAAATACCTGAAAAATAGTAAGTATTGAATTCCCAGATATCTGGTTAACCCTCTAATGCCTTCAAGTCTTTGCTCAAGCCTCACCTTCTCAGTATGCCTACCCAGACCACCCCATTTATATTATAATTTTCATGCCCTGTCTTCACACTCCTGTTCCCCTTACCCTGCTTTATTGTTTCCCTACCTTCCGTACTTTCCTACATACTAGATTATTTATTTATTTATTATGTTTACTTATTACTTACTTACTTATTATTATGTTAAATGATGTGCCTAGAGCATTTGACAACCCAGAATAGATAACTTTTTAACACTCTACTCCCCTAAATGATGACATTATTTTCATAAAATTTCCACAAATGAAACTATTCATTTATTATGTAGATAGTAAACTCCTTTATTTAGCTTCACTATTATAATCATAGCAGTAAAATAAATAATAAAAGGGAAATACACACTATAGTATAAGGCAGGAGAAAAGCACAACTCTTTAGCCAATTGTTTTTACATCTAGTTAACTTCTGAACTTTGATTCTTTGCTTAGAGGCTGATATTTTATGTAATTAATTACCCACAAACTAACAAGTGATTAAAAAACCTGAATTGCCAACGGTACAATTTAGGCAACTAATGATAAAATTACTGTTTTATTCTCTTTTTTGTTCTTTAGTTTGAAACAATAATTTTAAAATAATGTTAAAGGTACTGTTCAAGTTCAGTAAAATATTTTGAGTGTGAACTAAAATTTGCACTTAAAAACATTCCATCTCGTTGCTTGTGCTCTTGTTTCATTGTTTAAAATTTTAAACACAAATAGGGGCACCTGGGTGGCTCAGTCGTTAAGCGTCTGCCTTCGGCTCAGGTCGTGATCCCAGGGTCCTGGGATCGAGCCCCACATTGAGTCCCGCATCGGGCTCCCCGCTCCGCGGGAAGCCTGCTTCTCCCTCTCCCACTCCCCCTGCTTGTGTTCCCTCTCTCGCTGTGTCTCTCTCTGTCAAATAAATAAAAAAATAATAATAATAAAATAAAATAAAATAAAATTTTAAACAAATATAAATACCAACAAGTCCCATAAAATGACAGCATTGGAGTGACTCAAATCTGTTTGTCTTTACAATCCCTATGCTATCATGGTTTATTTTGAATCTAGTTTAAATGCAGAAGAATGTAGTACCGCAGGCTTGGAGTGAACTGCATCCTAAGAAAGGGTTGGAGACAAGAACTTTACATTAAGCAAACTTGAAGTATGTCAAATCTTTGTGGGCTATTCTTTTTTTTTTTTTTTTTAAGATTTTATTTATTCATTTATTTGAGAGAGTGAGAGAGAGAGAGAGAGAGAGCACACGAGAGGGGGGAGGGTCAGAGGGAGAAGCAGACTCCCTGCTGAGCAGGGAGCCTGATGCGGGACTCGATCCCGGGACTCCAGGATCACGACCTGAGCCGAAGGCAGTCGCTTAACCAACTGAGCCACCCAGGCGCCCTTTTGTGGGCTATTCTTGAAACAAATGTATGTGGTTAAGTATACATATATGTGGGCCAGTGTTATAATTGGGAATTTCCCAAATGAATGTTTAAAAAAAGTTTATTAAAGAATAAATAATAAAAATCTGATAATTTGAAGCTTACAATGTTTTATTCAAACTTACCAGTAACTGTAGCAGTTGTTTAGAATTAAGATCAACAAAAGACTTTTTCAGGGAGAGGTAGTTTATCAGTGACATTGGTTAGAATTGTGGGCACATGGTGGTAGTAAAAATCAGATTGCTTGTTAGTCTGTTTAACTATTGAATATAAATTCTCGACAAAGCATTCCCTTATTGCCTGAACCAGGGTTGACTGCTCTCAACATCCCACCCTTAGAGTGCCACTAGTTATATTTGTTTACTGTACTCTACACTCTTGCCCTACATCCTATCCCCCATTAGCTCCATGAGGGCAGCTAATATTTTGTTCAATTATGTATCCCATCTAAAAAAAATGCTTGGCATCTAGTAGGTGCTCAATAAATATTTGTTGAATGAACAAATGAATGAATGCAGCTCAAGGTCAGGGATATTCCTTTCTATGTTTTTTTCCTTTCCCAAATATTTATAAGAAAAATCACTATATAAGTGGGTACTTGGTTAATATTAACTGACTGAAATGCTTGATATGTGGTGTCTTTAATCTGTACAAGAGAATTTAGAATTTTGATTATTGCTGCTGTAACCAATTGCCACAAACTTAGTGGCTTAAGACAACTCAAACTTACTAGCTTATAGTTCTGGCAGTCAGAAGCCTGAAAGAGGTCTTAATAGGGCTAAAATCAAGGTGTCAGCAGGGCTGCATTCCTTCCGGAGTCTCTGGGGGAGAATGTTTGTTGCCTGTTCAGCCTCTAGAGGCTGCCTGAATTCCTTGCCTTGTACTACTGCCTTCTGTCTTCAAAGCAGTCAGATTTCCTTCTCTGGTTCTTCTGCCTCCCTCTTTCCCTTGTAAGAACCCTTGTGATTATATTGGGCTCACCTGGATAATCCAGGATACTCTCCCATCTCAAGATCCTTAACCTGAATTACCTCTGCAAAGTCCCCTTTGCCACGTAAGATACATCCACAGGTTCCAGGGTTTAGGACATGGAAATCTGTGAGGGACCATTATTCTGCCTACCTCAGCATCTTACCAATACTAAATGTTCCTATCCATATTTTGTTCTCTCCACATATTTATGTGACCTTAAATTTCTGTCAATTTTCAGTGTGCAGATCTTTCATTTTGTCATATTTATCCCTAAGTCTTTCATATTTTTGATGCTTTTATAAATTTTGATATTTTTAAAATTTCAAATTCTAATCATTCTTTACTAGTTTGTATAAATTTAGTTTTCATTTATTGCTCTTGTATCCTGCAACCTTTCTAAAATTCATTTATTCTAGGAAAATCAGTTGGATTTTCTACATAAATGATCATGTTGTCTGAATTAAGATGGTTTTACTTCTTGGGC
>NC_138377.1:100340994-100369968 GCF_054177405.1 Leptonychotes weddellii
GACAATGGACTCTGAAAAACAAACTGAGGGTTCTAGAGGGGAGGGGGGTGGGAGGATGGGTTAGCCTGGTGGTGGGTATTGAGGAGGGCACATTCTGCATGGAGCACTGGGTGTTATGCACAAACAATGAATCATGGAACACTTCATCTAGAACTAATGATGTAATGTATGGGGATTAACATAAGAATAAAAAAAAATTCACACACACACACACACACAAAAAAGATGGTTTTACTTCTTTCTTTCTTTTATTTCTTTTTCTTGCCTGATTACAATGGTTAGAACCTCCAGGATAATGTTGATAGGAGTGGTGAGAGCTAACATTGTTGTCTTGTTCTTTATCTTAGAGAGAAAGCTTTCAGTCTTTCCTGCTAACCATAGGTTTTTTATAGATGCCCTTCATCAGCTCGAGGAAGTTCCTTCTATTCCTGGTTTGCTGAGTTTATAAATCAGCAATGGATGTTGGTTTTTGTCAAATGCTTTTTCTATATTTTCTCATTATTGAGGTGATTATATGGTTTTCTTTTTTAGAATATTAACATGGTGGATTATATTCAGTTCAGAATACTTCCTAATTTCTCTTTTAATTTCTTATTTACCCATGGGTTATTTAGAAGTGTATTACTTCATTTCAAAATACTTGGGGATTTTTTTTCAGAGATCTGTCTGTTACTGATTTCTAATTTAATTTTAATTTTAAGAGAACATACTTAAACATTTACTAAGACTTGTTTTATGTCTCAGAATTTTGTCTATCTTGGTAAATGCTCTGTATATACTTGAGAAGAATGTGTATTTTGCTGGTATTGGGTGAAGTGTTCTATAAATGTCAATGAGGTTATGTTGGTTGATACTGTTGTTCAAATCTATACATTTACTGATTTTCCATGTACTTGCTCTATCAATTATTGAGAGAGGGGTATTGACATCTCTGACTATAATTGTGGATTTGTCTATTTCCTCCTACAGTTCTATCAATTATTGCTTCATGTATTTTTAAGCTCTATCTTTGAGGACAGAAATGTTTAGGATAATTATGTCTCTTGATTAACCTACCCCTTTATCACTATGAAATGACCTTCTTTATACCTTTTGATACTCTTGCATAATGTTCATATAGATACTACAACATTTTTTTGACTAGTATTCGCATGGTATATATTTTTCCCAGTCTTTTGTTTTTAACCTGTTCATATTTTTATATTTAAAATGCATTTCTTATAGGCAGCATATAGTCAGTTGCACCTTATCTTTTTGTCCTATTGTCAGATTGCCTTTTATTGGGGGTATTTAAGCCATTTACACTTAATGCAATCATTGATAGCGTTGGGCATAAAGTCTATAATTTTACTATTTGTTTTGTATTTGTCCCATCTGTTCTTTGTTCCCTATTTATTCTTATTCTGCCTTTCAGAGTAAGTGAGTATTGTTTATAATTCCATTTATCAATTACCTTTTAAAGAAGATAGGTAAACAGATAACAAGTAAATATAAAGTAACAAAAGTGGAAAGAACTACGGAGGAAAGCAAACCTGGAAAAAGGAATAGGAGCAATCTGGTTTGGGTAATCAGAGGGACTGGTGGCAGGTTTTAGTAGGATGGTCAGGAAGGTGTTACCTGAAAAGATGACATTTAAGCAAAGACCTGAAGAAAATGAGGAGTGAGTCATGTGAATCTAAGAGAAGAGAGTTTCAGATAAAACAGGATTAATAAAAGCCCTGAGGTTTGTCATGAATTTGCCTCGTGGGTTCAAGGAGCAGCAAGGAGGCCATGTGGATGGAGCAGAGTACACAAGGGGGTAATGAGAGCAGAGGGGCAACGGAGGCTGAGTTGTGGAGTGCTTTGCATGAGTTTCTGAATGAGATGCTGGGCTTTGAGCTGCAGGGCTTTGAGCTGGAAATGACATGATCTAACTTAGGTTTAAAAGATCACTCTAGGAGCGCCTGGGTGGCTCAGTCGTTAGGCGTCTGCCTTCAGCTTGGGTCATGATCCCAGAGTCCTGGGATCGAGCCCCACATCGGGCTCCCTGCTTGGCGGGGAGCCTGCTTCTCCCCTCCCTCGCTCCCCCTGCTTGTGTTCCTGCTCTCGCTATCTCTCTCTCTGTCAAATAAATAAATAAAATCTTAAAAAAAAAAAAAATCACTCTAGCTACTATATTGAGAATAAACTGTGTGGGGAGGGGAGCAAGAACACAAAGGGAAAGCCAGTGAGGAGGTTATCATGATAATCCAAGCAGAGATGATAACTTAGATCATACCTGTGAGAAATGGTTAGATTCTGAGTATTTTGAAGGTAGACATGAAGGATGTGCTAATGGATTGGATATGGGTATGAGGAAAGGAGAGGGTTCAATGATTCCACAGCTGGCCTAAGGAAATGGAAAGACAGAAGTATATTCTCTGATGTGGAAACTGTGGGAGTCAAATGCCTACAACAGCCTGGCATATGGTGGGTGCTTTGTATTGGGAAAGGCAGGCTTGTTCATGCAGTCTTTCAGCCCCTTTTGGCCACAACCGTGAGAATGGGCCTGAAGCCCAGAACACTTCCTTTACCTAGAGATAGAGTCCTCAGAGCCTGTGCTCCTTTGTTCTGCTTATGTATCATACGGCACCTGGCCAGCCCCACTGCTGTGTCTGTCCCATTGGGGGAGGGAATGGGGTCCTTCTGCTGCAGCACAAGAGTGGGGAGCACAGGCCAGCTGCTCTGTGTGGCTGCCAAGAGGGACCTGCTCTCTCCCATGCAGGGGCAACTGACCACTACTGATGCCAATCTTACTCTCTTTCTTCCCTATGTGAGTAAAGTGCTGTTCATTCAGTGCTTGACTGTGTTGTGTTTTCCACAGTGACTCCAGTACCAAGATGCAGTGGGCAGAAATGTTTGGATTTCTACTCCTAGTGATAGGCAACAGATGTCACTTGCTCGAGACTTTGTAAATAGTGAAGGAATAAATGAATGAATGGGAACGTTTGGACTTCAAGTTAGAGGCTGTTAATTTTGAAATGACTATTGGGCCTTTAAGTGGAAATCATGAGTGGGCAATTAGATGTAGCAGTTTGGAGACTTTGGAGAGCAGAGGAGAAGTCTGCTGGGATTCTCATGGAAGTCATTAGTTACCACTTGAAAAAAATTATAAGATAATTTGGAAAGAATTGGTGTCTCCATAATGAGTGTTTCTAGCCAACAAAAGACATATATAAAAATGTTCATAACAACATTATTTGTGGTCGACCTAAACTGGACAACATTATTCATCAACAAAAGAATGAAATAGTAAATTGTGGTGTCGTCGTAGAACGGTATTCTATAGTACTGAAAACCAATGAACTTAGGTATGTGCAACAACACTGATGAAGCCAGACAGAAAATAATTCTTTCTATATGATTCCATTCATACAAATAAAGCTAAACTATGGTGTTAGAAGTCAGGCTACCTTAGGGGGAGGAGAGAGCAAGTAGTGACTGGGAGATAGCACTAGGGTACCTTCTGGAAGGCTGGCAGGGTTTTCTCTTACTTCACCTGGGTGGTGATTATTATGCGTTTGTTTTATCATCGTTCATTGAATTGTACATTTAAGTGTTGGATACTTTTTGGGATATTTTTGGGATATATAGTACATTCCTAAAAAAATAAACTGTCATGTTAACATATTGCCTCTCAAAGAATTTGTTGACCAGGCTCTAGTTTTGAAAGCTGTGTTTGACTCCTAGCTATCCTTGTGATTTTAAGTGGTCATGAAGCATTCAAGATAATCCCTTTAAACTGTGGCAGGAAGAATAGCATACAAATAACTGAGTTCCTAATGCTGGAAAAGAGGTGGAGTAATAACCACTGAAGTGCAGAGTTTAGCATACCTTTCTTGACACCTAAAATACCATTTTTTTTTTTTTTTAAGGTTGGAATTTAAAGTGAATTAGAGAAAACTCAGTAGGAAATCTTAAGTTTAAATATAGCATTAAAGCTGTAAACTCCACATATGAAACTATGAAAACATCATTTATCAAATGAATGTAGTGACCTTATAAAGATATACTTGAGGGGCGCCTGGGTGGCTCAGTTGGTTGAGCAACTGCCTTCAGCTCAGGTCATGATCCTGGAGTCCTGGGATCGAGCCCCACATTGGGCTCCCGGCTCAGCGGGGAGCCTGCTTCTCCCTCTGACCCTCCCTTCTCTCATGCTCTCTCTCTCCCTCTCTCATTCTGTCCCTCAAATAAAAAAAAAAAAGATATACTTGAGTTAGGTATGTATTCATTGTTTTGAGCTTTGAGCATTGAGGTGAATCCATAATTTCATTTTATTGTTTATACAAGGATGTTTACATTTCAGTATATTAAAGCCACCTATATATACAGGGTGGTCACTTAAGACCCAGATCCTACTCTTCTATATCTATCAATCATGTGCTCTTTGATATTTTGATTTCATTGCCTCAACTCCCCTCTGAAACTATAGGCCAAATCTAACAAGATAAAATATAATGAGAATAAATGCAAGGTCTTACATTTAGGTCCAGATAAAGAATGTGAAAGTATGATTTACCAACATAAGTGATGAAGTTTCAGGAGGTTTTACTGATATCAGATCATTCTTCAAATGAGACTAGCCCCTCAGAGGTTAATGTGATTGTAGGCTATACTATAAGTAATGGGAGATAGACCACATCCAGCACATTATGGTCAGTTTGGGGCACCATATTTTAAGAGTGACATTGACAAATTAAAGCTCATCCAAAGGAAAGCATCAGGCTTTGAGATGTTGTAAAAATGAATTTATATGACTAAAGAAACTAGGACTCTGAAGTCTCACAGCAACCATGTAAGGCATTATCCCCATTTTACAGAAAGGAAACTGAGGCTCAAAGATAATTAATGACTTATTAAAATGTTACTGAAAAGTGGTTAGCTCAGGGTCCACATCTCTTTATTTTTAAACTAGTATTCTTTTCATTTCAGAATATTTGTTTTAGTAATATACTAAGTGAATGATTACAGATTAAATGGAAGGAAAGGGAACATTCTGAGCAGGAAGATCAGTGTGAGAAGATATTATACATTTACTAGTATTACAGAAATGTATTGTCTTATCCACATTTCTCTTTCTTCTTTTTCAAGGTTTTTGACTCTAGTGAAGAATCTGGGTATCTTGTTCTCACCATCGTTATATCAGGTCATTTCTTCATTTCCCAAGGACAGACACTGCTGGTAGGTTTTTATGCCTATAGTTTAATATGCAAATGTATTTCTTTATCTTTGTAGCTTTACGTTAATTTTTGTACCCTCAAGCTTCTTCAGGGTCACAGAAATTCATCAGGTTCAACAAATTAAGCATTGATCGAATGTTCTGTGGCAGTGGGAAATACAAAAATATACTGAATATTGCCTGGCTGAAAGGGGTTTATGGTTCTGTTTTGGGAGTCCAAGTGGATCAAAGGATTGAGATTAACCAGTATTATAAAGGATTCTTAACTGGGGGAAATTGGGTTGAGACAGGCTAAATTTATAGAGAAATGTGTGGAGGGTTTTTCAGAGAGGGTAAAGAACATAAGCAGAGGGACAGATTTGAGGAAGTACCTAGAAGAAAACTTGAAGCATGCTATTAACTTACATAGCCCTCTATAAAACTAATTTTTAAAGGTGCATTTGTTCTTTATTATGAACATGTACACACACATATTGTAGGAAATTTTTGAAATGAAGAAGTAAATAAAGGAGAAAATAACAGTCATTTTGCTTGAAAGTTTAGGTTTGAATTGGTATTTAGAAACAAAATGAAAAAACAAGACAACTTCCAGTCAAAGAATTATAAAAGAAAGAAATGGGAGGGAAGAGTATTACATCATTTACCTGTGAATAATATCTATATAGACATAATAAATTCAACATAGGCATAATTTATTCACTTAACAGATATTTATTGAGCAATTACTATGTGCTAGGCATTGTTCTAGATGCTAGGGATGTAGCAGTAAACAGCAAAGACATAAATCCTTATCATTGCGGAATGTCATCATTCTGGTGGGGAAAAACATGAACAAATACGCCAAATATATTTAAAAGATATGAATTTTTGGTGAATCCCTTACACATTCTATTAGGATGGCAGCATCCCATAGTTGTACATTGCGATGATTCATTTCTCCACTTATATGGATTATAGCCCTATCCTTGAATGTGGAGTGACTTGCAAGGTCCTCTTTGTGTTCCTTGTGATTTTTAAAACTACAGCAATGGTTGTATCATTTTTGCTTTATTTGCCACTGTTAGGGCTTGTATTAGTTGCAGAAGATAAGATGTCTTCTTCAGCGTCAAATGAAGAATATTCCAGATGGTGGCCTGGGGGGATGCCTAGGCCACAGCTAGTTCTCCTCTGTTAATATTGTGAGTCTTTGCTGAATGATGACATTAAGGCAATTTGGCTTCCTTAGACATAGGGGGCCACCCTGTGTTTTGTCTGCTCCATCTGTTTGTACTAATGGTAAATGTTGTTACAAACTAATAGAGGTTTCTTTGTATCATATGTGAAATGATTTTTGCAATGCAGTTACAAAACTAAATTTATCAAATTCCAAAGACCCACTACTGAGAAATACAATGGTAACTCTGCAGTTTGTTGCGTATTGCATGTACATATATACCTTATATATTGGATAATACATTTGTAAAAAAATTCTAAGTAGGGTCCACACCCAATATGAGGCTTAAACTCATGAGCCGGAAATCAAGAGTCCTGTGCTGTACTGACTGAGCCAGCAAGGCGCCCCTATTGGATGATACTTTTTAAAAATCTTTATTAAATGCTTTTTAAAACTCGGTTTTATTGAGGTATAATTTACATAAAATCATTAATTTTCAGTGTTCAATTTGATGTGTTCTTGTTTTTGAGAGAGAGAGTGCACACATGCACTCAAGCAGGGAGGGGGAGGGGCACAGGGAGAGAGAGAATCTTAAGCAGGCTCCACGACCAACGTGGAGTCTGATGCAGGGCTCAGTCTCACAATCCTGAGGTCATGACCTGAGCCAGAATCAAGAGTTGGACGCTTAACCAGCTGAGCTACCCAGGTGCCCCTGATGTGTTTTGATAAATGAATATAGTCATGTAACCATCTCTACGATGATGATGTAGAACATTCCAATTAACCCCAGAAGTTTCCTTGAACCCCTTTGTAGTCAGTCCCTCCTGCCTACCCTCGGATCTGCTTTCTCTTGCCATTGTTTTCCTTTTCTAAAATTTCATACGAATGAAATCCTATAATATGTAGTCTTTTGTGTTTGGCTTTTCCACTTAGCATAATGCTTTTGACTTCATCCATATTACTCATTCCTTTTCATTACTGAATAGTATTTACTTGTCTATGTAAACCACATTAGCTTATCCATTCACCTTTTGATAGACATTTGGGTTATTTCCATTTTTTTGGTTACTGTGAATGATGCTGGTATAATAACCATTTGTATACAGGCCTTCGTATGAACGTATGTTTTCATTTTTCTTTGATAAATTCCCAAGAGAGGAACTGTCACTGGGTCATATGGTACATCTGTGTTTATAAGAAACTACACAGCTGGTTTTCAAAGTGGCATTCCCACAAACAGTGTATGGAGGGTCCAGTTGTTTCATGTCCTTACCAACACTTGGTTTTGTCAGTCTTCTTAAGTTTAACTATTCTAATGGGTGTCTAGGGGCATCTCACGGTGGTTTTAATTTGCATTCCCATAGTGACTAGTGACATTGAACAACTTTTTGTGTGTTGACAGATACCTTGGAGATACTGCAGGTTAATTACTAAACCATATAATAAAATGAGTATCACAACGTAGTGAATCGAATGCATGTTTTGGTTCCCAGTGTATATATGTTAGGTTTACACTACACTGTAGTCTATCAAGTGTGCCATAGCGTTATGTTTAAAAAAAACGGAAGACAACATTCATTAATTAACATACCTTAATTAAGAAATACCCTATGGCTGGGGCGCCGGGGTGGCTCAGTCGGTTAAGCATCTGCCTTCGGCTCAGGTCATGATCCCAGGGTCCTGGGATCGAGCCCCATGTCGGGCTCCCTGCTCGGCAGGAAGCCTGCTTCTCCCTCTCCTACTCCCTCTGCTTGTGTTCCCTCTCTTGCTGTCTCTCTCTCTCTGTCAAATAAATAAATAAAATCTTAAAAAAAAAAAAAAGAAATATTCTATGGCTAAAAAATGCTAACCACCATCTGAGTTTTCAGTGAGTCATATTCTTTTTGCGGGTGGTGGGTCTTGCCTCAGTGATGCTGGCTGCTGACAGATCTGGGTGGTAATTGCTGAAGCTTGGGGTGGCTGTGGCAATTTCTTAAAATAAGACAGCAGTGAACTTCCGTTGCATTGATGGACTCTTCCTTTTACCAACAACTTCTCTGCAGCATGTGATGCCGTTTGATAGCATTTTCTCCACAGTAGGACTCCTTTCAGAATTGGAGCCGATCTTCTCAAACCCTGCTGCTGCTCTATCAACTAAGCTTATGTCATATTCTAAATCCCTTGTTATCATTTCAACAGTCTGCACAGCATCTTCACCAGGAGCAGTTTCCATCTCAAGAAACCACCTTCTTTGCTCACCCATAAGAAGCAAATCCTTATCTGTCAAAGTTTTTTCGTGAGATTGCTGCAATTCAGTCCCATCTTCAGGCTCCACTTCTAGTTCTCTTGCTATTTCTACCACATCTTGCAGTTACTTCCTTCAATCAAGTCTGGAACCCCTCAAAGTCCTCCATGAGGGTTGGACCACTTCTTCCAAACTCCTATTAATGTTGGTATTTTGACCATGAATCAGAAATGTTCTTAATGGCATCTAGAATGGTGAATCCTTTCTAGAAAGCTTTCAATTTACTTTGCTCAGATCTATCAGAGGAATCTCTGTCTAAGGCAGCTATGGCTTTATGAAATGTATTTTCTTAAACAAGACTTGAAACTCAAAATGATTCCTTGATCTATGGGCTACAGAATGGCTGTTGTGCTGGCAGGCATGAAGACAACATTCATCTCATTGTACTTATCCATCAGAGCTCTTAAGTGACCAGGTGCATTGTCAATGAGCAGTAATATTCTAAAAGAAGTATTTTTTTTCTGAGTAGTTGGTCTCAACAGTGGGTTTAAAATATTCAGTAAACCATGTTGTAAAAAGATGCGCTGTCATCCAGACTTTGTTGTTCCATTTATAGAACCAGGCAAAGTAGCTTTACCATAATTCTGAAGGGCCCTAGGATTTTTGGAATGCTAAATGAGCATTGACTTCAACTTCAAGTCACCAGCTGCATTAGCCCTTAATAGGAGAGCCAGCCTGTCCTTTGAAGCTTTGAGGCCAGGCATTGACTTCTCCTCTTTAGCTATGAAAGTCTGACATGGCATCTTCTCCTAATAGAAGGCTGTTTCATCTACATTGAAAATCTGTTGTTTAGTGTAGCCACCTTCATTATTATCTGCTTCATTATTATCTATTATAACTTGCTGCTTCACCTTGCACTTTTATGTCACGGAGACGGCTTCTTCCCTTACGCCTCCTGAACCAACCTGTGCTGGCTTCAGACTTTTCTTCTGTGGCTTCCTCACCTCTCTCAGCCTTCACAGAATTAAAGAGAGTTAGGGCCTTGCTCTGGATTAGGCTTTGGCTTAAGGGAATGTTGTGTCTGGTTTGATCTTCTATCCAGGCTGCTAAAACTTTCTCCATATCAGCAAGAAGACTGTTTTGCTTTTGAATCATTCATGTGTTCACTGGAGTAGGAGTAGCACTGTTAATTTCTTTCAAGAACTTTTCCTTTGCATTCACAACCTGGCTGACTTGTTTGGTGCAAGAGGCCCAGCTTTCAGCCTATCCCCGCTTTCAACATGCCTTCCTCACTAAACTTAATCAATTCTAGCTTTTGATTCAAAGTGAGAGACATGTAACTCTTTCTTTCATGTGAACACTTAGAGGCCATTTCTTTTTTTTTAAGATTTTATTTATTTATTTGTCAGAGAGAGCGTGCACACACAAGCAGGGGGAGGAGCATGGCAGGGGAAGAAGCAGGCTCCCGACTGAGCAAGGAGCTCTATGTGGGACTCAGTCCCAGGACCCTGGGATCGTAACCTGAGCTGAAGGCAGAGGCTTAACCGACGGAGCCACCCAGGCGCCCCTAGAGGCCATTTCATTGTGGCCATTTCATACTTGGCCTAATTTCAATATTGTTGTATCTCAGGGAATAGGGAGGCCCAAGGAGAGGGAGAGAGTTGGGGGAACGGCTGGTCAGCAGAGCAGTCAGACCACACACAACATTTATTAGTTTGCTGTCTTAGATGGGTGTGGCTCATGACTCCCCCAAACAATTACAGTAGTAATATCAAAGATGACTGATCACAGATCACCCTAACAAATTCAGTAATAATGAAATAATTTGAAATATGTGAGAATTACCAAAATGTGACAAAAGGCATGAAGTGAGCAAATGCTGTTGAAAAAATGGCACCAATAGATTTGCTTTGCACAGGCTTGCCACAAATCTGTTTGTAAAGGCACAGTATATGAGAAGCACAAAAGCTAAGGATTGCACAAAGTGCGATAAAATGACATATTCTTGTGTTTTCCTGTATTTGCTGTTTTTATGTCTTACTAGTGTAGCGCCTGTTTATATCTTTTAATCATTTTTAATTGGAGTTGTCTTTTTTTTTTTTTTTTAAAGATTTTATTTATTTATTTGAGACAGAGAGAATGAGAGGGAGGAGGATCAGAGGGAGAAGCAGACTCCCTGCAGAGCAGGGAGCCCGATGCGGGACTCGATCCCGGGACTCCAGGATCATGACCTGAGCCGAAGGCAGTTGCTTAACCAACTGAGCCACCCAGGCGCCCCTGGAGTTGTCTTTTTATATTTGAATTATAAAAGTTCTTCTAATTACAACTCTTTTATCAGAAATATGTTGTGCAACTATATCTCTCAGTCTGTGGCTTATCTTTTGGTTTCTTATCAGTCTTTTGAAGAGCAGAAGCCTAAAATTTTGATGAAGTCCCTTTTTTTCTTTATGGTTCATGCTTTTTTATGCTGTTTTAGAAATTTTTGTCAACTGCAAGATTGCAATAATATTTTTTCTGTTTTCTTCTGGAAATTTTGAAGTTTTAACTCTTACATTTAGGCCTATGGTCCATTATGAATTTTTAGTATTATTTAATAACACTAATACTATTTTGTATAGAGCCCCTTCTTCCCCTCAATTAAGGCAATGTGATATTGAGAAAAATTACTATATTATGAAATATGATCATGGATCTTAGGGAATCTACTTCTGGAACCATTGAGTTAATTTTTAATGTGTGGTAAGAGTTAAGGGTCTGGGGTAATTTTTTTGCAGATAGAATGTTCCAGCACCATTTGTTGAAAAGGCTAGCCTTTTCTCATTGAATTACCTTGGTACCTTTATGAAAATCAATTTGGTATATATGTGTGGGTGTATTTCTGGACTCTCTTTTCTGTTCTTATTGACCTATATGTCTGTCCTTACTCCAGGAAGAGACTGTCTTGATTACTTCAGCTTTGTTGTAATTTTTGAAGCAGGTAGTATAATTCCTCCAAATTTGTTCTTCTTCAAAGTTGTTCTGGCTGTTTTAGGTTATTTGCATTTCCATATAAATTTTAGAATCAGCTTTCCTACCCCAAAAAAACCCTGCTGGGGTTTTGACTGTGATTACTTTGAATCTGTGAATCATTTGGGGGGAAATTGACATCTTAATGTTGAGTCTTCTGACCTGTGAACATGTTATAATTATTTATATCCATCATTCCATTTGCTTACATACTTTTCCTCAGCAGTGTTTTGAAGTTTTCACAATAGATCTTGCACATATTTAACTAAATTTATCCACAAATACTTCATAGTTCTTACGTTATTGTAAATAGAATTTTATAAATCTCAATGTCTAATAGTTTGTTGCTAGTGTGTAGAAACACAACTGACTTTCTTTTCACATTGACCTTGTATTCTGTGATATTGCTACACTCATTAGTTCTATAGTTTTTATAGAATATTCCATATAGATGATCTGTTGTCTATGAATACAGTTTTACATTCTTTTCCATCTGTCTTCTCTCCCCTGCCTCCCTTCCTTCTTTTCCCCCAGATGACACTCACTAGGACATCCTTTACAATGTTGAATAGAAATGGTGAGAGTTGATATCCTTGCCTGATCCTGATCTTAGGAAAAAGCAGTCTATTCACCAATAAGTATAATGTTAGCACTGAGGTTTTTGTAGATACCCTTTACAAGACTGAGGAAGTTCCCTTCTGTTCTAGTTTGCTGAGAATTTTAATCATGAATAAGAGTTGAATTTTGTTGAATGCTTTTTCTGTATCTATTGAGATGAATTTCCTTTTTTTTTGTTTTAGTCCTGTTGATGTAATACATTTTTTAAAGATCTTATTGAATCTACCTTTATTGCAGGAGTATTTGATTTTTAAAATAATGTACATGTGATTAAACGTGATTAAAAATAATAATGCATTAAAAAATGTACCCCCTAAATTAAAGAACAGTTTTTGTCAGTTCATACAATTTATTCACAGTATTTTCTGGGTTCCACAAGAACCAACGTATAGAAGAGCAAACACATTTGGAATTATAACACATTTTAATTGCAATTTTATATTGGTATTACATTTACACACCCTCCCCCCTCATGCAAATCTGGGTTGTGATATATTTTTAGAATTTTTCCCATAAAAGGTAGGGACATGACAGCTATGGAAAGTTTTAGCCACTTCCGTTTTAGTAAGAGAATCCAGTTGTTGGCATGGATTAAAATGTGCTATATTTGTACTATCAAATCTTTGTGGACGCTGCACAAACCCCTAAAAAAGTCATTTATTTCAGAGAAACTGATGGCTAGGGCCCAGTAACAGTTCCCTCTGTGATCTGTTTTTGTAGAAATCCAAACAGGTCAACAAGGCTTTGGGCTTTTTCCTTGGACCTGGCAGCTATTTAAACATAATTTCTCTTAAACTTCATATTTCTCTGATTGTCACCTCCTATTGAGGCCCATGGGAACTTAATGTTTCAGATTATAAACTTAGCTAGGTGTCCAGTAATACCATGGGTTTCCACTGTGCTTGTTCAGTTAGCAGCTGTACTCATGTGATGATGTCATTGCCGGAGGGCTCCATGCATACCCACCACTGGGCCATTCTCTTGTGATTTCTTGTGGAGGGTTAGTATGGCAAGAAGGCGGGGAGACCTTTGCTCCATCCTCAGTTTACCTTGGACTTGAGTTCAACTGGTTTCCCCTTTCTGGTCTTGGCATTTTGGGCTTTTAAAATTTGTTTTTAATTGTGGTAAAATACACATAACATAAAACTTACCATTTTAATTATTTTTAAGTGTACAGTCCACTGGTATTAAGTACATTCACATTATGTGCAGCCATCACCATCACCCATCTCCAGAAGCCTTTTCATCTTGCAAAACTGAAACTCTATACCCATTAAATAGTGGCTCCCCATTTCCAGCCCAGCACCTGGCAACAACCATACTACTTTCTAACTCTATGAATGTAACTACTCTAGGCACCGCATACAAGTGGAATCATATAGTATTTGTATCTTATTGGATCCTATAATAATTCTATCTTAATTTTTTGAGGAACTGCGGTACTTTTTTCTGCAGTGGATACACTATTTTACACTCCCACTAACACTGCACAAGGGTTCCAATTTCTCCACTAATGTTTGTTATTTTGATGTTGTTTCTTTAGTTAAGGTATCACTGATACAACATTATATTAGTTTCAGGTGTATAGCATAATGCTAAATGATCACCACAACCGTCTACTTAATATGTCACCTTATGTATATGTTGCAAAAAAATATTTTTTCTTGTGATGAGAACTTACAAGATTTACTCTCTTAGCAACTATCAAATATGCAATATAGTATTATTAACTGTAGTCACCATGGTATACATTACATCTCCATGACTTATTTATTTTACAACTAGAATTTTGTACCTTTTACCCCCTTCACTTATCCCTCCCTACCCACCCCCCCCCACCGCTGCCACCCCCAACAGTATCTACTTCTGGCAACCACCAGTCTGTTCTCTGTATCAAGTGAGCTTGTTTTTTTGGTTTTTGGTTTTTGTTCTTAGATTCCACATATAAGTGAGGTCACATGGTATTTGTCTTTCTCTGTCAGACTTATTTCACTTAGCATAATGTCCTCTAGGTACATCCGTGTTATTGCAAATGACAGGATTCTTTTTTATGGCTGAATAATAGCCCATTGTTTGCATGTGTGTGTGTGCGTGTGAGAGAGAGAGAGAGAGAGAGAGAGAGACATTTTCTTCATCCATTCATCCACTGAATGGACATTTAGGGTGTTTCCATATGTTGGCTATGTAAATAATGATGCAGTAAACATGGGGTGCATATATCTTTTCATTTTCTTCAGATAAAATAGCCAGAGTAGAATTGCTGGATCATATGGTAGTTCTAGTTTTAATTTTTTGAGGAAACTCCACAGTGTTTTCCATAGAGACTATGTCAGTTTACATTCCCACCAACAGTGCACAAAAATTCCCTTTTCTTCATATTGTTGCCAACACTTGTAATTTCTTGTCTTTTTGATAATCACCATTTTAACAGGTGTAAGGTGATATTTCACTGTGGTTTTCATTTGCATGGTATATGATCCTTCTAATGTGTTGTTGAACTTGATTTGCTAATATTTTGCTGAGGATTTTTGCATATATTTTTATCATAAATGTGTTATTAGCTGATAATTTTCTTTTCTTGTGGCATCCTTGTCTGATTTTGGTATCAGGGTAATGCTGGCCTCATAAAATGAGTTTAGAAGCATTCCCTCTCTTTCTGTTTTTTTTTTTTTAAGAGTTTGAGAAGGATTGGTAGTAATTCTTCTTTGAATGTTTGGTAGAATTCACCAGTGAAGCTGACTGCTCCTGGACTTTCCTGTTTGGGGAGGTTTTGATTATTGATTCAGTCTCTTTACTAGTAGTTCATCTGTTCAGATTTTCTCTTTCTTCATGATTCAGTCTTGGTAGGTTGTATGTTTCTAAGAATTATCCATTTCTTCTAGGTTGTCAAATTTGGTGGCATATTATTGTTCATAGTAGGCTCGTGATTCTTTGTATTTCTCTGATATCAGTCATAAAGTCTCCTCTTTTATTTCTGATTTTATTTATTTGAGTCCTCTCTTTTTTCTTGGTGAGTCTAGCTGAGTGTTTGTCAATTTTGTATATCTTTTCAAAGAACCAGCTCTTAGTTTCATGATCTTTTCTGTTATTTTACCCTCTATTTCTTATGTTTTTTTTTTAATAGTAGCCATCATAATGGTTGTGAGGTTGTATCTCACTGTGGTTTGATTTGCATTCACTAATTATTAGGGATGTTGAACATCTTTTCATGTGCTTTTTGGCAATTTGTATATCTTCATAGAGAAATACCTGTTCAAGTCTGCATATTTTCTGATCGGGTTTTCTTATTGTTGTTGAGTTGTAGGATTGAGAGCTTGTTGTTGTTGTTATTGAAGTATAATATCTCTCCACACATTTAATACGCGCACACACACACACTCTCTCTCTCTCTCTCTCTCTCTCACACACACACACACACACACACAGAGCAGCTGATAAATGCAGCTTCTTTTTTACTAGGTCGCATGTGATTTCCTTTTTCTCCCTTGTTTCTTCTTTCAGCGTGAGTAAGTATAGGCTGATATAGACTGAGCACTGTTGAGCCCTTTTTAGAGTGGGGACATGGAAGAATGGCTTCTGTAGGGCACAGTGTTCTGCACCTTGCTGTACCCTCACCCAGTCACCATTAAGTGTTTAAGATTGCTCCTGCCTCTGCTCAGCCCTACTTGGCTCCTCCCCTCCTGGTGCTGGAGCTCCTGATCAGAGTGCATTTATAATCCTTCACTGAGACATCGTCTGTTTTCTCTTTCTCAAACCCTTTTTTTAAAAGTATAGAATTCATAACTCCTTTTGAGATACTATCTCTAAAGTTAAAAACATATTCTATATATAATTGTAAATGTATAAAAATCCACCTTTTATCAGCATCTCCCTTCTCAAGCTAGATGTTGCAGAAACCAAAATGCTAAAGATAGCCAAATGGGGGAAATTATTTCCTAAGACTTTAGCCTCTCCTTTTTATCTCACTTGGTTCTGATCCAGCACGAGTGTCTTCACCTAAATAAAACTATGTCTGAAACACAGGAGCTAAGTGGTTTTGAGACCATTTTAATTCTATCTTCTTGGGAAACATGGGTCATCCTGGAAATGATGGAGTTCGTTTTGTTTTGTTTTCCTTTTAACTTTTCATGCCCAGACCAAATATTCTTCAAAAAGAAATAGTCTTACTGTTTACCAGTGGAAATATTATATGCCTATTTAAGTGAATTCTGGAAACTTCAAACACTTCACTTTAACCCATTTAGTTTAAAAAATATTTGTTCAAATCACAGTCTCAGCTTAAGAATCATCTGAGAGGAAAGACTTAGCACAGAGTTTTAAAATCAAGTTATTCACACAGTTAAATTCTTTAAATTAGAACCAGCCTTTTCTTTGGCCACCTTTTCAAGAAGGGTCAAGAAAGACAGAGCTCTTCATAACTTTATTATCACCCCTTCCCACATTTAAAACCATTGGATCAATTATATCACTTTTTTGGTCTTTTTGCTCTCCTCCAGAGAGAATTGGGTTAGCAAGAGTTAAGGCATTTCGCTGCTCTATTTTTATACTTTCCCACATCTAAATGAACTTCAGCGCCTATGCAGTACTGGCCTGAAAAGTTGCTGAGTACCCATCTAAGAGGCATGTGAAGGGCGTCCTCCACCATACCTCCCCTGTCTCCCTGTGCTGCCTTTGGGAACCTCTGACCATCCCCACCTTCATTAGTGAGACATCCGTGACTTACACATTGGACTCTCTTGCCTTTCCTCTCTTAAAGTATCCATTGAGCTCAACTTGTCAGTAAGTAAGAGAACAGTCTGTGAACTCCACTCTTAGGACTACTCCAGAAAAAACAACTCACACAGCTGCTGCAATTTCTGTCATCTCCTCCCAGACTTCCTCAGGCCCCATTCCCTTACTTACCTTCCCAACACTCCTTCCAGTTCCAGCTCGTTTAACAAGGGTGGTGGTGTGTCTGTGCCAGTCTCACTTCTGATGCCAACGGATGCATTTCAGGTGGGTGGAACGAGAAGGCATACTCATACACAGTGGAGTTATAGTTCCTTGCTTAATTGGCAACAGGAATAGAATCTTACTAGGAGTGAGGTGATCACACATGACTGCAGTAGATACAGTGAATCTCAGCAGAGTCTCCCTCTCTTTCTTATCTGATGACACTGGTTTTTGCCAGGCTCTAGAAAAACTCACTTTTTGCTAAGCCACAGCCTTTTATATGTGAGACTTAACGTTACCATTCCAGAAAAATGTATCAGCTTCTGATTAAAGGAATGTTAACAAGCATTGGATTCACACCTGCATCTTTTCTAAGATTGAAAGTTGTCAGTGCTCAGGTGCTTCTGCGAGCTTTTCAGCATTCTAGAAATCCACAGTGTCTTTCACATTTTCTGTTGGGAGACTGGGGTTTTGTTGTTGGTGTTATTGGCATTTTCTTTCTAGAGTAAGTGGCATTTTCTTTCTAGAGTAAGAATATTAAATCTTTGAATGCATGCTGAAATCTTTTTTTTCTTGATTTGTCATTGGCTTTTTTGAAAATAATTTTATTTGGGGTATAACTTACAATAAAATGTACTCATTGAGTTTGTGGAGTTTTGATAAATGTATACAACTGTATAAAGTACCATCACAAGCATGATATGGAACTTTTCTCTTACCCCCCAAAATTCCCCCATGCCCACCCATTCCCAGGCAACCACTTTCTTTCTGCTCTGCTTTCTATCACTGCAGATTAGTTTTGCCTTTGCTAACAATTGATAGAAATAGAATTATATAGTATGTACTCTATCTTTTACACAGCTTAATGTTTTCGAGACTTGTCCCTGTTGTTGTGTGTATCATGTTCTCTTTTATTGCTGAATAGAATTTCATTTTAGGAATGTACCTCAATTTGTTTATCCATTCATCTATTGATGGATTTTTGGATTATTTCCACTTCGGGTCTATTACGACTAAAGCTGCTATGAACATTTGTATACAAGTGTTTATGTGAACAGATGTTTTAATTTCTCTTAGGTAATATCTAGGAGTAGAATTGCTGAGTTGCATGGTAAATGAGTATTTAAGTTTATAAGAAACTATTATACTGTTTTTCAAAGTGGTCATACGATTTTGCTTTCCCACCAGCTCTGTTTGATAGTCCATGTTGCTCTACATTCTTGCTAACATTGGTATTGTCCCTTTTTTATAATTTCAGGTATTCTAGTGTCTTTGTAATGGTATGTCATGTAGTTCAATTGTCATTCCTGAATGACTAATAAAGCATATACGCTTATTGTCCAGGTTAAGAAACAGAATATTTTGGGGCACCTGACTGGGTCAGTCAGAAGAGCACATGACTCTTGATCTTGGGGTTGTGAGTTTGAGCCCCATGTTGGATGTAGAGAATAAATAGATAGATAGATAGATAGATAGATAGATAGATAGATAGATAGATAGATAGGGGCACCTGGGTGGCTCAGTTGGTTAAGCATCTACCTTCGGCTCGGGTCGTGATCCCGGAGTCTTGGGATCAGGTCCTGCATCAGGCTCCCTGCTCGGCGGGGAGTCTCCTTCTCCCTCTGCCTCTCCCTCCTGCCTGCTTATGCTCATTCTTTCTCAAATAAATAAATAAAATCTTTAAAAAAAAATCTTTTTAAAAAAAGGAAACATTTTTTGAAGTATAATTGACATATATACTATATTAGTTTCAGGTGTACAATAAAATGATTCAATATTTGTATATATTATGAAATAATCCCCAAATTAGTCTAGTTGACATCCATCACCATGCATAATTACAAAGATTTTTTTTCTTGTGATAAGAACTTTTAAGATCTCCTCTTTTTTAGCACTTTCAAATATGCAATACAGTATTATTAACTGTAGTCCCCATGCTGTACATTACATGCCCAAGACTTACTTATTTTACAACTGAAAATTTGTGCCTAAGAAATAGAACATTTTGAACCCCCCAAAACCGCTCATGTTCCCCTCTAGTCATTATTATATATCACCACCCTCCTGAAAGCTAACCACCATTCTGACTCCTAACAGTATAGATTAGTTTTGCTTGTTTTTACACTTTATATAAAATGAATAAATACAAGACTCTTCTATGCCTGGCTTCTTTCACTCATTATTATATTTATGAGACTTGTCCATATTGGGTGCAATTATAGGTTATCCATTCTTGTTTTGTGAATATATCACAATTTACTTATCCATTGTATTATTGATTGGTATTTGGGTAATTTCCAGTTTTTCACTATTAGAAATAGTGCTGCTGTGAACACTCTAGTACCTATTTTTGGGTGAACACTTGTATATATTTTTGTTGGGCATATAGGTAGAGGTGGAATGTGTGAGTTATAGGACAGCACTTCTCAAACATTAATGTGCCTATGGTAATAACCTTGGCTCTTAGTAAATTGCTGATTTTGAATCAGCAGGTTTTGGGTGTCATCTGAGATTTTATGTTTCTAACAAACTCCTAGGTTTGCTGTTGCAATTAATGATGCTGTTGCTACTAATCCCTGGACATACTCTGAGGGATATGCCTATGTTCAGCTTTGGTAGATACTGTCAAAGGGTTTTCCAGGGTGATTATGCCCAATTTATGCTCTCATTAATAATGTGTGGGAGTGCTCCACATTCTTGACCCAGTGCTTGGTATTTTCTCTTTATTTTGGCAATTTTGGTAGGTGTGTAGTGATGTCTCATTGTAGTTTTAATTTCTATTTTTCTACCTACTAATGAAATTGTGTACTTTTCCTTATGTTTATTGGTGATCTGGATATCCTCTTTTGTGAATTGTATGTTGAAATCTCGTTTTTCTACTGGGTTATCATTGATGTTGTTTTTCCTTATGCTATTACAGTTCTTATTCTATTACATCTCTTAGTCTTCTTATTCTTTTCTTAATTTTTCTTTTTTTCTTTGAGCTCCCTACTTATTTCTACCTTACTCTTAGCCAAACTTTAGTCTGTTACACAATATCTGATTTGTCATTTCGGTTTCAAAGAACCTGTTTGTTTGTTTGTTTTTAATTTTATTACATTTCATACAAAGCAATTTTAATTAAAATTTACTTCTGTTTCCAGGTTTTTTTCCAAAACTATATGCCTTTTCTGTATCTTGAGTGTTACATTTTTCTTTTTTCTTTTTTGTTGCAGAATGGTGGTTTCATGGGCCCCATACATGTTTTTTTTCCTCTTCCTCCATCTGTTCCCCCCTTCCCATTCTTTTTCTCCTCTTCTTCCTCTTCCTCCTTCTCTTCCTCTTTCTCCTCCTTTTTTCTATTTTATTAATCCTTATGCTTGGAGAAGTCTCATCTAGGGCCTGTGGTGGATTCATTTGCAATAACCTCACTGTCCTTGGATACTAATAGATTTTCCTTTCAAATATTACAGAACTAACCTGGTTGATAGAAATTACATTTCTGTTCATATACCCAGAAGCCTGAGAGGAGTGGGTTGGGAGCCTGTCCTAACAGGGAGTGATGTCTCTGTCTTAATTTCTTCTATGAGGAATGAGACTCATTCAGAAGCTATGAGGCTAGCTTTTGCTAGCCACAAGACCAATTATATACTATAGTTATTCATCCACCTTCCTAGTATATCTGCCCACTGTTTCCGGGAGAAATTGCTAGATTTCCTAAACCATCATTTAATATATTTCAGTGTATATCCTGGGGTATAGCTGTTTCCAGTGTTCTTGATTGGTAGTGGTAAAACCTATTTCACATGAACGGTTTCTTATTTTTTTCCTATCGCGTACCCTTTCCCTAGCTCTTGCCCATCTCATTAATGCTGTTTTTGCCAGTATCTCCTCCACTCTCTCTCCAGCTCACAGCACTCCTTTCTCAGGAGGGTAAGTCACTAGTTGGCTCTTGACATCTTTCTTCCATTCCAGATTCATCTTTCCATGTCTTTCAGAAAGTCTCCAACAGTTTTGTGATAGGAATGGCATCCATTCCTAGTTTCTAGCATTGGTGTAGTTGTCTCTTATTTTAGATTTGTTTTGGCATTTTAATTGTGATGGGATGAAGGTGTTGAGTTTAATGCCTCTACTCAAGATGTTATCATACCTGGAAGTATAAAAACCTTTTAGATAATTTTTTATTTTTTCCCACTAAAATACCTTATTCCACCAAAATGTACCTTTTCTAACCATAGAGTAAAACACATAGAGTTAAAGTCTTGGAATTTTCTGTGAGGTTTGGTTGTTCATGGTATCTCAGATGAGGTTATGTTAGCAATTGAGTGATAGTCTATCAGTGGACTGGAATATCCAAATATAAATCAAGAACATTTCTGTACCCGAAAGTACTTCACTGACTATAGTGGATCAGACAAATGAGGCACTCTAAATGGGTGATCTTTGACCTAAGCCTGCGCTACTTTGTTATACTAAGTGTTTTGTGATGAGTGACTGTATATATCTAGCTTTACTGATAAGGTAATGGCTCTGATAGGGGATTTAAGAGCTTATCTAGCCTGCTTTGCTTTTAAAACTATAATTATACTTTTGTTCTGTTGGACTTCAGTGGGGCCTTTCTATGTATTTCTTGTCCTTTCTTTAGAGACTAATTCTTGACAATAATTTGTAAAAAAGCTTCTATTTTTATTTAGTATGAAAAATCGTAAGCATGTGAAGCCAGTAATACTGATCATTTCCTTTCTTCTTTTATCTTTTTTCTTTAAAGTGCATCATAACTTTGGAATGATGCTTTGAAAAGATAGTAGCTACTCACAGAGAGTAATTTTGACACTAGAAACCCAAATGCCCTCCCCACCCTTCATTTCCGAACATCTTGCAGTCAAATATATTTGCCAGATTTTGTAGATTGTGTCTTTATTTTTAAAGCTCCCATTTAATTTATCAGACTTGTAGTTTGGAAGAAAAAGTGCCTCTCTGGGGCTGAATTCTGATTGGTTCTTATTTCATATATTGAAAGTTATCTCAGCAGTTATCTGTGATGTGTTTTATCCTCAATGTCATGACTCAAAAAAAAAAAAAAACCATTGTGAATACCATAGTCTTAAATTTTTTTACAGTGCAAATATAAAAAAAAGGTTTTCATCTCTTCCTGTTTTTGACTGCAACAAATTAATTCTTGGTTTAATTTACATTCCTCTTTAGTGTCTTATCAAATGACATGGCATGAGTTCAGTCACACGGTACTCAACCAGGCTTCTAGATTCCTTCTCTGGTTAAGAGGTTATAGAATTTAGAGTCTTTCTGAAAACACATCGTTGGTATAAGATTTTTTTCCCCTGCAGTATTCAAGCCTACATGAGTTTTGATTGGATCAGCTTTACTTGGGTTGTTTTAAAATAGTAAATCTTTTACTATTATTAGAGAAAAGCCTTTTTTTTTTGTATAGTTAATCATTAACAAAGAGGAAGTGAGCAGATTTTACTTTGACTGTTATTAAACTCTTTTTAAACCTTTAAAGTAATTTAATACTTGTGAATGTTTAGTTCTTCAGAGGCGCTTACTGAGGATACAAAATTAACTTCAAACAAAGAAAGTGGGATTCCAAGTGCTGTGGTTTAGATTATAAGCACCAGCACCATAATTTTTTTTTTAAACTTGCTATTTAGAAATAATTTCAGACTTAACCCAAAAGGTTGCAAAAATAATACAAGGAATACCTTTCACCACATACCTTTCACTCACCTTCTCCAAATGTTAACATTTAGCATAGAACAATGATCAAAACCAGGAATTCTGGTCTGACACAATACCATCAATTTATCTGCAGACTTTATTTTGATTTTACCAGTTGTTCCACTGTCCTTTTGCTGGCCCAGGATCTAACCTAGGATCCCACACTGCATTTAGTTGTCATGTCTCCTTGAGCTTCTTCAATCTGGGACACCTCCTTGGTCTTTGTTTTTCATGCATGTCTTTGATGCATTAAGAGTATTGGCCAGTTATTTTGTAGAATGTCCTAAAAGACAAAGATGTTCGGCCTTTCTCAGTTCATCATCTCAGGAGATACACAGTGTGGACATGTCTCATTACTGGTGATGATTATCTTGATCACTTGCTTAAAGTGGTATCTGCCAGCTTTCTCCGTTGTAAAGTTACTGTTTTTCTTTTTATAATAGGTATTTTTGGGGAGATATTCTGAGGTATTCAAGTTTCTGTTTCTCATTATACTCTTGTGCACTAATTTTAGCATCCGTTGATGACTCTTGCCAGCAACAATTATTGCTCTAGTGTTTGCCAAATGGTGATTTTCTATTTCTGTGATTCTTTGCACATTTATTAATTGGAAGGGTTGTCTCTTTCCCCTTGTTTATTTATTTATTCATTTATTTGATTATATTGGTATAGATTCATGGATGTTTATTCTGTAGATTATTATCCACCACTATTATTTATTTTGGTACTAGCACCATTTTTTGTTAGAATATCATGGTTCTTAAACTTTCCTGTGTACCATGAAATTTGACGTTAGGCAAAATATTCAGCTATTTTCACCTTCAGTGTGCTCAGTAGTAAAATGGAAATATCAGCTCTGCTATATGTAAAATAGATTTGCAAACTCTAAAATGTGATACAGATGGTAACATTGTCATTATTTTGTTTTAAATGCCTATGGCTGTTCAGGGAACAAAGGCTATTTTCAGGAGCAGACTTGAGAGTTAATTCTTTTAGACTGTTCACTTATTTCAGTAGGGACGACCAAGAATGGAGGTGGAGAGAAATGGCTCTATGAGATAAGAGACAGAAGAAAGACAAAAGTAAATCATATAAATCAGAGCAGTACACATTCTCACATTCTGCTGTGTACAATAAATACTTTCTGAATTCCCTAGAATATTACGCAATAGTAAATGTATTTGACTATTAGTTTTGAAAACTCCCTTGTTTCATGTAGCAAAAATATGTTGCCAAATTAAATGTGGCTTATAAAAACAACGTTAGCTTAATTTTTTCTTGTACCTTGAACTGTTGTTTGGTTTGGAAACCTTATCTCTGGTGTACTTTATTAAGGATGTGTGAAACACACAAAACCATAAGGTGTTGTGGATGTTATTGCTCTTGGCTTTCTTTCCAGTTTGCTTTGTGAGTCTTTTTTGGTACCTATGATAATACTGTGTGTAGAAGTCCTTGATGTGACTTCCTCTTATTATGTTTCTGAATCAATACATATATATCCTGCCCAGGATTTGTTCCTCCATCCTGTTTGCTCTGGATATTTGGAAGATACATTGAATGTTCAATTTGTGACTTAAAATTTTTTTTTCTTTTTTTTTTTTTTTGTCTTTGGGGATGAAGGTTTTATTTCTTCATGTCATCACAATCAGGCAAAAAATAGTAGACTAAGCTGCTAAGTAGGTCGACCTGCCAGTGCATGGTGAGGTGGCGAATTCTAATGAGATTTCCTACTTCAGCAGTTACTAGTGATGGGAACAGGGAGTGGAAATAGCAGTACTTGAACTGCAAATAGTCAAAGAAGAATAAATGAGTTTCCACTTTGTTCAACATTTGTAACTGAGGAAGCAGAAGACTTCACACCACAGTACATTTTTTTCTATTTCATGTTAAAGAATATGGCCAAATAAAGGCATGAAATCAGAATGAAATAAAGAACAGATCACAGTAAATGATTATATTAATGGATGTGGGCTATTTCAGTTGGCAACTTCTGTGTTTTCTTATACAGTGAAAGATTAGAAATAGACTTGCCTTGTTGTTGTATATATTTATAAAAGCTAACATGAGGTATTGAAGCTATCAAAGGTTGATGTTTTGGCCAGTTATTTCGGAGATGGATGTTTTATAAAATCCAGAGACCTCAAAATCAACAATAAATGCGATGAACTTCAAACTTTGGGTTTGGCTTAGCTGTTGGTTTTAGCTTGGAATTTCATCCTTTTTTGTTGGTTTTCGGCTGTTGACTTGTGTGCACAGTGGCACTCAACTGAACTCTCCCCCTTGTCACTGCTGCTCTGGCTTGGTCTACCAAGTAGCTAAAATTTTCCAACTGACAGGGAGAACATTGGGCACTCCCAAGGAACACCTGCCAAGGTGTTAATATTTCTAAGTCAATTAATTGATTCCTTTTATTTAGTTGAACTGAAACCCATTATGAAGGGGGAAAGTATTATGGAAAAATGTTTAATTGCCGTAAGGCTGTGTGGAGAATTTTTAAATAGAAAAATTAAATATTCACCAGAATTCATTTTGACCATTTGCTATCTAATGCCACCTTTTGTGCTTAAATCTTTCAGGTTGGTACTGAAAGAACCAAAGACTAATGAGAAAACATTTTTTAATTGGAGTATAATTAACATACAATGTTATTATGTTAGTTGCAGGTGTATGTTTCTACAATTCTTTTTTTAAATATTTATTTATTTATTTATTTATTTACTCACTCTCCACACCCAATATGGGGCCCAAACCCATGACCCCGAGATCAAGAGTTGCACACTCCTTCAACTGAGCCAGCCAGACACCCATGATTCTACAATTCTGTATATTATGGTATGCTTACCACAATAAGTGTAGTCACCATCTGTCATCTACAGTGTTATTACAATACCATTGACTATTCCCTGTGCTGTACTTTTCATCTTTGTGACTTATTTATTTTATAACTGGAAGTTTATACCTCTTAATCCCCTTTATCTATTTCTCCCATCCTTCCACCCACTGACGTATTTCTTTTAGCATAATAACCTCTGGGTCCATCCATATTGTTGCAAATGGCAAGATCTCATTCTTTTTATGGCTGAGTAATATTCCATCATGTATATGTACCACATCTTTCTCCATTCATCTATCAGTGGCCTAACATGTGATCTGTCATGGAGAACCTTCCATGTGTACTTGTAAAGAATGTGTATTCTGCTGCTTTTAGGTGGACTATTCTGTTTATATTTGTTAGGTACATCTGGTCTCATGTGTTGTTCAAAGCCACTGTTTGCTTATTGATTTTCTGTCTGGATGACCTACCCCTTGATGTAAGTGAGATATTAAAATCCCCTACTATTATTGTATTACTGTCAATTTCTCCCTTTATGTCTGTTAATGTTTGCTTTAGATATTTAGGTGCTTTTGCGTTGGGTGCAAAGATATTTATAATTGTCACGTCCTCTTGTTGGATTGATCATTATCATTATGTAGTGCTCTTCTTTGTCTCTTGCTACAGTCTTTGTGTTAAAGTCTACTTTGTCTATCCTTCTATTTGTGTGGTATGTTTTTCCATCCCTTTACTTTGTCTATATGCATGTTTAGGTCTGAAGTGAGCCTCTTGTAGGCAGCAAAAAGATGAGTCCTGTTTGTTTATTCATTCCGTCACCCTGTATCTTTTAATTGGAGCGTTTAGGCCATTTACATTTAAAGTTATTGTTGATATGTATGTACCTGTTCCCATTTTGTTAATTGTTTTCTGGTTGTTTTTTTAGTTTTTCTTTGTTCTTTTATTTTTCTCTTGCTCTCTTCCCTTGTGGTTTGGTGGCTTTCTTTAGTGTTATGCTTGGATTTCATTCTCTTTATTTTTTGTGCATCTGTTATAGGTTTTTCATTTGTGGTTACCATTGGGTTACCATTGGGTTCATCTTACATGTATAGCAGTCTGTATTTAGCTGATGGTCACTTAAGTTCAAACACATTCTAAAAGCACTAAATTTTTACTCTCCCCTCTACATTTTATGTATATGATGTCAACTTTGCATCTTTTTATTTTGTGTATCCCTTGACTAATTTTTGTAGATCTAATTGATTTTACTACTTCTGTGTTTAACCACCGTACTACTGGCTTTGTAAGTGATTAATCTACTTCCTTTACTATTTGCTTTTATCTGTGAAATTCTTTCTTTTTATAATTTTCTTCTAATTATGGCCTTTTCTTTTCCACTTAAAAAAGTCTCTTTAACATTTCTTGTAGGGCATTGGTTTAATGGTGATGAATTCCTTTAACTTTTTTTTGGGAAACTCTGTCTCTCCTTCAGTTCTGAATGATTGCTAGGTAGAATATTCTTGGTTATAGGTGTTTTCCTTTCAGTATTTTGAATATATCATGTCACTCTCTTAAAGTTTGCAGAGTTTCTGCTGAAAAATCAGCTGCTAGCCTTATGGGGTTTCCCTTGTATGTAACTATTTTCTTTTGCTGCTTTTAAAATTCTCTCTTTATCAGTACTTTTTGCCATTTTAATTATGTGTCTTGGTGTGGACCTCCTTGGGTTAATTTTGCTGGGGACTGTCTGTGCTTCCTGGACCTTGATATCTGTTTCCTTCCCCAGATTAGGGAAGTTTTCAGCTATTCTTCAGGTAAGCTTTCTGTCCCCTTCTCTTTCTCTTCCCCATCTGGGATTCCTAAAATGTGAATGTTATTATGCTTGATAATGTTGCTGAGTTCCCTTAACCTATTCTCTATTCTCATTTTTTATTTTTGCTACAGCATACTAATTTTTAATTAATCATATTAAAAACAAAATATCCTTAACAGTCATGTTCTCTTCATCTTTATCACCATTACCTCAGTTTAGGCCCTCAGTATTGCTCTTCTTTTTTTTTTTTTTTTTTAAGATTTTATTTATTCATGAGAGAGAGCATGAGCAGAGGGGAGAGGCAGAGGGAGAAGCAGACTCCCTGCTGGGAGCCAGATGCTGGGCTCGATCCCAGGACTCTGAGGTCATGACTTGAGCCAAAGGCAGCCACTTAACCGACTGAGCCATCCAGGCACCGCTGCTCTTGTTTTTTTTTTTTTTAATTAAAATTTTTTTCTTAAATAACTGTAGATTTGGGGTCCTCCTCATCTCCTATCAGGGTTACTTCAGTAACCTTCCACTGATCACTTTCTTTTGTCTCTTATTTAGTGTCTGTACTGATATCTGAATGATCGTTTTAAAATACGAGTCTCATCAGATCATTCTCTTGCTATTGGTGGCTTCAGTGGCTCCCAGTTGCCTTAGGATAAAGCATGAGGTGCAAGGACCTTAATGATCTGGCCCCTGCCTGGCTCTACTGCCTTAACACATACACTTCCCCAACAGTTGTGGTTCTCTGAAAACTCTATAGTTTTCCTTCTCACCTTTGCTTTTTTTTTTTTAAAGTAGGCTGCATGCCCAGTGTGGAGCCCAATGCAGGGCTTGAACTCATGATCCAGAGATGAAGACCTGAGCTGAGATCAAGAGTTGGATGCTCAACTGACTGAGCCACCCAGGCATCCCTCCACTTTTGCTTTTAATATTTCTCTAGCTAGCATGCTCTTGTTTCATCTTGCTGATTAGCTCCTATTTATGCTTCAGGGCAATTTAAACTTTTTATTATAGATACTGTCAAACATACACTAGAGAAAATAATATAATGAACGCCTATGCATCTGTCACCCAAGTGCATATTATTAACAGTTAGCAAATCTTTTAACTTGTTTTTTTTTCCCAACTCAGTCTTTATTGGAGTCTTCCATGACCTCTTTAGGTGAAGTGAGCCACTTCTTCCCTTTGTTGTCATTAGCACCATGACCATTCTTCTCTTAGAATGCTTATAAGTTGATGTAATTACTCATTTACTTGTCTCTCCCTCTAGATTGTAAGGCCTTTAAGAGTAGGTGCCAGTTCTTTTTACCTGGTGTTTTCTTTTTTTTTTTTTTTTTTTTAAAGATTTTATTTATTTGACAGAGAGAGACACAGCGAGAGAGGGAACACAAGCAGGGGGAGTGGAAGAGGGAGAAGCAGGCTTCCCGCAGAGCGGAGAACCCGATGCGGGGCTCGATCCCAGGACCCTGTGATCATGACCTGAGCCGAAGGCAGACGCTTAACGACTGAGCCACCCAGG